>NC_089872.1:5757814-6093476 GCF_036373705.1 Amia ocellicauda | reverse complement strand
GTTAGAGAGCCCGCTGTTTTAATGCGCTACCGGGACCTCCAAAAGAGCAGCAGTTACCTGCCGTTTGTTTCAATTGGGGACATTTTTATGGCAAGCCGTTGTGACATTTAATCCATAATTGCTGATATCTAGAATACAATTGTTGATATCAAGAATTAACCTGCTAACTGTTGATATCAAAAATGCATACTAATTAACATTCGGTTTCGTCTGCTTTCCGTGTTATAGTTAATCCCCTTCTTCGGAAAAGTCCCCAAGTAGATGTTCATAATTCAGAGCACTCAGAATGGCCATTCGTCTCGTTGTTAAAGCCTGACATTGCCCTGTTCACTGTTGAATAAACAATCTCAGCGGTAGCCATTCTCTACTGGCATTTTTCCTGTTTGTGTTTCTGGTAACACTTTACAATAATGGGCATTCATTCTTCATGAATTCCGATAGTACAACACAGGAAAAACACATGAATGCATGATGTTATTCTTGTGAACTCAGATGTATGTATATGTCTTCACACATGAATTCATGTTTTTCACAACCCCCTGGCAAGCAAGTAAGAGGGTATGAACTCATTACAAATACAAATTCAATACAAATCGAGACTGGCTATTTGAATAAAAGCAAACAAAATGTATGGATTCATCACAATTTTGAGGTTTAAAATGTATTATTGCTTGTAATAATCGGGGTTTTGCCACGTTACGTTTTCTTGTAAAGAATCATGCTTATTTACAAGCTAATGCACTTCATGTTTACAGCCAATTATTTGAAAGTCATGACTGATTCATGTTATCTCGTAATGAACACTGCATGAGCAGACCATTATAGTAAAGTCCTTAGTCTAGGGGCAAGAATGTATAGTAAAATATGTAGGTATAGGGGTTTCATGCTGTTTGGGATGTACTACTACAAACGGTGCCCCGATGTGCCTGTGAATCGAGTCACACACGGGTCCGCTGGGTCATCAACGCGTTCCACGGCATTCAGTGATCATAATAATAACAATAATAATAATACCTTTATTTATTCAGCGCTTTTTTGATGGTGCTCAAAGCGCTTTACAGACTTTAAAAACAGAGTAAAACAAGAAAACAATGAACAATGTAATTATTACTGTTAGACAGAGGGAAATACTGAATTCCGCGTTCATGGGTCAGCGCAGCGCGGGAACTTAGGCGCCGTGATTGGGGGAGACGTCACGGGCCGAGGGCATATATAGGGGCGCCCGGTCCGCCGCAGAAGTAGGACAGGACAGAAGTGATAGAGACGGGTGTAGCTGCATTACAATGTTTTGAAAAATAAAGCCTGTTGCAGGAAACACGGCTCGGTCCGATTATTTGTTGTTTTGGTGGCGAACACACGCAGCAGATATCGCTACAATATTTACACGTATATACATGCGCTAACATTTAAAAACAATAATTGTATGCCCTTACAGCAAAGCATGAAGCGGCTATACCCACATATTTCAGTTGACTATAGTTGTTCGATCATGCAGTGTTCATTAGGAGAAAAACATGAATAAGTCATGACTTCAAAATAATTGTCTTTAAACATGAAGTGCATGTGATTAGCTTGTAAATAAGCTCGATTCCTTACGAGAAAACGTAACTTGGCATAACGCCGATTATTGCAAGAAAAATATATTTTAAAATTCAAAATTGAGATGAATCCATATATTTTGTTTGCTTTTATTCAAATAGCCAGTCCCGATTTGTACACATGATTAACACCATTTGTTGAATTACGAATTAATTCATGAGGAACATACTGCAGAAAAGAAGACCCTTAATAATCATGAATCATAATGAATTCATACCCTCTTACTCGCTCGCCTGGGGATTAAAAAAGAATTCCATATGAATAAGAGTCTTTACATCATGATGAATTCACATACTTGAATTACAAATGAGTTCACAAGAATTACATCATGCATTCATGTGTTTTCCCCGTGTTGTACTATCGGAATTCATGAGGAATTAATGCCCATTATTGTAAAGTGTTACCGTGTTTCCCCTTGCTTCGTTGTGCCATATGCTTTTATCTTGTATCAAATTAAAGAACAAGTTGTGACCTTTCGTATTTTAAGGCAAATCGGCTGACAGGCTAGAAACAAACACTCGGGCATACGCAAATCAGCCCTGTACACTAGGACACATGGCTGATTTCGCAAGCCTGTAGCCCATGCTATGAAGACTCTACATACGCGAGTAAGACATCGTTTGAAAGCTCCCGGTCTCTAGTTTCTCTAGTCTCTGGTATATTTTATAGTTTTGAAAAACGTACAATTTATTTCTCCGATCGCGGAAGATCTGAAAATAATGGGGCGGAGTGTAAAGGGTTGAGTTTCAAATCACCGGACGTCAATTAGTATGCATTTTTGATATGAAAAATAGAACCGTATGATAATTAGTATGCATTTTTGATATGACAAATAGAACCGGATGCTATAATTAGTATGCATTTTTGATATCAAAAATTCAATTTCTGATATCAAAAATACAGTTTATGAAATCCAAAATACAATTGGTGATATCAAAAATAGCAGATCATTCTTGATATCACCAATTGTATTTTTGATTTTAGAAATGATGGATTAAATGTCACAACTGCTTGCCATACATTTTCAGAGTGCACTCGGTGACGCTGGAAGTAATTGGTTCGTTGCAATCAGGGCATCAAATCGTGTTCTCGTCCCAAGTCACAAGGAGGACGTGATGAGGCACACTGTCCGTTTAAAGTTGAACTCGATGCTCAATTTCAATGTGCTTTTGCATTTCCGTTCTTTTCAAAATCCAGCATTCACTGTCTCTGAAGAAGACGTGTTACAATGTCATACAGCTATTCATCTTCACTGCTACTGTTGCGAGTGTCGCACACCGACCGTATGATGAGTCGGAACTCTCTCTAAAAAGCTGTGAAAGTCTTGGAGATGAGTGCTCAGTAGGTAGGGGAGCTGTGCGTTGAGAGCCGGGGCAGTGAAGTGAGCGCAGCGGGGCGCGGCGGGCTTGCCGACAGACAGTGATGTGGCATCTGACAGTGATTGTGCGGCAGCAAAGCGAGAGCTCCACCAAAGAGCCCGACTGGCCCGCTGGGGTGGCTGAAATCCTCGTGCAGCCTGCTGCGCCAGGGCCAGCCCTGAGCCAATCAGGGCGCCGGATTATTTAAGGAGCGGAGCGCCGCTTCTCGGCACTTCGTTGCCGAGTTGCACAATGGAGAGGTGTGGGATGAGCGTGCGGGTCTGGAGTCTTGTCTGTCTGCTGATGGCGGCTGCGGTGGACGTGTCTATAGCCCAGGGTCAGAACTGCTCGGTTAGTGACAACGAGAAAATGGCGTGTGGCGCCCCTGCAATCAGTAGAGCCGACTGTGAAGCGAGTAACTGCTGCTTTGATCAGAGGGGAAGACAGCCCTGTTATTACAGCAATGAGGGTGAGTGGTATGGGCAAAATCTCGTACAAACGGCTCCTGAGCGCATTGCTTTGCTAATCTTCTCCCCTCTCCCTCCAGTGACTGTGCAATGCACCACGGATGGTCAGTTTGTGGTTGTAGTACCCAGGAATGTGACCAGGCCTCCGCTGAGCCTTGACACCGTCAGCCTGCTGGGGGGTCAGGGCGCCCCCTGCAGCCCTGTTGGCACCACTGCTGGCTTTGCCTTGTTCCAGTTCCCAGTCAGTGCCTGTGGCAGCACACTGAAGGTGAGGAAGCGGTTCCCAGCTTTGGCCTGAGCATTGCAGCGCCTTGTGCTGATTGTCTTGGCTGTATAACGTGAGGGTCTGCTTCCCTCTTCCAGAGTGAGGGTGGCGATGTGGTGTACGAGAACACGATGTCCTCTAAACGTGATGTGCAGGAGGGGCCTGATGGCTCCATCACCAGGGACAGCTACTATGAGTAAGTGGGGCTCCCCAGTGGCCGTCTCCATGTGCCAGTACCCGACTGGGTCCAATGGCTGCCTGCTTCTCCTTCCAGGCTGACCTTCCTGTGCAAGTATTCGGGCAGTGAGCTTGTTCCTGTGGAGGCTGTAGTGTACACTGCAGCCCCGCCTCCTCCTTCAGTCGTGGCCCCTGGACCTCTCAGTGTGGAGCTCAGGATTGCAACGGGTACTGTGATGAGCCCTTGTACATGGCCATGCTATGTACTGGTTTCCAATGCATGCTGGCTTCCTAAAGCTCTCCGTCGTTCCTCCTGTAGAAGCTGTGTATGACGCCTACTACGGTGATGGGGACTACCCCGTGACCAAGGTCCTGCGGGATCCTGTGTATGTTGAGGTTCGCATCCTGAATAGGACCGACCCCAACATTGTCCTGACTCTGGAAGACTGCTGGGCAACTTCCACCCCCAGCCCGCTCGGCCAGCCCCAGTGGAGCCTGCTGGTTGCTGGGTAACTGGAGCCCTGTATCTCTTGCCGGCCAGCTTGTGTTGGTGGTTTAGGCAGACCTCTTGACCCATGTGTGGTGCTCTTTCCAGGTGTCCGTACAGAGATGACCAGTACCAGACCACCTTGGTTCCTGTGGCTGGCTCTTCAGGGCTGCCATACCCAACGCACTACAAGCGCTTCATCGTGCAGATGTTCACTTTTGTGGATGCTGGCTCCCAGCTCCCTCTGAAGGCGAAGGTAAGGGTCTATTGGCCAAGGAACGCCACATTCCCCATGGCGGCATTGTATTGTACTGCATCTCGTGCTCCCCCAGGTGTTCATCCACTGTAGTGCAGCAGTGTGCCAACCCAGTGCTACTGACCGCTGTGTCACTCCGTGCAACCAGAGAATGAGTGAGTGGCTCGGTTCCAGTGTGAGCTGGACTGGCATCTTTCCCTAAGGCTCCCCCAGTGGAGGGGCTGCTTCTGTAATGCTGCTCTTGTCCCTTCAGGGAGAGCTGTTGCCCCGGTGCAGAGGGCCTCCAGGGAGATGGCCGTGGTGTCCAGTGGGGAAGTGATCCTGACTGCCTCTGAGCTCCCTGCTGTGGACAGGAGGGCTTCTCCCAGTGAAGGTGAGGAGGGGAGCTTTGACACTCTGCTGGCGCTCAGCCCTCTCATGTCTGCACCCTTGTGAGCTGCCTGTCCCTCTCCCGTCTCCACAGTGCCCCAGGCTTTCGGCTATGGTGTGCTGACCGTGGCTGCCTTCACGGTGCTTGTGCTCTGTGCTGTGGTGCTGGCGGCTGTGTGGAGAGCCAGGCCCCACATGCGGGCATCCCAACTGTAACTGGAGCAGGTTTTTGAATAAAATGTGGACTGTGAAATGTCTGACTCGCTCCGTTTCTTCTTGCCTTGCAAAGATCCTTCAGCCGTGTGCTCCAGAGCCTGACTCCAGGCCCTCTGTTCAGTGGCTGCTCTTCCCTCTAGTAATGCACGCCAACCGGTGTGTAGTACTCGTGGCCCTACTGTGCCTTTTACAGGGGTGGCAACAAGTGGCCCCTCCTTGTGTCCGCTGCTCAGAATTCCCTTTCGTGTGTGAGGGGTTGCTGAGAGTATAGTCCTGAGGTGGATTAAACTTGGTCTTTTGCTTGATCTGTATTGATTGGCATGTTGCCCAGATCCAAAGAAGAAATCCCAATAAGCTTCCTGTATCCACACTGTAAAAAATCTCTGTAGTTTTGAAGGTTAATTAACTAACTGTAATAGTGAAGGTTGAAATATGTTTATTCTTTAATGACAAACTACCGTATAATCAGTGTTCACAACTGTAAAATAACATTTAACAGAATCTCCGTTAATTCTGACGGTTAAAATACAATGATAATGAATGTTGAAAACAGTGTCTTTTTTATTACTTGAATTTTAAACCACTGTAAACCATCGTGAAACTAGAATTTCACTCGGTTAGTGAAGGATAAAAGACTGTAAGTCTGGGGGGAGTCGAATAACCTAACCGCGGTGCAATTCAGATTGCTTTAAAACCCCTTACAATTCGACATTTGTTTCAATTTGGCACTGCGCTGTATTCTACTTTTCAAATGAGTCCGTGATCTACAATATGCGATGTGTTCTTTTTATACCTGCTGTATAATCCTGCACTTAAACTGCCTTGTATCTACAATACTTGAGACAGTGGTATCGGACGCTGATGTAACGGTCACATTATTTGTTCCAATTTGTTCTGCCCCGTAGGTGACTTGAACCCGTATTTGCTCTTCTACTGACTCCGTCTTTCTGAAGTTATTGAATAGTATTGCAGTTACTCCGGTTGGGTCTGAAGTGATCATATTTGAGCTTTTGTATAGCTTATAGGTTATACGTCTACATCGCCATGGATAACGCCTGCTAATACATGAATTCTTAAACTAATTTCATTTACTTTCATGACGAATATATTTATGAACCATTAAATATTGTAAATGTAGTCACGGTTGTGAAGGTGTAAACCGTAGGCTGAAGAGAAAGCCAGCAATGGGATGAACACACATGTTATATGTCCCGGAGAGAAGGTACAGAATTCTAGCAACTCGTAAAATGAAACACTGAAATGACGTAATGACACATTCTGACCAATCGTAATGAATATGAGGTCAAAACGCGTTGCATGCCCCCTTTCAATAATTGTGTACAGTTGCTGCCGCAATATTCAACGTGTCCGACTGATGAATTGACATGATTCGTGTGGAATCGTGAGATTATTCATCAATAAGGGACTAAACCGCAAAGAGCAATCAGCAACGCCTATATATTTTCTATTTCTTGAAATATTGTTTTGAGCAGATTGTAAAATGATGAATTGTATTGTACATTACAATGAATTGTATTGTAATGAAGTTGTATTTTCCACCAATCACGAGCTCTATGGATAATTCAATTAAAACCGCCATGAACGCTGTTGACAACCCATTTCCCAAGTTCAATCGAGCCAAATTCAAAGTAATTAAAGAATGTTAAGTTAGTGAAATAAAAAGGTGCAAACGAATGTTGAAGAAAACATATCAAATACAAAATGAAGTCAAGTGACTGTGTCACAGATACGGCAATCTGCAACCCGTGAATTACATCCCTGGCACAGTGTTGAGAAATCCTTGTGCACACTGTCATTGAATTGTAATAATGAGACTGCGTTTGTCTCGGATAATCCCAGTTCCCTAGTAAAGGCATGAAATTACATGCTTCGAGGTGTATTGCAAAATTCAATACAGCACCTGGTATTCTGTTGATAATTTGACTAATTGACATGATTCGCGTGGAATCGTGAGATTATTCATCAATAAGGGATTATTTAAAAAGACGACACGGCCACCTATCGCGGGGAGGAAAGCAGGTGGCAGGGTCCTAGTTCTACGAACTCACAGGCTACTATTATAATCATTAGCTGGAGTACTGGTAGTGGTACCAACAGCATTGAATTGAGTGTTGCTCATCTGCTCTCTGTAGCCTAAAAAATGAAGTCGGGACAGCACGAAACACGCTCACACAGCGGCAAAATCGGTTCCGTCGTCACTACTCGCTGCACCTGTGCAGGACGGGACGCACTGGGATCCGCGCTGGATCCGCGCCGCTGCTGTTGCAGCCCCACTTGTCGCCGAATTCCACGTGAAAATGTCGCGCTGTCTCCTCAGAGAGACACGCTGAGCGGGATCATCTCAGTGTATAAAAGGAGGCGGTGTGGGCTGGGTAAGCATCGCGAATCTGTGAGCTGTTCTTGTATTTTCGCCACAATGCTACGTACGAGGGCTTCTTGGTGTGGGCTGCTAGTGCTGTGTGTGTTCGCTGGGCTCTGCGACGCCGGCAGAGTTTCTAAGTGGGCGAGAGCCAAGCCTGCAGCCAGAGCCAAGCCTCCCGCCAGAGCCAAGGCCGTTGTGCGAGTGGATTCTTCTCTGTTCAAGCAGCAAGTCTCCCCCGTCGTGTGGGCACAGTGCGGGGACAGCGCGATCCAGGTGTCGGTGGAGAGAGACCTGTTCGGTACCGGCGAGCTGATCCAGGCTGCGGATATCCAGCTGGGAGGCTGTGCGCTCAGTGGGCAGAACGACACGGTCCTGGTCTTCCAGTCGGAGCTGCAGGGCTGTGGCAGCGCCCTGTCGGTAAGTAGGGGAGGGGGGAGAATACGGCTGTAGACTCGCACGGTGAATGGGTTAAACCATCCTGAGCTTAACCGTTGTGCCTTTCACTTGTAGATGACCGAAGACGAGCTGGTTTACAGCTTCTCCCTAAACTACCACCCGTCCCCGATTGCCAACACTGGCATCGTGAGAACCGACCCTGCTGTTGTCCACATCGAGTGTCACTACCTCCGGTGAGGACTCTGCTGCAGTACTGCTTCAGCCTAGCTGCTGTAGGATCGGTGTGTAATTGCTGTCTGCTCCATAGGCTCCACAATGTGAGCAGCGATGCCCTGCAGCCAACCTGGGTCCCATACACCTCCACCAAGTCTGCGGAGGATCTCCTGGACTTCTCCCTGCAGCTCATGACTGGTAGAGGCCAACCTAATGCAGCTCTAACCCTCCCGTGTACTGGAGTGCTGCTCTGCTCTGTAGAGGCCTCATGCTGCTCCCCGTCTCCGCAGATGACTGGAGCTCCCCTAGACCCTCCAACGTGTACTTCCTGGGGGACGTCCTGAACATCCAAGCCTCCGTCAACCAGGCCAGCCACGTGCCCCTGCGGCTGTTTGTGGACAGCTGTGTGGCCACCTTGACCTCTGACCCGACCTCTTCTCCCAGTTACACTTTCATTGGGAACTATGGGTGAGTGAGATCCCATAGCTAAGCATGGCCAGGGTGCTTGCAGGTGTTGGGTGTCGACTCCGAGCAGGGACTGATCATGGATTTCCTCCTGTCCCCAGTTGCCTGATTGATGCCAAGGTGACGGGCTCCAGTTCTCACTTCATGCCAAGACCTCAGGACGTCACTAAGCTGCAGATGGTGCTTGATGCCTTCAGGTTCCACAATGATGCCAACAGCTCTGTAAGTCTCCCAGCCACTCTGCCTCTGAGCTTTTGACTACTGCTTTTGCATCTTTGGCTTGGTTGGCCTCTGCTTTCTCAACTGTGTGGCTTCTTGGGCATTGAAGCAGCTCTCCCAGGGTGCACTAACTGTGCCAATGTCTGTTCTGCTCAGATCTACATGACCTGCCACCTGAAGGTGACTGCTGCTTCCCAGGCTGTGGACAACCTGGACAAGGCCTGCTACCCTGTGGGCAACAGGTAGAGGGGGAGGAGGGTGCTTGAGGCCCTTGGTGTCCTTCTCCGGGTCTCCGTCCTGATGGCTGTATCCCTATTGTAGCTGGAGCTCGGTGGATGGGAGCGATCAGGTCTGTAGCTGCTGTGACTCCAGCTGTAGCCCTGTCTCTAAATCCAGGTACTTTGGGAGGTACAGGAGGGACTTGGCTTTCAAGGAGGGTAAGGATCCTTTGCCTGGTTGTGCGTGTGGTACTGGGGTATAGTATGTGTGGCTGGATCCAAGCCTCTCCACCTTCCAGAATGGGAAGGTGATGCCACAGTGTTTGTGCGTGTGCTGGAGAAGCCGCAGGATGCCATCCCTCCAGTGGAGACGAATGCCCAGAGGTCTCCCCTGACTGCAGAGGACCGCAAAGAAGCAGGTACTGGGGCCTATTGAAATTGGAGCCAGAGGTTGCGGTCTCTTGCTGTAGTCTGGGTTTGACCTAAAGTGAGTGACCAGTGGGGTGGGCTTTCTTTGCAGGCATCTCTGCTGAGGTTGTGCTCCTGGCTGGTGTGGTGGCTGCTGTGGCTGTGGTGTGCATTGCTGTGCTGGGGACTGTGCTGTACAGGAGAGCAAGCTCACCCACAGCTTGACTGTTGTGTGAATGATCAATAAAGCTGAGAACAGACCATGCCCTGTGTCTTTCCTGTTTGCTCTCCAAGTTCAGCAGGATGGCAATCCATGGCCACTACAGCTGGTCTAAAACTGTCCTTTAGCTCGCAGTTGGCGTGTTGCTGCTTTCCAGGATCTCTGCAGCTTTTGTGCCTACAGCTAGTGATGCCGAAAATTAGGCCCTGGAGGGCTCGAAATCACGTGTTCAGAAAAAGATTCCCACTTTCAGAACATCGCACCACAGTGCCACGGGGCTGGCAGCCTACAGCTGATCGGAGGACACTGTATCGTAGAAACTGCAGGAGGAGAACGGGGTTACAAACGCTTACATCCGACACGAAGCTACCCGGTTAGATCAGATGTGTAGATCACGAATTATTGTTCGAAAAGCAGCTTTGCATGTTCATCTATTCAAAGCAAATGTGAATTAACCTATGAGGGATTAACTTCCTGTTCAACTAACGTCATTATCTCGAAGAGAAACCTGTGCATGCGTGCGCCATGCCCGTGGCCGTTTACATATTTTTCCATAGAAACGATCATCTGATGCCACTATGCAGTGTTGGGTCTGTTACATCGAATCTGAGGTTTGATTTGAGATGTATACATTCGTCACAGAGCGGGAATCCGAGCTAGGAGTGTGTACCTTTGCGTTTGCTGTATTTTGGGTCGACTGGAGGTGATCCCAGATCGGCTTGGGCTTTTTCTCCTATGCCGAAACGCCGCAAACCCTTTGAAACTAGTCGAAACAGAATGACGTAATGAAGATAAACTGACATTGTCATTTTGGTAGCGACTGCGGAGACGGTGGCGTATACAAAAATCGAATCCATGTATTTTGAACAAAAGCAGTGACTTTTTCGGGGTTCGGACCGCGTACGCCAGGCGCTCCTCTGAGCTGCAGGAGTTAACCGAGGAGCGTTAGGAGCACTGCGCGAAATAGCCGGATTTCTCGTGGACGAAAATGTAACTGTACAGACTTACGATGAGAGTGATTAGTTTGTAATGTGTTCCTATACCATACCGGTCACGACAGCAACAGGTGAGCGAGCATTCAGTGCGCTAAAACTACTCCAAACACATTTGTGCTCCGCTATGAAAGAAAAATGACTTTGATCTCACGCACCTGCACATCAATAAGGATCTCAAACTCATTCATGGAGATGTTCATGAATTCGGCCGTCACAACAAGAGACTTGCATTCGCCTAGAAACGCCTACATCAGCGGCGGAAACCGCTTATTTCCAATGAAGGCGCACATTTCTAGCAGGTGCGCAGCATCTCGAGTCGGACAGCACTACCTAAAACTCATTCGCCACAGCCTCTCACACACTTGTGATTTGGAAATTATTTCAAAAGTTGAATATTGCGATTAGATCGCTGGAACTGATGGAGATTTGGTTGGTTTACAGTCTTAGTGGCAGAGGCTTGATTCTTAATGGGATTTTATACGTTGCAGCCCCCGTACATTTAAAAGTACACCTTGCAAAGCAAGTGAATGCGTTTTTTGTTGTTTTATGTGTGTGACAATTTCTTCATGGGTTGTCTGTAATTGTATGAACATTAAAAAGCCGTAGAGGGTTGTTGATTTGTATTGCTATAATCTCCATTTTCAGATGACCAGTCCTGCATTATTATTATTAGTAGTAGTAGTATATAATTATTATTATTTATTGATTGGCAGACGCCCTTAGCCAAGGCGACTTACAAAACATAAGCGCAATACAACGTGCAAACATACAGTTCAGTACGAGGCATCAAACAATACAAATTCAGATTTACATAATACAAAGCAATTCAAAGCATAGTACATTTTATAAATTCCTATTTTAATCAGTTCACTTTGTGACCTGTCTCTGCTTATTCTAAATGATTACATGACTTACAACATATAGCATTGTTTTAACAGATCTTGACCCCTTTGTACAGTTGTGTTTCTATTGGAGCAATCTGTACTGTACCTTGCGCAAATGTACAGCAACTGTATCTCCTGCCTGGGATTAAAGCCACAAATCTCTGCTCCAGAGCTCTAATCCCAGCGAAGTGGCACAAAGGTTAGAGAGCCCGCTGTTTTAATGCGCTACCGGGACCTCCAAAAGAGCAGCAGTTACCTGCCGTTTGTTTCAATTGGGGACATTTTTATGGCAAGCCGTTGTGACATTTAATCCATAATTGCTGATATCTATAATACAATTGTTGATATCAAGAATTAACCTGCTAACTGTTGATATCAAAAATGCATACTAATTAACATTCGGTTTCGTCTGCTTTCCGTGTTATAGTTAATCCCCTTCTTCGGAAAAGTCCCCAAGTAGATGTTCATAATTCAGAGCACTCAGAATGGCCATTCGTCTCGTTGTTAAAGCCTGACATTGCCCTGTTCACTGTTGAATAAACAATCTCAGCGGTAGCCATTCTCTACTGGCATTTTTCCTGTTTGTGTTTCTGGTAACACTTTACAATAATGGGCATTCATTCTTCATGAATTCCGATAGTACAACACAGGAAAAACACATGAATGCATGATGTTATTCTTGTGAACTCAGATGTATGTATATGTCTTCACACATGAATTCATGTTTTTCACAACCCCCTGGCAAGCAAGTAAGAGGGTATGAACTCATTACAAATACAAATTCAATACAAATCGAGACTGGCTATTTGAATAAAAGCAAACAAAATGTATGGATTCATCACAATTTTGAGGTTTAAAATGTATTATTGCTTGTAATAATCGGGGTTTTGCCACGTTACGTTTTCTTGTAAAGAATCATGCTTATTTACAAGCTAATGCACTTCATGTTTACAGCCAATTATTTGAAAGTCATGACTGATTCATGTTATCTCGTAATGAACACTGCATGAGCAGAGCATTATAGTAAAGTCCTTAGTCTAGGGGCAAGAATGTATAGTAAAATATGTAGGTATAGGGGTTTCATGCTGTTTGGGATGTACTACTACAAACGGTGCCCCGATGTGCCTGTGAATCGAGTCACACACGGGTCCGCTGGGTCATCAACGCGTTCCACGGCATTCAGTGATCATAATAATAACAATAATAATACCTTTATTTATTCAGCGCTTTTTTGATGGTGCTCAAAGCGCTTTACAGACTTTAAAAACAGAGTAAAACAAGAAAACAATGAACAATGTAATTATTACTGTTAGACAGAGGGAAATACTGAATTCCGCGTTCATGGGTCAGCGCAGCGCGGGAACTTAGGCGCCGTGATTGGGGGAGACGTCACGGGCCGAGGGCATATATAGGGGCGCCCGGTCCGCCGCAGAAGTAGGACAGGACAGAAGTGATAGAGACGGGTGTAGCTGCATTACAATGTTTTGAAAAATAAAGCCTGTTGCAGGAAACACGGCTCGGTCCGATTATTTGTTGTTTTGGTGGCGAACACACGCAGCAGATATCGCTACAATATTTACACGTATATACATGCGCTAACATTTAAAAACAATAATTGTATGCCCTTACAGCAAAGCATGAAGCGGCTATACCCACATATTTCAGTTGACTATAGTTGTTCGATCATGCAGTGTTCATTAGGAGAAAAACATGAATAAGTCATGACTTCAAAATAATTGTCTTTAAACATGAAGTGCATGTGATTAGCTTGTAAATAAGCTCGATTCCTTACGAGAAAACGTAACTTGGCATAACGCCGATTATTGCAAGAAAAATATATTTTAAAATTCAAAATTGAGATGAATCCATATATTTTGTTTGCTTTTATTCAAATAGCCAGTCCCGATTTGTACACATGATTAACACCATTTGTTGAATTACGAATTAATTCATGAGGAACATACTGCAGAAAAGAAGACCCTTAATAATCATGAATCATAATGAATTCATACCCTCTTACTCGCTCGCCAGGGGATTAAAAAAGAATTCCATATGAATAAGAGTCTTTACATCATGATGAATTCACATACTTGAATTACAAATGAGTTCACAAGAATTACATCATGCATTCATGTGTTTTCCCCGTGTTGTACTATCGGAATTCATGAGGAATTAATGCCCATTATTGTAAAGTGTTACCGTGTTTCCCCTTGCTTCGTTGTGCCATATGCTTTTATCTTGTATCAAATTAAAGAACAAGTTGTGACCTTTCGTATTTTAAGGCAAATCGGCTGACAGACTAGAAACAAACACTCGGGCATACGCAAATCAGCCCTGTACACTAGGACACATGGCTGATTTCGCAAGCCTGTAGCCCATGCTATGAAGACTCTAAATACGCGAGTAAGACATCGTTTGAAAGCCCCCGGTCTCTAGTTTCTCCAAATCGTGTTCTCGTCCCAAGTCACAAGGAGGACGTGATGAGGCACACTGTCCGTTTAAAGTTGAACTCGATGCTCAATTTCAATGTGCTTTTGCATTTCCGTTCTTTTCAAAATCCAGCATTCACTGTCTCTGAAGAAGACGTGTTACAATGTCATACAGTTATTCATCTTCACTGCTAGTGTTGCGAGTGTCGCACACCGACCGTATGATGAGTCGGAACTCTCTCTAAAAAGCTGTGGAAGTCTTGGAGATGAGTGCTCAGTAGGTAGGGGAGCTGTGCGTTGAGAGCCGGGGCAGTGAAGTGAGCGCAGCGGGGCGCGGCGGGCTTGCCGACAGACAGTGATGTGGCATCTGACAGTGATTGTGCGGCAGCAAAGCGAGAGCTCCACCAAAGAGCCCGACTGGCCCGCTGGGGTGGCTGAAATCCTCGTGCAGCCTGCTGCGCCAGGGCCAGCCCTGAGCCAATCAGGGCGCCGGATTATTTAAGGAGCGGAGCGCCGCTTCTCGGCACTTCGTTGCCGAGTTGCACAATGGAGAGGTGTGGGATGAGCGTGCGGGTCTGGAGTCTTGTCTGTCTGCTGATGGCGGCTGCGGTGGACGTGTCTATAGCCCAGGGTCAGAACTGCTCGGTTAGTGACAACGAGAAAATGGCGTGTGGCGCCCCTGCAATCAGTAGAGCCGACTGTGAAGCGAGTAACTGCTGCTTTGATCAGAGGGGAAGACAGCCCTGTTATTACAGCAATGAGGGTGAGTGGTATGGGCAAAATCTCGTACAAACGGCTCCTGAGCGCATTGCTTTGCTAATCTTCTCCCCTCTCCCTCCAGTGACTGTGCAATGCACCACGGATGGTCAGTTTGTGGTTGTAGTACCCAGGAATGTGACCAGGCCTCCGCTGAGCCTTGACACCGTCAGCCTGCTGGGGGGTCAGGGCGCCCCCTGCAGCCCTGTTGGCACCACTGCTGGCTTTGCCTTGTTCCAGTTCCCAGTCAGTGCCTGTGGCAGCACACTGAAGGTGAGGAAGCGGTTCCCAGCTTTGGCCTGAGCATTGCAGCGCCTTGTGCTGATTGTCTTGGCTGTATAACGTGAGGGTCTGCTTCCCTCTTCCAGAGTGAGGGTGGCGATGTGGTGTACGAGAACACGATGTCCTCTAAACGTGATGTGCAGGAGGGGCCTGATGGCTCCATCACCAGGGACAGCTACTATGAGTAAGTGGGGCTCCCCAGTGGCCGTCTCCATGTGCCAGTACCCGACTGGGTCCAATGGCTGCCTGCTTCTCCCTCCAGGCTGACCTTCCTGTGCAAGTATTCGGGCAGTGAGCTTGTTCCTGTGGAGGCTGTAGTGTACACTGCAGCCCCGCCTCCTCCTTCAGTCGTGGCCCCTGGACCTCTCAGTGTGGAGCTCAGGATTGCAACGGGTACTGTGATGAGCCCTTGTACATGGCCATGCTATGTACTGGTTTCCAATGCATCACTCCGTGCAACCAGAGAATGAGTGAGTGGCTCGGTTCCAGTGTGAGCTGGACTGGCATCTTTCCCTAAGGCTCCCCCAGTGGAGGGGCTGCTTCTGTAATGCTGCTCTTGTCCCTTCAGGGAGAGCCGTTGCCCCGGTGCAGAGGGCCTCCAGGGAGATGGCCGTGGTGTCCAGTGGGGAAGTGATCCTGACTGCCTCTGAGCTCCCTGCTGTGGACAGGAGGGCTTCTCCCAGTGAAGGTGAGGAGGGGAGCTTTGACACTCTGCTGGCGCTCAGCCCTCTCATGTCTGCACCCTTGTGAGCTGCCTGTCCCTCTCCCGTCTCCACAGTGCCCCAGGCTTTCGGCTATGGTGTGCTGACCGTGGCTGCCTTCACGGTGCTTGTGCTCTGTGCTGTGGTGCTGGCGGCTGTGTGGAGAGCCAGGCCCCACATGCGGGCATCCCAACTGTAACTGGAGCAGGTTTTTGAATAAAATGTGGACTGTGAAATGTCTGACTCGCTCCGTTTCTTCTTGCCTTGCAAAGATCCTTCAGCCGTGTGCTCCAGAGCCTGACTCCAGGCCCTCTGTTCAGTGGCTGCTCTTCCCTCTAGTAATGCACGCCAACCGGTGTGTAGTACTCGTGGCCCTACTGTGCCTTTTACAGGGGTGGCAACAAGTGGCCCCTCCTTGTGTCCGCTGCTCAGAATTCCCTTTCGTGTGTGAGGGGTTGCTGAGAGTATAGTCCTGAGGTGGATTAAACTTGGTCTTTTGCTTGATCTGTATTGATTGGCATGTTGCCCAGATCCAAAGAAGAAATCCCAATAAGCTTCCTGTATCCACACTGTAAAAAATCTCTGTAGTTTTGAAGGTTAATTAACTAACTGTAATAGTGAAGGTTGAAATATGTTTATTCTTTAATGACAAACTACCGTATAATCAGTGTTCACAACTGTAAAATAACATTTAACAGAATCTCCGTTAATTCTGACGGTTAAAATACAATGATAATGAATGTTGAAAACAGTGTCTTTTTTATTACTTGAATTTTAAACCACTGTAAACCATCGTGAAACTAGAATTTCACTCGGTTAGTGAAGGATAAAAGACTGTAAGTCTGGGGGGAGTCGAATAACCTAACCGCGGTGCAATTCAGATTGCTTTAAAACCCCTTACAATTCGACATTTGTTTCAATTTGGCACTGCGCTGTATTCTACTTTTCAAATGAGTCCGTGATCTACAATATGCGATGTGTTCTTTTTATACCTGCTGTATAATCCTGCACTTAAACTGCCTTGTATCTACAATACTTGAGACAGTGGTATCGGACGCTGATGTAACGGTCACATTATTTGTTCCAATTTGTTCTGCCCCGTAGGTGACTTGAACCCGTATTTGCTCTTCTACTGACTCCATCTTTCTGAAGTTATTGAATAGTATTGCAGTTACTCCGGTTGGGTCTGAAGTGATCATATTTGAGCTTTTGTATAGCTTATAGGTTATACGTCTACATCGCCATGGATAACGCCTGCTAATACATGAATTCTTAAACTAATTTCATTTACTTTCATGACGAATATATTTATGAACCATTAAATATTGTAAATGTAGTCACGGTTGTGAAGGTGTAAACCGTAGGCTGAAGAGAAAGCCAGCAATGGGATGAACACACATGTTATATGTTCCGGAGAGAAGGTACAGAATTCTAGCAACTCGTAAAATGAAACACTGAAATGACGTAATGACACATTCTGACCAATCGTAATGAATATGAGGTCAAAACGCGATGCATGCCCCCTTTCAATAATTGTGTACAGTTGCTGCCGCAATATTCAACGTGTCCGACTGATGAATTGACATGATTCGTGTGGAATCGTGAGATTATTCATCAATAAGGGACTAAACCGCAAAGAGCAATCAGCAACGCCTATATATTTTCTATTTCTTGAAATATTGTTTTGAGCAGATTGTAAAATGATGAATTGTATTGTACATTACAATGAATTGTATTGTAATGAAGTTGTATTTTCCACCAATCACGAGCTCTATGGATAATTCAATTAAAACCGCCATGAACGCTGTTGACAACCCATTTCCCAAGTTCAATCGAGCCAAATTCAAAGTAATTAAAGAATGTTAAGTTAGTGAAATAAAAAGGTGCAAACGAATGTTGAAGAAAACATATCAAATACAAAATGAAGTCAAGTGACTGTGTCACAGATACGGCAATCTGCAACCCGTGAATTACATCCCTGGCACAGTGTTGAGAAATCCTTGTGCACACTGTCATTGAATTGTAATAATGAGACTGCGTTTGTCTCGGATAATCCCAGTTCCCTAGTAAAGGCATGAAATGACATGCTTCGAGGTGTATTGCAAAATTCAATACAGCACCTGGTATTCTGTTGATAACTTGACTAATTGACATGATTCGCGTGGAATCGTGAGATTATTCATCAATAAGGGATTATTTAAAAAGACGACACGGCCACCTATCGCGGGGAGGAAAGCAGGTGGCAGGGTCCTAGTTCTACGAACTCACAGGCTACTATTATAATCATTAGCTGGAGTACTGGTAGTGGTACCAACAGCATTGAATTGAGTGTTGCTCATCTGCTCTCTGTAGCCTAAAAAATGAAGTCGGGACAGCACGAAACACGCTCACACAGCGGCAAAATCGGTTCCGTCGTCACTACTCGCTGCACCTGTGCAGGACGGGACGCACTGGGATCCGCGCTGGATCCGCGCCGCTGCTGTTGCAGCCCCACTTGTCGCCGAATTCCACGTGAAAATGTCGCGCTGTCTCCTCAGAGAGACACGCTGAGCGGGATCATCTCAGTGTATAAAAGGAGGCGGTGTGGGCTGGGTAAGCATCGCGAATCTGTGAGCTGTTCTTGTATTTTCGCCACAATGCTACGTACGAGGGCTTCTTGGTGTGGGCTGCTAGTGCTGTGTGTGTTCGCTGGGCTCTGCGACGCCGGCAGAGTTTCTAAGTGGGCGAGAGCCAAGCCTGCAGCCAGAGCCAAGCCTCCCGCCAGAGCCAAGGCCGTTGTGCGAGTGGATTCTTCTCTGTTCAAGCAGCAAGTCTCCCCCGTCGTGTGGGCACAGTGCGGGGACAGCGCGATCCAGGTGTCGGTGGAGAGAGACCTGTTCGGTACCGGCGAGCTGATCCAGGCTGCGGATATCCAGCTGGGAGGCTGTGCGCTCAGTGGGCAGAACGACACGGTCCTGGTCTTCCAGTCGGAGCTGCAGGGCTGTGGCAGCGCCCTGTCGGTAAGTAGGGGAGGGGGGAGAATACGGCTGTAGACTCGCACGGTGAATGGGTTAAACCATCCTGAGCTTAACCGTTGTGCCTTTCACTTGTAGATGACCGAAGACGAGCTGGTTTACAGCTTCTCCCTAAACTACCACCCGTCCCCGATTGCCAACACTGGCATCGTGAGAACCGACCCTGCTGTTGTCCACATCGAGTGTCACTACCTCCGGTGAGGACTCTGCTGCAGTACTGCTTCAGCCTAGCTGCTGTAGGATCGGTGTGTAATTGCTGTCTGCTCCATAGGCTCCACAATGTGAGCAGCGATGCCCTGCAGCCAACCTGGGTCCCATACACCTCCACCAAGTCTGCGGAGGATCTCCTGGACTTCTCCCTGCAGCTCATGACTGGTAGAGGCCAACCTAATGCAGCTCTAACCCTCCCGTGTACTGGAGTGCTGCTCTGCTCTGTAGAGGCCTCATGCTGCTCCCCGTCTCCGCAGATGACTGGAGCTCCCCTAGACCCTCCAACGTGTACTTCCTGGGGGACGTCCTGAACATCCAAGCCTCCGTCAACCAGGCCAGCCACGTGCCCCTGCGGCTGTTTGTGGACAGCTGTGTGGCCACCTTGACCTCTGACCCGACCTCTTCTCCCAGTTACACTTTCATTGGGAACTATGGGTGAGTGAGATCCCATAGCTAAGCATGGCCAGGGTGCTTGCAGGTGTTGGGTGTCGACTCCGAGCAGGGACTGATCATGGATTTCCTCCTGTCCCCAGTTGCCTGATTGATGCCAAGGTGACGGGCTCCAGTTCTCACTTCATGCCAAGACCTCAGGACGTCACTAAGCTGCAGATGGTGCTTGATGCCTTCAGGTTCCACAATGATGCCAACAGCTCTGTAAGTCTCCCAGCCACTCTGCCTCTGAGCTTTTGACTACTGCTTTTGCATCTTTGGCTTGGTTGGCCTCTGCTTTCTCAACTGTGTGGCTTCTTGGGCATTGAAGCAGCTCTCCCAGGGTGCACTAACTGTGCCAATGTCTGTTCTGCTCAGATCTACATGACCTGCCACCTGAAGGTGACTGCTGCTTCCCAGGCTGTGGACAACCTGGACAAGGCCTGCTACCCTGTGGGCAACAGGTAGAGGGGGAGGAGGGTGCTTGAGGCCCTTGGTGTCCTTCTCCGGGTCTCCGTCCTGATGGCTGTATCCCTATTGTAGCTGGAGCTCGGTGGATGGGAGCGATCAGGTCTGTAGCTGCTGTGACTCCAGCTGTAGCCCTGTCTCTAAATCCAGGTACTTTGGGAGGTACAGGAGGGACTTGGCTTTCAAGGAGGGTAAGGATCCTTTGCCTGGTTGTGCGTGTGGTACTGGGGTATAGTATGTGTGGCTGGATCCAAGCCTCTCCACCTTCCAGAATGGGAAGGTGATGCCACAGTGTTTGTGCGTATGCTGGAGAAGCCGCAGGATGCCATCCCTCCAGTGGAGACGAATGCCCAGAGGTCTCCCCTGACTGCAGAGGACCGCAAAGAAGCAGGTACTGGGGCCTATTGAAATTGGAGCCAGAGGTTGCGGTCTCTTGCTGTAGTCTGGGTTTGACCTAAAGTGAGTGACCAGTGGGGTGGGCTTTCTTTGCAGGCATCTCTGCTGAGGTTGTGCTCCTGGCTGGTGTGGTGGCTGCTGTGGCTGTGGTGTGCATTGCTGTGCTGGGGACTGTGCTGTACAGGAGAGCAAGCTCACCCACAGCTTGACTGTTGTGTGAATGATCAATAAAGCTGAGAACAGACCATGCCCTGTGTCTTTCCTGTTTGCTCTCCAAGTTCAGCAGGATGGCAATCCATGGCCACTACAGCTGGTCTAAAACTGTCCTTTAGCTCGCAGTTGGCGTGTTGCTGCTTTCCAGGATCTCTGCAGCTTTTGTGCCTACAGCTAGTGATGCCGAAAATTAGGCCCTGGAGGGCTCGAAATCACGTGTTCAGAAAAAGATTCCCACTTTCAGAACATCGCACCACAGTGCCACGGGGCTGGCAGCCTACAGCTGATCGGAGGACACTGTATCGTAGAAACTGCAGGAGGAGAACGGGGTTACAAACGCTTACATCCGACACGAAGCTACCCGGTTAGATCAGATGTGTAGATCACGAATTATTGTTCGAAAAGCAGCTTTGCATGTTAATCTATTCAAAGCAAATGTGAATTAACCTATGAGGGATTAACTTCCTGTTCAACTAACGTCATTATCTCGAAGAGAAACCTGTGCATGCGTGCGCCATGCCCGTGGCCGTTTACATATTTTTCCATAGAAACGATCATCTGATGCCACTATGCAGTGTTGGGTCTGTTACATCGAATCTGAGGTTTGATTTGAGATGTATACATTCGTCACAGAGCGGGAATCCGAGCTAGGAGTGTGTACCTTTGCGTTTGCTGTATTTTGGGTCAACTGGAGGTGATCCCAGATCGGCTTGGGCTTTTTCTCCTATGCCGAAACGCCGCAAACCCTTTGAAACTAGTCGAAACAGAATGACGCAATGAAGATAAACTGACATTGTCATTTTGGTAGCGACTGCGGAGACGGTGGCGTATACAAAAATCGAATACATGTATTTTGAACAAAAGCAGTGACTTTTTCGGGGTTCGGACCGCGTACGCCAGGCGCTCCTCTGAGCTGCAGGAGTTAACCGAGGAGCGTTAGGAGCACTGCGCGAAATAGCCGGATTTCTCGTGGACGAAAATGTAACTGTACAGACTTACGATGAGAGTGATTAGTTTGTAATGTGTTCCGATACCATACCGGTCACGACAGCAACAGGTGAGCGAGCATTCAGTGCGCTAAAACTACTCCAAACACATTTGTGCTCCGCTATGAAAGAAAAATGACTTTGATCTCAGGCACCTGCACATCAATAAGGATCTCAAACTCATTCATGGAGATGTTCATGAATTCGGCCGTCACAACAAGAGACTTGCATTCGCCTAGAAACGCCTACATCAGCGGCGGAAACCGCTTATTTCCAATGAAGGCGCACATTTCTAGCAGGTGCGCAGCATCTCGAGTCGGACAGCACTACCTAAAACTCATTCGCCACAGCCTCTCACACACTTGTGATTTGGAAATTATTTCAAAAGTTGAATATTGCGATTAGATCGCTGGAACTGATGGAGATTTGGTTGGTTTACAGTCTTGGTGGCAGAGGCTTGATTCTTAATGGGATTTTATACGTTGCAGCCCCCGTACATTTAAAAGTACACCTTGCAAAGCAAGTGAATGCGTTTTTTGTTGTTTTATGTGTGTGACAATTTCTTCATGGGTTGTCTGTAATTGTATGAACATTAAAAAGCCGTAGAGGGTTGTTGATTTGTATTGCTATAATCTCCATTTTCAGATGACCAGTCCTGCATTATTATTAGTAGTAGTAGTAGTATATAATTATTATTATTTATTGATTGGCAGACGCCCTTAGCCAAGGCGACTTACAAAACATAAGCGCAATACAACGTGCAAACATAGAGTTCAGTACGAGGCATCAAACAATACAAATTCAGATTTACATAATACAAAGCAATTCAAAGCATAGTACATTTTATAAATTCCTATTTTAATCAGTTCACTTTGTGACCTGTCTCTGCTTATTCTAAATGATTACATGACTTACAACATATAGCATTGTTTTAACAGATCTTGACCCCTTTGTACAGTTGTGTTTCTATTGGAGCAATCTGTACTGTACCTTGCGCAAATGTACAGCAACTGTATCTCCTGCCTGGGATTAAAGCCACAAATCTCTGCTCCAGAGCTCTAATCCCAGCGAAGTGGCACAAAGGTTAGAGAGCCCGCTGTTTTAATGCGCTACCGGGACCTCCAAAAGAGCAGCAGTTACCTGCCGTTTGTTTCAATTGGGGACATTTTTATGGCAAGCCGTTGTGACATTTAATCCATAATTGCTGATATCTAGAATACAATTGTTGATATCAAGAATTAACCTGCTAACTGTTGATATCAAAAATGCATACTAATTAACATTCGGTTTCGTCTGCTTTCCGTGTTATAGTTAATCCCCTTCTTCGGAAAAGTCCCCAAGTAGATGTTCATAATTCAGAGCACTCAGAATGGCCATTCGTCTCGTTGTTAAAGCCTGACATTGCCCTGTTCACTGTTGAATAAACAATCTCAGCGGTAGCCATTCTCTACTGGCATTTTTCCTGTTTGTGTTTCTGGTAACACTTTACAATAATGGGCATTCATTCTTCATGAATTCCGATAGTACAACACAGGAAAAACACATGAATGCATGATGTTATTCTTGTGAACTCAGATGTATGTATATGTCTTCACACATGAATTCATGTTTTTCACAACCCCCTGGCAAGCAAGTAAGAGGGTATGAACTCATTACAAATACAAATTCAATACAAATCGAGACTGGCTATTTGAATAAAAGCAAACAAAATGTATGGATTCATCACAATTTTGAGGTTTAAAATGTATTATTGCTTGTAATAATCGGGGTTTTGCCACGTTACGTTTTCTTGTAAAGAATCATGCTTATTTACAAGCTAATGCACTTCATGTTTACAGCCAAATATTTGAAAGTCATGACTGATTCATGTTATCTCGTAATGAACACTGCATGAGCAGAGCATTATAGTAAAGTCCTTAGTCTAGGGGCAAGAATGTATAGTAAAATATGTAGGTATAGGGGTTTCATGCTGTTTGGGATGTACTACTACAAACGGTGCCCCGATGTGCCTGTGAATCGAGTCACACACGGGTCCGCTGGGTCATCAACGCGTTCCACGGCATTCAGTGATCATAATAATAACAATAATAATACCTTTATTTATTCAGCGCTTTTTTGATGGTGCTCAAAGCGCTTTACAGACTTTAAAAACAGAGTAAAACAAGAAAACAATGAACAATGTAATTAATACTGTTAGACAGAGGGAAATACTGAATTCCGCGTTCATGGGTCAGCGCAGCGCGGGAACTTAGGCGCCGTGATTGGGGGAGACGTCACGGGCCGAGGGCATATATAGGGGCGCCCGGTCCGCCGCAGAAGTAGGACAGGACAGAAGTGATAGAGACGGGTGTAGCTGCATTACAATGTTTTGAAAAATAAAGCCTGTTGCAGGAAACACGGCTCGGTCCGATTATTTGTTGTTTTGGTGGCGAACACACGCAGCAGATATCGCTACAATATTTACACGTATATACATGCGCTAACATTTAAAAACAATAATTGTATGCCCTTACAGCAAAGCATGAAGCGGCTATACCCACATATTTCAGTTGACTATAGTTGTTCGATCATGCAGTGTTCATTAGGAGAAAAACATGAATAAGTCATGACTTCAAAATAATTGTCTTTAAACATGAAGTGCATGTGATTAGCTTGTAAATAAGCTCGATTCCTTACGAGAAAACGTAACTTGGCATAACGCCGATTATTGCAAGAAAAATATATTTTAAAATTCAAAATTGAGATGAATCCATATATTTTGTTTGCTTTTATTCAAATAGCCAGTCCCGATTTGTACACATGATTAACACCATTTGTTGAATTACGAATTAATTCATGAGGAACATACTGCAGAAAAGAAGACCCTTAATAATCATGAATCATAATGAATTCATACCCTCTTACTCGCTCGCCTGGGGATTAAAAAAGAATTCCATATGAATAAGAGTCTTTACATCATGATGAATTCACATACTTGAATTACAAATGAGTTCACAAGAATTACATCATGCATTCATGTGTTTTCCCCGTGTTGTACTATCGGAATTCATGAGGAATTAATGCCCATTATTGTAAAGTGTTACCGTGTTTCCCCTTGCTTCGTTGTGCCAAATGCTTTTATCTTGTATCAAATTAAAGACCAAGTTGTGACCTTTCGTATTTTAAGGCAAATCGGCTGACAGGCTAGAAACAAACACTCGGGCATACGCAAATCAGCCCTGTACACTAGGACACATGGCTGATTTCGCAAGCCTGTAGCCCATGCTATGAAGACTCTACATACGCGAGTAAGACATCGTTTGAAAGCTCCCGGTCTCTAGTTTCTCCAGTCTCTGGTATATTTTATAGTTTTGAAAAACGTACAATTTATTTCTCCGATCGCGGAAGATCTGAAAATAATGGGGCGGAGTGTAAAGGGTTGAGTTTCAAATCACCGGACGTCAATTAGTATGCATTTTTGATATGACAAATAGAACCGTATGATAATTAGTATGCATTTTTGATATGACAAATAGAACCGGATGCTATAATTAGTATGCATTTTTGATTGCAAAAATTCAATTTCTGATATCAAAAATACAGTTTATGAAATCCAAAATACAATTGGTGATATCAAAAATAGCAGATCATTCTTGATATCACCAATTGTATTTTTGATTTTAGAAATGATGGATTAAATGTCACAACTGCTTGCCATACATTTTCAGAGTGCACTCGGTGACGCTGGAAGTAATTGGTTCGTTGCAATCAGGGCATCAAATCGTGTTCTCGTCCCAAGTCACAAGGAGGACGTGATGAGGCACACTGTCCGTTTAAAGTTGAACTCGATGCTCAATTTCAATGTGCTTTTGCATTTCCGTTCTTTTCAAAATCCAGCATTCACTGTCTCTGAAGAAGACGTGTTACAATGTCATACAGCTATTCATCTTCACTGCTAGTGTTGCGAGTGTCGCACACCGACCGTATGATGAGTCGGAACTCTCTCTAAAAAGCTGTGAAAGTCTTGGAGATGAGTGCTCAGTAGGTAGGGGAGCTGTGCGTTGAGAGCCGGGGCAGTGAAGTGAGCGCAGCGGGGCGCGGCGGGCTTGCCGACAGACAGTGATGTGGCATCTGACAGTGATTGTGCGGCAGCAAAGCGAGAGCTCCACCAAAGAGCCCGACTGGCCCGCTGGGGTGGCTGAAATCCTCGTGCAGCCTGCTGCGCCAGGGCCAGCCCTGAGCCAATCAGGGCGCCGGATTATTTAAGGAGCGGAGCGCCGCTTCTCGGCACTTCGTTGCCGAGTTGCACAATGGACAGGTCTGGGATGAGCGTGCGGGTCTGGAGTCTTGTCTGTCTGCTGATGGCGGCTGCGGTGGACGTGTCTATAGCCCAGGGTCAGAACTGCTCGGTTAGTGACAACGAGAAAATGGCGTGTGGCGCCCCTGCAATCAGTAGAGCCGACTGTGAAGCGAGTAACTGCTGCTTTGATCAGAGGGGAAGACAGCCCTGTTATTACAGCAATGAGGGTGAGTGGTATGGGCAAAATCTCGTACAAACGGCTCCTGAGCGCATTGCTTTGCTAATCTTCTCCCCTCTCCCTCCAGTGACTGTGCAATGCACCACGGATGGTCAGTTTGTGGTTGTAGTACCCAGGAATGTGACCAGGCCTCCGCTGAGCCTTGACACCGTCAGCCTGCTGGGGGGTCAGGGCGCCCCCTGCAGCCCTGTTGGCACCACTGCTGGCTTTGCCTTGTTCCAGTTCCCAGTCAGTGCCTGTGGCAGCACACTGAAGGTGAGGAAGCGGTTCCCAGCTTTGGCCTGAGCATTGCAGCGCCTTGTGCTGATTGTCTTGGCTGTATAACGTGAGGGTCTGCTTCCCTCTTCCAGAGTGAGGGTGGCGATGTGGTGTACGAGAACACGATGTCCTCTAAACGTGATGTGCAGGAGGGGCCTGATGGCTCCATCACCAGGGACAGCTACTATGAGTAAGTGGGGCTCCCCAGTGGCCGTCTCCATGTGCCAGTACCCGACTGGGTCCAATGGCTGCCTGCTTCTCCTTCCAGGCTGACCTTCCTGTGCAAGTATTCGGGCAGTGAGCTTGTTCCTGTGGAGGCTGTAGTGTACACTGCAGCCCCGCCTCCTCCTTCAGTCGTGGCCCCTGGACCTCTCAGTGTGGAGCTCAGGATTGCAACGGGTACTGTGATGAGCCCTTGTACATGGCCATGCTATGTACTGGTTTCCAATGCATGCTGGCTTCCTAAAGCTCTCCGTCGTTCCTCCTGTAGAAGCTGTGTATGACGCCTACTACGGTGATGGGGACTACCCCGTGACCAAGGTCCTGCGGGATCCTGTGTATGTTGAGGTTCGCATCCTGAATAGGACCGACCCCAACATTGTCCTGACTCTGGAAGACTGCTGGGCAACTTCCACCCCCAGCCCGCTCGGCCAGCCCCAGTGGAGCCTGCTGGTTGCTGGGTAACTGGAGCCCTGTATCTCTTGCCGGCCAGCTTGTGTTGGTGGTTTAGGCAGACCTCTTGACCCATGTGTGGTGCTCTTTCCAGGTGTCCGTACAGAGATGACCAGTACCAGACCACCTTGGTTCCTGTGGCTGGCTCTTCAGGGCTGCCATACCCAACGCACTACAAGCGCTTCATCGTGCAGATGTTCACTTTTGTGGATGCTGGCTCCCAGCTCCCTCTGAAGGCGAAGGTAAGGGTCTATTGGCCAAGGAACGCCACATTCCCCATGGCGGCATTGTATTGTACTGCATCTCGTGCTCCCCCAGGTGTTCATCCACTGTAGTGCAGCAGTGTGCCAACCCAGTGCTACTGACCGCTGTGTCACTCCGTGCAACCAGAGAATGAGTGAGTGGCTCGGTTCCAGTGTGAGCTGGACTGGCATCTTTCCCTAAGGCTCCCCCAGTGGAGGGGCTGCTTCTGTAATGCTGCTCTTGTCCCTTCAGGGAGAGCTGTTGCCCCGGTGCAGAGGGCCTCCAGGGAGATGGCCGTGGTGTCCAGTGGGGAAGTGATCCTGACTGCCTCTGAGCTCCCTGCTGTGGACAGGAGGGCTTCTCCCAGTGAAGGTGAGGAGGGGAGCTTTGACACTCTGCTGGCGCTCAGCCCTCTCATGTCTGCACCCTTGTGAGCTGCCTGTCCCTCTCCCGTCTCCACAGTGCCCCAGGCTTTCGGCTATGGTGTGCTGACCGTGGCTGCCTTCACGGTGCTTGTGCTCTGTGCTGTGGTGCTGGCGGCTGTGTGGAGAGCCAGGCCCCACATGCGGGCATCCCAACTGTAACTGGAGCAGGTTTTTGAATAAAATGTGGACTGTGAAATGTCTGACTCGCTCCGTTTCTTCTTGCCTTGCAAAGATCCTTCAGCCGTGTGCTCCAGAGCCTGACTCCAGGCCCTCTGTTCAGTGGCTGCTCTTCCCTCTAGTAATGCACGCCAACCGGTGAGTAGTATTCGTGGCCCTACTGTGCCTTTTACAGGGGTGGCAACAAGTGGCCCCTCCTTGTGTCCGCTGCTCAGAATTCCCTTTCGTGTGTGAGGGGTTGCTGAGAGTATAGTCCTGAGGTGGATTAAACTTGGTCTTTTGCTTGATCTGTATTGATTGGCATGTTGCCCAGATCCAAAGAAGAAATCCCAATAAGCTTCCTGTATCCACACTGTAAAAAATCTCTGTAGTTTTGAAGGTTAATTAACTAACTGTAATAGTGAAGGTTGAAATATGTTTATTCTTTAATGACAAACTACCGTATAATCAGTGTTCACAACTGTAAAATAACATTTAACAGAATCTCCGTTAATTCTGACGGTTAAAATACAATGATAATGAATGTTGAAAACAGTGTCTTTTTTATTACTTGAATTTTAAACCACTGTAAACCATCGTGAAACTAGAATTTCACTCGGTTAGTGAAGGATAAAAGACTGTAAGTCTGGGGGGAGTCGAATAACCTAACCGCGGTGCAATTCAGATTGCTTTAAAACCCCTTACAATTCGACATTTGTTTCAATTTGGCACTGCGCTGTATTCTACTTTTCAAATGAGTCCGTGATCTACAATATGCGATGTGTTCTTTTTATACCTGCTGTATAATCCTGCACTTAAACTGCCTTGTATCTACAATACTTGAGACAGTGGTATCGGACGCTGATGTAACGGTCACATTATTTGTTCCAATTTGTTCTGCCCCGTAGGTGACTTGAACCCGTATTTGCTCTTCTACTGACTCCGTCTTTCTGAAGTTATTGAATAGTATTGCAGTTACTCCGGTTGGGTCTGAAGTGATCATATTTGAGCTTTTGTATAGCTTATAGGTTATACGTCTACATCGCCATGGATAACGCCTGCTAATACATGAATTCTTAAACTAATTTCATTTACTTTCATGACGAATATATTTATGAACCATTAAATATTGTAAATGTAGTCACGGTTGTGAAGGTGTAAACCGTAGGCTGAAGAGAAAGCCAGCAATGGGATGAACACACATGTTATATGTCCCGGAGAGAAGGTACAGAATTCTAGCAACTCGTAAAATGAAACACTGAAATGACGTAATGACACATTCTGACCAATCGTAATGAATATGAGGTCAAAACGCGTTGCATGCCCCCTTTCAATAATTGTGTACAGTTGCTGCCGCAATATTCAACGTGTCCGACTGATGAATTGACATGATTCGTGTGGAATCGTGAGATTATTCATCAATAAGGGACTAAACCGCAAAGAGCAATCAGCAACGCCTATATATTTTCTATTTCTTGAAATATTGTTTTGAGCAGATTGTAAAATGATGAATTGTATTGTACATTACAATGAATTGTATTGTAATGAAGTTGTATTTTCCACCAATCACGAGCTCTATGGATAATTCAATTAAAACCGCCATGAACGCTGTTGACAACCCATTTCCCAAGTTCAATCGAGCCAAATTCAAAGTAATTAAAGAATGTTAAGTTAGTGAAATAAAAAGGTGCAAACGAATGTTGAAGAAAACATATCAAATACAAAATGAAGTCAAGTGACTGTGTCACAGATACGGCAATCTGCAACCCGTGAATTACATCCCTGGCACAGTGTTGAGAAATCCTTGTGCACACTGTCATTGAATTGTAATAATGAGACTGCGTTTGTCTCGGATAATCCCAGTTCCCTAGTAAAGGCATGAAATGACATGCTTCGAGGTGTATTGCAAAATTCAATACAGCACCTGGTATTCTGTTGATAACTTGACTAATTGACATGATTCGCGTGGAATCGTGAGATTATTCATCAATAAGGGATTATTTAAAAAGACGACACGGCCACCTATCGCGGGGAGGAAAGCAGGTGGCAGGGTCCTAGTTCTACGAACTCACAGGCTACTATTATAATCATTAGCTGGAGTACTGGTAGTGGTACCAACAGCATTGAATTGAGTGTTGCTCATCTGCTCTCTGTAGCCTAAAAAATGAAGTCGGGACAGCACGAAACACGCTCACACAGCGGCAAAATCGGTTCCGTCGTCACTACTCGCTGCACCTGTGCAGGACGGGACGCACTGGGATCCGCGCTGGATCCGCGCCGCTGCTGTTGCAGCCCCACTTGTCGCCGAATTCCACGTGAAAATGTCGCGCTGTCTCCTCAGAGAGACACGCTGAGCGGGATCATCTCAGTGTATAAAAGGAGGCGGTGTGGGCTGGGTAAGCATCGCGAATCTGTGAGCTGTTCTTGTATTTTCGCCACAATGCTACGTACGAGGGCTTCTTGGTGTGGGCTGCTAGTGCTGTGTGTGTTCGCTGGGCTCTGCGACGCCGGCAGAGTTTCTAAGTGGGCGAGAGCCAAGCCTGCAGCCAGAGCCAAGCCTCCCGCCAGAGCCAAGGCCGTTGTGCGAGTGGATTCTTCTCTGTTCAAGCAGCAAGTCTCCCCCGTCGTGTGGGCACAGTGCGGGGACAGCGCGATCCAGGTGTCGGTGGAGAGAGACCTGTTCGGTACCGGCGAGCTGATCCAGGCTGCGGATATCCAGCTGGGAGGCTGTGCGCTCAGTGGGCAGAACGACACGGTCCTGGTCTTCCAGTCGGAGCTGCAGGGCTGTGGCAGCGCCCTGTCGGTAAGTAGGGGAGGGGGGAGAATACGGCTGTAGACTCGCACGGTGAATGGGTTAAACCATCCTGAGCTTAACCGTTGTGCCTTTCACTTGTAGATGACCGAAGACGAGCTGGTTTACAGCTTCTCCCTAAACTACCACCCGTCCCCGATTGCCAACACTGGCATCGTGAGAACCGACCCTGCTGTTGTCCACATCGAGTGTCACTACCTCCGGTGAGGACTCTGCTGCAGTACTGCTTCAGCCTAGCTGCTGTAGGATCGGTGTGTAATTGCTGTCTGCTCCATAGGCTCCACAATGTGAGCAGCGATGCCCTGCAGCCAACCTGGGTCCCATACACCTCCACCAAGTCTGCGGAGGATCTCCTGGACTTCTCCCTGCAGCTCATGACTGGTAGAGGCCAACCTAATGCAGCTCTAACCCTCCCGTGTACTGGAGTGCTGCTCTGCTCTGTAGAGGCCTCATGCTGCTCCCCGTCTCCGCAGATGACTGGAGCTCCCCTAGACCCTCCAACGTGTACTTCCTGGGGGACGTCCTGAACATCCAAGCCTCCGTCAACCAGGCCAGCCACGTGCCCCTGCGGCTGTTTGTGGACAGCTGTGTGGCCACCTTGACCTCTGACCCGACCTCTTCTCCCAGTTACACTTTCATTGGGAACTATGGGTGAGTGAGATCCCATAGCTAAGCATGGCCAGGGTGCTTGCAGGTGTTGGGTGTCGACTCCGAGCAGGGACTGATCATGGATTTCCTCCTGTCCCCAGTTGCCTGATTGATGCCAAGGTGACGGGCTCCAGTTCTCACTTCATGCCAAGACCTCAGGACGTCACTAAGCTGCAGATGGTGCTTGATGCCTTCAGGTTCCACAATGATGCCAACAGCTCTGTAAGTCTCCCAGCCACTCTGCCTCTGAGCTTTTGACTACTGCTTTTGCATCTTTGGCTTGGTTGGCCTCTGCTTTCTCAACTGTGTGGCTTCTTGGGCATTGAAGCAGCTCTCCCAGGGTGCACTAACTGTGCCAATGTCTGTTCTGCTCAGATCTACATGACCTGCCACCTGAAGGTGACTGCTGCTTCCCAGGCTGTGGACAACCTGGACAAGGCCTGCTACCCTGTGGGCAACAGGTAGAGGGGGAGGAGGGTGCTTGAGGCCCTTGGTGTCCTTCTCCGGGTCTCCGTCCTGATGGCTGTATCCCTATTGTAGCTGGAGCTCAGTGGATGGGAGCGATCAGGTCTGTAGCTGCTGTGACTCCAGCTGTAGCCCTGTCTCTAAATCCAGGTACTTTGGGAGGTACAGGAGGGACTTGGCTTTCAAGGAGGGTAAGGATCCTTTGCCTGGTTGTGCGTGTGGTACTGGGGTATAGTATGTGTGGCTGGATCCAAGCCTCTCCACCTTCCAGAATGGGAAGGTGATGCCACAGTGTTTGTGCGTGTGCTGGAGAAGCCGCAGGATGCCATCCCTCCAGTGGAGACGAATGCCCAGAGGTCTCCCCTGACTGCAGAGGACCGCAAAGAAGCAGGTACTGGGGCCTATTGAAATTGGAGCCAGAGGTTGCGGTCTCTTGCTGTAGTCTGGGTTTGACCTAAAGTGAGTGACCAGTGGGGTGGGCTTTCTTTGCAGGCATCTCTGCTGAGGTTGTGCTCCTGGCTGGTGTGGTGGCTGCTGTGGCTGTGGTGTGCATTGCTGTGCTGGGGACTGTGCTGTACAGGAGAGCAAGCTCACCCACAGCTTGACTGTTGTGTGAATGATCAATAAAGCTGAGAACAGACCATGCCCTGTGTCTTTCCTGTTTGCTCTCCAAGTTCAGCAGGATGGCAATCCATGGCCACTACAGCTGGTCTAAAACTGTCCTTTAGCTCGCAGTTGGCGTGTTGCTGCTTTCCAGGATCTCTGCAGCTTTTGTGCCTACAGCTAGTGATGCCGAAAATTAGGCCCTGGAGGGCTCGAAATCACGTGTTCAGAAAAAGATTCCCACTTTCAGAACATCGCACCACAGTGCCACGGGGCTGGCAGCCTACAGCTGATCGGAGGACACTGTATCGTAGAAACTGCAGGAGGAGAACGGGGTTACAAACGCTTACATCCGACACGAAGCTACCCGGTTAGATCAGATGTGTAGATCACGAATTATTGTTCGAAAAGCAGCTTTGCATGTTCATCTATTCAAAGCAAATGTGAATTAACCTATGAGGGATTAACTTCCTGTTCAACTAACGTCATTATCTCGAAGAGAAACCTGTGCATGCGTGCGCCATGCCCGTGGCCGTTTACATATTTTTCCATAGAAACGATCATCTGATGCCACTATGCAGTGTTGGGTCTGTTACATCGAATCTGAGGTTTGATTTGAGATGTATACATTCGTCACAGAGCGGGAATCCGAGCTAGGAGTGTGTACCTTTGCGTTTGCTGTATTTTGGGTCAACTGGAGGTGATCCCAGATCGGCTTGGGCTTTTTCTCCTATGCCGAAACGCCGCAAACCCTTTGAAACTAGTCGAAACAGAATGACGCAATGAAGATAAACTGACATTGTCATTTTGGTAGCGACTGCGGAGACGGTGGCGTATACAAAAATCGAATCCATGTATTTTGAACAAAAGCAGTGACTTTTTCGGGGTTCGGACCGCGTACGCCAGGCGCTCCTCTGAGCTGCAGGAGTTAACCGAGGAGCGTTAGGAGCACTGCGCGAAATAGCCGGATTTCTCGTGGACGAAAATGTAACTGTACAGACTTACGATGAGAGTGATTAGTTTGTAATGTGTTCCTATACCATACCGGTCACGACAGCAACAGGTGAGCGAGCATTCAGTGCGCTAAAACTACTCCAAACACATTTGTGCTCCGCTATGAAAGAAAAATGACTTTGATCTCAGGCACCTGCACATCAATAAGGATCTCAAACTCATTCATGGAGATGTTCATGAATTCGGCCGTCACAACAAGAGACTTGCATTCGCCTAGAAACGCCTACATCAGCGGCGGAAACCGCTTATTTCCAATGAAGGCGCACATTTCTAGCAGGTGCGCAGCATCTCGAGTCGGACAGCACTACCTAAAACTCATTCGCCACAGCCTCTCACACACTTGTGATTTGGAAATTATTTCAAAAGTTGAATATTGCGATTAGATCGCTGGAACTGATGGAGATTTGGTTGGTTTACAGTCTTAGTGGCAGAGGCTTGATTCTTAATGGGATTTTATACGTTGCAGCCCCCGTACATTTAAAAGTACACCTTGCAAAGCAAGTGAATGCGTTTTTTGTTGTTTTATGTGTGTGACAATTTCTTCATGGGTTGTCTGTAATTGTATGAACATTAAATAGCCGTAGAGGGTTGTTGATTTGTATTGCTATAATCTCCATTTTCAGATGACCAGTCCTGCATTATTATTATTAGTAGTAGTAGTATATAATTATTATTATTTATTGATTGGCAGACGCCCTTAGCCAAGGCGAATTACAAAACATAAGCGCAATACAACGTGCAAACATACAGTTCAGTACGAGGCATCAAACAATACAAATTCAGATTTACATAATACAAAGCAATTCAAAGCATAGTACATTTTATAAATTCCTATTTTAATCAGTTCACTTTGTGACCTGTCTCTGCTTATTCTTAATGATTACATGACTTACAACATATAGCATTGTTTTAACAGATCTTGACCCCTTTGTACAGTTGTGTTTCTATTGGAGCAATCTGTACTGTACCTTGCGCAAATGTACAGCAACTGTATCTCCTGCCTGGGATTAAAGCCACAAATCTCTGCTCCAGAGCTCTAATCCCAGCGAAGTGGCACAAAGGTTAGAGAGCCCGCTGTTTTAATGCGCTACCGGGACCTCCAAAAGAGCAGCAGTTACCTGCCGTTTGTTTCAAATGGGGACATTTTTATGGCAAGCCGTTGTGACATTTAACCCATAATTGCTGATATCTAGAATACAATTGTTGATATCAAGAATTAACCTGCTAACTGTTGATATCAACAAATGTATTTTTGATATCAAAAATGCATACTAATTAACATTCGGTTTCGTCTGCTTTCCGTGTTATAGTTAATCCCCTTCTTCGGAAAAGTCCCCAAGTAGATGTTCATAATTCAGAGCACTCAGAATGGCCATTCGTCTCGTTGTTAAAGCCTGACATTGCCCTGTTCACTGTTGAATAAACAATCTCAGCGGTAGCCATTCTCTACTGGCATTTTTCCTGTTTGTGTTTCTGGTAACACTTTACAATAATGGGCATTCATTCTTCATGAATTCCGATACTACAACACAGAAAAAACACATGAATGCATGATGTTATTCTTGTGAACTCAGATGTATGTATATGTCTTCACACATGAATTCATGTTTTTCACAACCCCCTGGCAAGCAAGTAAGAGGGTATGAACTCATTACAAATACAAATTCAATACAAATCGAGACTGGCTATTTGAATAAAAGCAAACAAAATGTATGGATTCATCACAATTTTGAGGTTTAAAATGTATTATTGCTTGTAATAATCGGGGTTCTGTCACGTTACGTTTTCTTGTAAAGAATCATGCTTATTTACAAGCTAATGCACTTCATGTTTACAGCCAATTATTTGAAAGTCATGACTGATTCATGTTATCTCGTAATGAACACTGCATGAGCAGAGCATTATAGTAAAGTCCTTAGTCTAGGGGCAAGAATGTATACTAAAATATGTAGGTATAGGGGTTTCATGCTGTTTGGGATGTACTACTACAAACGGTGCCCCGATGTGCCTGTGAATCGAGTCACACACGGGTCCGCTGGGTCATCAACGCGTCCCACGGCATTCAGTGATCATAATAATAACAATAATAATAATACCTTTATTTATTCAGCGCTTTTTTGATGGTGCTCAAAGCGCTTTACAGACTTTAAAAACAGAGTAAAACAAGAAAACAATGAACAATGTAATTATTACTGTTAGACAGAGGGAAATACTGAATTCCGCGTTCATGGGTCAGCGCAGCGCGGGAACTTAGGCGCCGTGATTGGGGGAGACGTCACGGGCCGAGGGCATATATAGGGGCGCCCGGTCCGCCGCAGAAGTAGGACAGGACAGAAGTGATAGAGACGGGTGTAGCTGCATTACAATGTTTTGAAAAATAAAGCCTGTTGCAGGAAACACGGCTCGGTCCGATTATTTGTTGTTTTGGTGGCGAACACACGCAGCAGATATCGCTACAATATTTACACGTATATACATGCGCTAACATTTAAAAACAATAATTGTATGCCCTTACAGCAAAGCATGAAGCGGCTATACCCACATATTTCAGTTGACTATAGTTGTTCGATCATGCAGTGTTCATTAGGAGAAAAACATGAATAAGTCATGACTTCAAAATAATTGTCTTTAAACATGAAGTGCATGTGATTAGCTTGTAAATAAGCTCGATTCCTTACGAGAAAACGTAACTTGGCATAACGCCGATTATTGCAAGAAAAATATATTTTAAAATTCAAAATTGAGATGAATCCATATATTTTGTTTGCTTTTATTCAAATAGCCAGTCCCGATTTGTACACATGATTAACACCATTTGTTGAATTACGAATTAATTCATGAGGAACATACTGCAGAAAAGAAGACCCTTAATAATCATGAATCATAATGAATTCATACCCTCTTACTCGCTCGCCAGGGGATTAAAAAAGAATTCCATATGAATAAGAGTCTTTACATCATGATGAATTCACATACTTGAATTACAAATGAGTTCACAAGAATTACATCATGCATTCATGTGTTTTCCCCGTGTTGTACTATCGGAATTCATGAGGAATTAATGCCCATTATTGTAAAGTGTTACCGTGTTTCCCCTTGCTTCGTTGTGCCATATGCTTTTATCTTGTATCAAATTAAAGACCAAGTTGTGACCTTTCGTATTTTAAGGCAAATCGGCTGACAGGCTAGAAACAAACACTCGGGCATACGCAAATCAGCCCTGTACACTAGGACACATGGCTGATTTCGCAAGCCTGTAGCCCATGCTATGAAGACTCTACATACGCGAGTAAGACATCGTTTGAAAGCTCCCGGTCTCTAGTTTCTCTAGTCTCTGGTATATTTTATAGTTTTGAAAAACGTACAATTTATTTCTCCGATCGCGGAAGATCTGAAAATAATGGGGCGGAGTGTAAAGGGTTGAGTTTCAAATCACCGGACGTCAATTAGTATGCATTTTTGATATGAAAAATAGAACCGTATGATAATTAGTATGCATTTTTGATATGACAAATAGAACCGGATGCTATAATTAGTATGCATTTTTGATATCAAAAATTCAATTTCTGATATCAAAAATACAGTTTATGAAATCCAAAATACAATTGGTGATATCAAAAATAGCAGATCATTCTTGATATCACCAATTGTATTTTTGATTTTAGAAATGATGGATTAAATGTCACAACTGCTTGCCATACATTTTCAGAGTGCACTCGGTGACGCTGGAAGTAATTGGTTCGTTGCAATCAGGGCATCAAATCGTGTTCTCGTCCCAAGTCACAAGGAGGACGTGATGAGGCACACTGTCCGTTTAAAGTTGAACTCGATGCTCAATTTCAATGTGCTTTTGCATTTCCGTTCTTTTCAAAATCCAGCATTCACTGTCTCTGAAGAAGACGTGTTACAATGTCATACAGCTATTCATCTTCACTGCTACTGTTGCGAGTGTCGCACACCGACCGTATGATGAGTCGGAACTCTCTCTAAAAAGCTGTGAAAGTCTTGGAGATGAGTGCTCAGTAGGTAGGGGAGCTGTGCGTTGAGAGCCGGGGCAGTGAAGTGAGCGCAGCGGGGCGCGGCGGGCTTGCCGACAGACAGTGCTGTGGCATCTGACAGTGATTGTGCGGCAGCAAAGCGAGAGCTCCACCAAAGAGCCCGACTGGCCCGCTGGGGTGGCTGAAATCCTCGTGCAGCCTGCTGCGCCAGGGCCAGCCCTGAGCCAATCAGGGCGCCGGATTATTTAAGGAGCGGAGCGCCGCTTCTCGGCACTTCGTTGCCGAGTTGCACAATGGAGAGGTGTGGGATGAGCGTGCGGGTCTGGAGTCTTGTCTGTCTGCTGATGGCGGCTGCGGTGGACGTGTCTATAGCCCAGGGTCAGAACTGCTCGGTTAGTGACAACGAGAAAATGGCGTGTGGCGCCCCTGCAATCAGTAGAGCCGACTGTGAAGCGAGTAACTGCTGCTTTGATCAGAGGGGAAGACAGCCCTGTTATTACAGCAATGAGGGTGAGTGGTATGGGCAAAATCTCGTACAAACGGCTCCTGAGCGCATTGCTTTGCTAATCTTCTCCCCTCTCCCTCCAGTGACTGTGCAATGCACCACGGATGGTCAGTTTGTGGTTGTAGTACCCAGGAATGTGACCAGGCCTCCGCTGAGCCTTGACACCGTCAGCCTGCTGGGGGGTCAGGGCGCCCCCTGCAGCCCTGTTGGCACCACTGCTGGCTTTGCCTTGTTCCAGTTCCCAGTCAGTGCCTGTGGCAGCACACTGAAGGTGAGGAAGCGGTTCCCAGCTTTGGCCTGAGCATTGCAGCGCCTTGTGCTGATTGTCTTGGCTGTATAACGTGAGGGTCTGCTTCCCTCTTCCAGAGTGAGGGTGGCGATGTGGTGTACGAGAACACGATGTCCTCTAAACGTGATGTGCAGGAGGGGCCTGATGGCTCCATCACCAGGGACAGCTACTATGAGTAAGTGGGGCTCCCCAGTGGCCGTCTCCATGTGCCAGTACCCGACTGGGTCCAATGGCTGCCTGCTTCTCCTTCCAGGCTGACCTTCCTGTGCAAGTATTCGGGCAGTGAGCTTGTTCCTGTGGAGGCTGTAGTGTACACTGCAGCCCCGCCTCCTCCTTCAGTCGTGGCCCCTGGACCTCTCAGTGTGGAGCTCAGGATTGCAACGGGTACTGTGATGAGCCCTTGTACATGGCCATGCTATGTACTGGTTTCCAATGCATGCTGGCTTCCTAAAGCTCTCCGTCGTTCCTCCTGTAGAAGCTGTGTATGACGCCTACTACGGTGATGGGGACTACCCCGTGACCAAGGTCCTGCGGGATCCTGTGTATGTTGAGGTTCGCATCCTGAATAGGACCGACCCCAACATTGTCCTGACTCTGGAAGACTGCTGGGCAACTTCCACCCCCAGCCCGCTCGGCCAGCCCCAGTGGAGCCTGCTGGTTGCTGGGTAACTGGAGCCCTGTATCTCTTGCCGGCCAGCTTGTGTTGGTGGTTTAGGCAGACCTCTTGACCCATGTGTGGTGCTCTTTCCAGGTGTCCGTACAGAGATGACCAGTACCAGACCACCTTGGTTCCTGTGGCTGGCTCTTCAGGGCTGCCATACCCAACGCACTACAAGCGCTTCATCGTGCAGATGTTCACTTTTGTGGATGCTGGCTCCCAGCTCCCTCTGAAGGCGAAGGTAAGGGTCTATTGGCCAAGGAACGCCACATTCCCCATGGCGGCATTGTATTGTACTGCATCTCGTGCTCCCCCAGGTGTTCATCCACTGTAGTGCAGCAGTGTGCCAACCCAGTGCTACTGACCGCTGTGTCACTCCGTGCAACCAGAGAATGAGTGAGTGGCTCGGTTCCAGTGTGAGCTGGACTGGCATCTTTCCCTAAGGCTCCCCCAGTGGAGGGGCTGCTTCTGTAATGCTGCTCTTGTCCCTTCAGGGAGAGCCGTTGCCCCGGTGCAGAGGGCCTCCAGGGAGATGGCCGTGGTGTCCAGTGGGGAAGTGATCCTGACTGCCTCTGAGCTCCCTGCTGTGGACAGGAGGGCTTCTCCCAGTGAAGGTGAGGAGGGGAGCTTTGACACTCTGCTGGCGCTCAGCCCTCTCATGTCTGCACCCTTGTGAGCTGCCTGTCCCTCTCCCGTCTCCACAGTGCCCCAGGCTTTCGGCTATGGTGTGCTGACCGTGGCTGCCTTCACGGTGCTTGTGCTCTGTGCTGTGGTGCTGGCGGCTGTGTGGAGAGCCAGGCCCCACATGCGGGCATCCCAACTGTAGCTGGAGCAGGTTTTTGAATAAAATGTGGACTGTGAAATGTCTGACTCGCTCCGTTTCTTCTTGCCTTGCAAAGATCCTTCAGCCGTGTGCTCCAGAGCCTGACTCCAGGCCCTCTGTTCAGTGGCTGCTCTTCCCTCTAGTAATGCACGCCAACCGGTGTGTAGTACTCGTGGCCCTACTGTGCCTTTTACAGGGGTGGCAACAAGTGGCCCCTCCTTGTGTCCGCTGCTCAGAATTCCCTTTCGTGTGTGAGGGGTTGCTGAGAGTATAGTCCTGAGGTGGATTAAACTTGGTCTTTTGCTTGATCTGTATTGATTGGCATGTTGCCCAGATCCAAAGAAGAAATCCCAATAAGCTTCCTGTATCCACACTGTAAAAAATCTCTGTAGTTTTGAAGGTTAATTAACTAACTGTAATAGTGAAGGTTGAAATATGTTTATTCTTTAATGACAAACTACCGTATAATCAGTGTTCACAACTGTAAAATAACATTTAACAGAATCTCCGTTAATTCTGACGGTTAAAATACAATGATAATGAATGTTGAAAACAGTGTCTTTTTTATTACTTGAATTTTAAACCACTGTAAACCATCGTGAAACTAGAATTTCACTCGGTTAGTGAAGGATAAAAGACTGTAAGTCTGGGGGGAGTCGAATAACCTAACCGCGGTGCAATTCAGATTGCTTTAAAACCCCTTACAATTCGACACTTGTTTCAATTTGGCACTGCGCTGTATTCTACTTTTCAAATGAGTCCGTGATCTACAATATGCGATGTGTTCTTTTTATACCTGCTGTATAATCCTGCACTTAAACTGCCTTGTATCTACAATACTTGAGACAGTGGTATCGGACGCTGATGTAACGGTCACATTATTTGTTCCAATTTGTTCTGCCCCGTAGGTGACTTGAACCCGTATTTGCTCTTCTACTGACTCCGTCTTTCTGAAGTTATTGAATAGTATTGCAGTTACTCCGGTTGGGTCTGAAGTGATCATATTTGAGCTTTTGTATAGCTTATAGGTTATACGTCTACATCGCCATGGATAACGCCTGCTAATACATAAATTCTTAAACTAATTTCATTTACTTTCATGACGAATATATTTATGAACCATTAAATATTGTAAATGTAGTCATGGTTGTGAAGGTGTAAACCGTAGGCTGAAGAGAAAGCCAGCAATGGGATGAACACACATGTTATATGTCCCGGAGAGAAGGTACAGAATTCTAGCAACTCGTAAAATGAAACACTGAAATGACGTAATGACACATTCTGACCAATCGTAATGAATATGAGGTCAAAACGCGTTGCATGCCCCCTTTCAATAATTGTGTACAGTTGCTGCCGCAATATTCAACGTGTCCGACTGATGAATTGACATGATTCGTGTGGAATCGTGAGATTATTCATCAATAAGGGACTAAACGGCAAAGAGCAATCAGCAACGCCTATATATTTTCTATTTCTTGAAATATTGTTTTGAGCAGATTGTAAAATGATGAATTGTATTGTACATTACAATGAATTGTATTGTAATGAAGTTGTATTTTCCACCAATCACGAGCTCTATGGATAATTCAATTAAAACCGCCATGAACGCTGTTGACAACCCATTTCCCAAGTTCAATCGAGCCAAATTCAAAGTAATTAAAGAATGTTAAGTTAGTGAAATAAAAAGGTGCAAACGAATGTTGAAGAAAACATATCAAATACAAAATGAAGTCAAGTGACTGTGTCACAGATACGGCAATCTGCAACCCGTGAATTACATCCCTGGCACAGTGTTGAGAAATCCTTGTGCACACTGTCATTGAATTGTAATAATGAGACTGCGTTTGTCTCGGATAATCCCAGTTCCCTAGTAAAGGCATGAAATGACATGCTTCGAGGTGTATTGCAAAATTCAATACAGCACCTGGTATTCTGTTGATAACTTGACTAATTGACATGATTCGCGTGGAATCGTGAGATTATTCATCAATAAGGGATTATTTAAAAAGACGACACGGCCACCTATCGCGGGGAGGAAAGCAGGTGGCAGGGTCCTAGTTCTACGAACTCACAGGCTACTATTATAATCATTAGCTGGAGTACTGGTAGTGGTACCAACAGCATTGAATTGAGTGTTGCTCATCTGCTCTCTGTAGCCTAAAAAATGAAGTCGGGACAGCACGAAACACGCTCACACAGCGGCAAAATCGGTTCCGTCGTCACTACTCGCTGCACCTGTGCAGGACGGGACGCACTGGGATCCGCGCTGGATCCGCGCCGCTGCTGTTGCAGCCCCACTTGTCGCCGAATTCCACGTGAAAATGTCGCGCTGTCTCCTCAGAGAGACACGCTGAGCGGGATCATCTCAGTGTATAAAAGGAGGCGGTGTGGGCTGGGTAAGCATCGCGAATCTGTGAGCTGTTCTTGTATTTTCGCCACAATGCTACGTACGAGGGCTTCTTGGTGTGGGCTGCTAGTGCTGTGTGTGTTCGCTGGGCTCTGCGACGCCGGCAGAGTTTCTAAGTGGGCGAGAGCCAAGCCTGCAGCCAGAGCCAAGCCTCCCGCCAGAGCCAAGGCCGTTGTGCGAGTGGATTCTTCTCTGTTCAAGCAGCAAGTCTCCCCCGTCGTGTGGGCACAGTGCGGGGACAGCGCGATCCAGGTGTCGGTGGAGAGAGACCTGTTCGGTACCGGCGAGCTGATCCAGGCTGCGGATATCCAGCTGGGAGGCTGTGCGCTCAGTGGGCAGAACGACACGGTCCTGGTCTTCCAGTCGGAGCTGCAGGGCTGTGGCAGCGCCCTGTCGGTAAGTAGGGGAGGGGGGAGAATACGGCTGTAGACTCGCACGGTGAATGGGTTAAACCATCCTGAGCTTAACCGTTGTGCCTTTCACTTGTAGATGACCGAAGACGAGCTGGTTTACAGCTTCTCCCTAAACTACCACCCGTCCCCGATTGCCAACACTGGCATCGTGAGAACCGACCCTGCTGTTGTCCACATCGAGTGTCACTACCTCCGGTGAGGACTCTGCTGCAGTACTGCTTCAGCCTAGCTGCTGTAGGATCGGTGTGTAATTGCTGTCTGCTCCATAGGCTCCACAATGTGAGCAGCGATGCCCTGCAGCCAACCTGGGTCCCATACACCTCCACCAAGTCTGCGGAGGATCTCCTGGACTTCTCCCTGCAGCTCATGACTGGTAGAGGCCAACCTAATGCAGCTCTAACCCTCCCGTGTACTGGAGTGCTGCTCTGCTCTGTAGAGGCCTCATGCTGCTCCCCGTCTCCGCAGATGACTGGAGCTCCCCTAGACCCTCCAACGTGTACTTCCTGGGGGACGTCCTGAACATCCAAGCCTCCGTCAACCAGGCCAGCCACGTGCCCCTGCGGCTGTTTGTGGACAGCTGTGTGGCCACCTTGACCTCTGACCCGACCTCTTCTCCCAGTTACACTTTCATTGGGAACTATGGGTGAGTGAGATCCCATAGCTAAGCATGGCCAGGGTGCTTGCAGGTGTTGGGTGTCGACTCCGAGCAGGGACTGATCATGGATTTCCTCCTGTCCCCAGTTGCCTGATTGATGCCAAGGTGACGGGCTCCAGTTCTCACTTCATGCCAAGACCTCAGGACGTCACTAAGCTGCAGATGGTGCTTGATGCCTTCAGGTTCCACAATGATGCCAACAGCTCTGTAAGTCTCCCAGCCACTCTGCCTCTGAGCTTTTGACTACTGCTTTTGCATCTTTGGCTTGGTTGGCCTCTGCTTTCTCAACTGTGTGGCTTCTTGGGCATTGAAGCAGCTCTCCCAGGGTGCACTAACTGTGCCAATGTCTGTTCTGCTCAGATCTACATGACCTGCCACCTGAAGGTGACTGCTGCTTCCCAGGCTGTGGACAACCTGGACAAGGCCTGCTACCCTGTGGGCAACAGGTAGAGGGGGAGGAGGGTGCTTGAGGCCCTTGGTGTCCTTCTCCGGGTCTCCGTCCTGATGGCTGTATCCCTATTGTAGCTGGAGCTCGGTGGATGGGAGCGATCAGGTCTGTAGCTGCTGTGACTCCAGCTGTAGCCCTGTCTCTAAATCCAGGTACTTTGGGAGGTACAGGAGGGACTTGGCTTTCAAGGAGGGTAAGGATCCTTTGCCTGGTTGTGCGTGTGGTACTGGGGTATAGTATGTGTGGCTGGATCCAAGCCTCTCCACCTTCCAGAATGGGAAGGTGATGCCACAGTGTTTGTGCGTGTGCTGGAGAAGCCGCAGGATGCCATCCCTCCAGTGGAGACGAATGCCCAGAGGTCTCCCCTGACTGCAGAGGACCGCAAAGAAGCAGGTACTGGGGCCTATTGAAATTGGAGCCAGAGGTTGCGGTCTCTTGCTGTAGTCTGGGTTTGACCTAAAGTGAGTGACCAGTGGGGTGGGCTTTCTTTGCAGGCATCTCTGCTGAGGTTGTGCTCCTGGCTGGTGTGGTGGCTGCTGTGGCTGTGGTGTGCATTGCTGTGCTGGGGACTGTGCTGTACAGGAGAGCAAGCTCACCCACAGCTTGACTGTTGTGTGAATGATCAATAAAGCTGAGAACAGACCATGCCCTGTGTCTTTCCTGTTTGCTCTCCAAGTTCAGCAAGATGGCAATCCATGGCCACTACAGCTGGTCTAAAACTGTCCTTTAGCTCGCAGTTGGCGTGTTGCTGCTTTCCAGGATCTCTGCAGCTTTTGTGCCTACAGCTAGTGATGCCGAAAATTAGGCCCTGGAGGGCTCGAAATCACGTGTTCAGAAAAAGATTCCCACTTTCAGAACATCGCACCACAGTGCCACGGGGCTGGCAGCCTACAGCTGATCGGAGGACACTGTATCGTAGAAACTGCAGGAGGAGAACGGGGTTACAAACGCTTACATCCGACACGAAGCTACCCGGTTAGATCAGATGTGTAGATCACGAATTATTGTTCGAAAAGCAGCTTTGCATGTTCATCTATTCAAAGCAAATGTGAATTAACCTATGAGGGATTAACTTCCTGTTCAACTAACGTCATTATCTCGAAGAGAAACCTGTGCATGCGTGCGCCATGCCCGTGGCCGTTTACATATTTTTCCATAGAAACGATCATCTGATGCCACTATGCAGTGTTGGGTCTGTTACATCGAATCTGAGGTTTGATTTGAGATGTATACATTCGTCACAGAGCGGGAATCCGAGCTAGGAGTGTGTACCTTTGCGTTTGCTGTATTTTGGGTCAACTGGAGGTGATCCCAGATCGGCTTGGGCTTTTTCTCCTATGCCGAAACGCCGCAAACCCTTTGAAACTAGTCGAAACAGAATGACGCAATGAAGATAAACTGACATTGTCATTTTGGTAGCGACTGCGGAGACGGTGGCGTATACAAAAATCGAATCCATGTATTTTGAACAAAAGCAGTGACTTTTTCGGGGTTCGGACCGCGTACGCCAGGCGCTCCTCTGAGCTGCAGGAGTTAACCGAGGAGCGTTAGGAGCACTGCGCGAAATAGCCGGATTTCTCGTGGACGAAAATGTAACTGTACAGACTTACGATGAGAGTGATTAGTTTGTAATGTGTTCCTATACCATACCGGTCACGACAGCAACAGGTGAGCGAGCATTCAGTGCGCTAAAACTACTCCAAACACATTTGTGCTCCGCTATGAAAGAAAAATGACTTTGATCTCAGGCACCTGCACATCAATAAGGATCTCAAACTCATTCATGGAGATGTTCATGAATTCGGCCGTCACAACAAGAGACTTGCATTCGCCTAGACACGCCTACATCAGCGGCGGAAACCGCTTTTTTCCAATGAAGGCGCACATTTCTAGCAGGTGCGCAGCATCTCGAGTCGGACAGCACTACCTAAAACTCATTCGCCACAGCCTCTCACACACTTGTGATTTGGAAATTATTTCAAAAGTTGAATATTGCGATTAGATCGCTGGAACTGATGGAGATTTGGTTGGTTTACAGTCTTAGTGGCAGAGGCTTGATTCTTAATGGGATTTTATACGTTGCAGCCCCCGTACATTTAAAAGTACACTTTGCAAAGCAAGTGAATGCGTTTTTTGTTGTTTTATGTGTGTGACAATTTCTTCATGGGTTGTCTGTAATTGTATGAACATTAAAAAGCCGTAGAGGGTTGTTGATTTGTATTGCTATAATCTCCATTTTCAGATGACCAGTCCTGCATTATTATTATTAGTAGTAGTAGTATATAATTATTATTATTTATTGATTGGCAGACGCCCTTAGCCAAGGCGACTTACAAAACATAAGCGCAATACAACGTGCAAACATACAGTTCAGTACGAGGCATCAAACAATACAAATTCAGATTTACATAATACAAAGCAATTCAAAGCATAGTACATTTTATAAATTCCTATTTTAATCAGTTCACTTTGTGACCTGTCTCTGCTTATTCTAAATGATTACATGACTTACAACATATAGCATTGTTTTAACAGATCTTGACCCCTTTGTACAGTTGTGTTTCTATTGGAGCAATCTGTACTGTACCTTGCGCAAATGTACAGCAACTGTATCTCCTGCCTGGGATTAAAGCCACAAATCTCTGCTCCAGAGCTCTAATCCCAGCGAAGTGGCACAAAGGTTAGAGAGCCCGCTGTTTTAATGCGCTACCGGGACCTCCAAAAGAGCAGCAGTTACCTGCCGTTTGTTTCAATTGGGGACATTTTTATGGCAAGCCGTTGTGACATTTAACCCATAATTGCTGATATCTAGAATACAATTGTTGATATCAAGAATTAACCTGCTAACTGTTGATATCAACACATGTATTTTTGATATCAAAAATGCATACTAATTAACATTCGGTTTCGTCTGCTTTCCGTGTTATAGTTAATCCCCTTCTTCGGAAAAGTCCCCAAGTAGATGTTCATAATTCAGAGCACTCAGAATGGCCATTCGTCTCGTTGTTAAAGCCTGACATTGCCCTGTTCACTGTTGAATAAACAATCTCAGCGGTAGCCATTCTCTACTGGCATTTTTCCTGTTTGTGTTTCTGGTAACACTTTACAATAATGGGCATTCATTCTTCATGAATTCCGATACTACAACACAGAAAAAACACATGAATGCATGATGTTATTCTTGTGAACTCAGATGTATGTATATGTCTCATTACAAATACAAATTCAATACAAATCGAGACTGGCTATTTGAATAAAAGCAAACAAAATGTATGGATTCATCACAATTTTGAGGTTTAAAATGTATTATTGCTTGTAATAATCGGGGTTCTGTCACGTTACGTTTTCTTGTAAAGAATCATGCTTATTTACAAGCTAATGCACTTCATGTTTACAGCCAATTATTTGAAAGTCATGACTGATTCATGTTATCTCGTAATGAACACTGCATGAGCAGAGCATTATAGTAAAGTCCTTAGTCTAGGGGCAAGAATGTATACTAAAATATGTAGGTATAGGGGTTTCATGCTGTTTGGGATGTACTACTACAAACGGTGCCACGATGTGCCTGTGAATCGAGTCACACACGGGTCCGCTGGGTCATCAACGCGTCCCACGGCATTCAGTGATCATAATAATAACAATAATAATAATACCTTTATTTATTCAGCGCTTTTTTGATGGTGCTCAAAGCGCTTTACAGACTTTAAAAACAGAGTAAAACAAGAAAACAATGAACAATGTAATTATTACTGTTAGACAGAGGGAAATACTGAATTCCGCGTTCATGGGTCAGCGCAGCGCGGGAACTTAGGCGCCGTGATTGGGGGAGACGTCACGGGCCGAGGGCATATATAGGGGCGCCCGGTCCGCCGCAGAAGTAGGACAGGACAGAAGTGATAGAGACGGGTGTAGCTGCATTACAATGTTTTGAAAAATAAAGCCTGTTGCAGGAAACACGGCTCGGTCCGATTATTTGTTGTTTTGGTGGCGAACACACGCAGCAGATATCGCTACAATATTTACACGTATATACATGCGCTAACATTTAAAAACAATAATTGTATGCCCTTACAGCAAAGCATGAAGCGGCTATACCCACATATTTCAGTTGACTATAGTTGTTCGATCATGCAGTGTTCATTAGGAGAAAAACATGAATAAGTCATGACTTCAAAATAATTGTCTTTAAACATGAAGTGCATGTGATTAGCTTGTAAATAAGCTCGATTCCTTACGAGAAAACGTAACTTGGCATAACGCCGATTATTGCAAGAAAAATATATTTTAAAATTCAAAATTGAGATGAATCCATATATTTTGTTTGCTTTTATTCAAATAGCCAGTCCCGATTTGTACACATGATTAACACCATTTGTTGAATTACGAATTAATTCATGAGGAACATACTGCAGAAAAGAAGACCCTTAATAATCATGAATCATAATGAATTCATACCCTCTTACTCGCTCGCCAGGGGATTAAAAAAGAATTCCATATGAATAAGAGTCTTTACATCATGATGAATTCACATACTTGAATTACAAATGAGTTCACAAGAATTACATCATGCATTCATGTGTTTTCCCCGTGTTGTACTATCGGAATTCATGAGGAATTAATGCCCATTATTGTAAAGTGTTACCGTGTTTCCCCTTGCTTCGTTGTGCCATATGCTTTTATCTTGTATCAAATTAAAGACCAAGTTGTGACCTTTCGTATTTTAAGGCAAATCGGCTGACAGGCTAGAAACAAACACTCGGGCATACGCAAATCAGCCCTGTACACTAGGACACATGGCTGATTTCGCAAGCCTGTAGCCCATGCTATGAAGACTCTACATACGCGAGTAAGACATCGTTTGAAAGCTCCCGGTCTCTAGTTTCTCTAGTCTCTGGTATATTTTATAGTTTTGAAAAACGTACAATTTATTTCTCCGATCGCGGAAGATCTGAAAATAATGGGGCGGAGTGTAAAGGGTTGAGTTTCAAATCACCGGACGTCAATTAGTATGCATTTTTGATATGAAAAATAGAACCGTATGATAATTAGTATGCATTTTTGATATGACAAATAGAACCGGATGCTATAATTAGTATGCATTTTTGATATCAAAAATTCAATTTCTGATATCAAAAATACAGTTTATGAAATCCAAAATACAATTGGTGATATCAAAAATAGCAGATCATTCTTGATATCACCAATTGTATTTTTGATTTTAGAAATGATGGATTAAATGTCACAACTGCTTGCCATACATTTTCAGAGTGCACTCGGTGACGCTGGAAGTAATTGGTTCGTTGCAATCAGGGCATCAAATCGTGTTCTCGTCCCAAGTCACAAGGAGGACGTGATGAGGCACACTGTCCGTTTAAAGTTGAACTCGATGCTCAATTTCAATGTGCTTTTGCATTTCCGTTCTTTTCAAAATCCAGCATTCACTGTCTCTGAAGAAGACGTGTTACAATGTCATACAGCTATTCATCTTCACTGCTACTGTTGCGAGTGTCGCACACCGACCGTATGATGAGTCGGAACTCTCTCTAAAAAGCTGTGGAAGTCTTGGAGATGAGTGCTCAGTAGGTAGGGGAGCTGTGCGTTGAGAGCCGGGGCAGTGAAGTGAGCGCAGCGGGGCGCGGCGGGCTTGCCGACAGACAGTGATGTGGCATCTGACAGTGATTGTGCGGCAGCAAAGCGAGAGCTCCACCAAAGAGCCCGACTGGCCCGCTGGGGTGGCTGAAATCCTCGTGCAGCCTGCTGCGCCAGGGCCAGCCCTGAGCCAATCAGGGCGCCGGATTATTTAAGGAGCGGAGCGCCGCTTCTCGGCACTTCGTTGCCGAGTTGCACAATGGAGAGGTGTGGGATGAGCGTGCGGGTCTGGAGTCTTGTCTGTCTGCTGATGGCGGCTGCGGTGGACGTGTCTATAGCCCAGGGTCAGAACTGCTCGGTTAGTGACAACGAGAAAATGGCGTGTGGCGCCCCTGCAATCAGTAGAGCCGACTGTGAAGCGAGTAACTGCTGCTTTGATCAGAGGGGAAGACAGCCCTGTTATTACAGCAATGAGGGTGAGTGGTATGGGCAAAATCTCGTACAAACGGCTCCTGAGCGCATTGCTTTGCTAATCTTCTCCCCTCTCCCTCCAGTGACTGTGCAATGCACCACGGATGGTCAGTTTGTGGTTGTAGTACCCAGGAATGTGACCAGGCCTCCGCTGAGCCTTGACACCGTCAGCCTGCTGGGGGGTCAGGGCGCCCCCTGCAGCCCTGTTGGCACCACTGCTGGCTTTGCCTTGTTCCAGTTCCCAGTCAGTGCCTGTGGCAGCACACTGAAGGTGAGGAAGCGGTTCCCAGCTTTGGCCTGAGCATTGCAGCGCCTTGTGCTGATTGTCTTGGCTGTATAACGTGAGGGTCTGCTTCCCTCTTCCAGAGTGAGGGTGGCGATGTGGTGTACGAGAACACGATGTCCTCTAAACGTGATGTGCAGGAGGGGCCTGATGGCTCCATCACCAGGGACAGCTACTATGAGTAAGTGGGGCTCCCCAGTGGCCGTCTCCATGTGCCAGTACCCGACTGGGTCCAATGGCTGCCTGCTTCTCCTTCCAGGCTGACCTTCCTGTGCAAGTATTCGGGCAGTGAGCTTGTTCCTGTGGAGGCTGTAGTGTACACTGCAGCCCCGCCTCCTCCTTCAGTCGTGGCCCCTGGACCTCTCAGTGTGGAGCTCAGGATTGCAACGGGTACTGTGATGAGCCCTTGTACATGGCCATGCTATGTACTGGTTTCCAATGCATGCTGGCTTCCTAAAGCTCTCCGTCGTTCCTCCTGTAGAAGCTGTGTATGACGCCTACTACGGTGATGGGGACTACCCCGTGACCAAGGTCCTGCGGGATCCTGTGTATGTTGAGGTTCGCATCCTGAATAGGACCGACCCCAACATTGTCCTGACTCTGGAAGACTGCTGGGCAACTTCCACCCCCAGCCCGCTCGGCCAGCCCCAGTGGAGCCTGCTGGTTGCTGGGTAACTGGAGCCCTGTATCTCTTGCCGGCCAGCTTGTGTTGGTGGTTTAGGCAGACCTCTTGACCCATGTGTGGTGCTCTTTCCAGGTGTCCGTACAGAGATGACCAGTACCAGACCACCTTGGTTCCTGTGGCTGGCTCTTCAGGGCTGCCATACCCAACGCACTACAAGCGCTTCATCGTGCAGATGTTCACTTTTGTGGATGCTGGCTCCCAGCTCCCTCTGAAGGCGAAGGTAAGGGTCTATTGGCCAAGGAACGCCACATTCCCCATGGCGGCATTGTATTGTACTGCATCTCGTGCTCCCCCAGGTGTTCATCCACTGTAGTGCAGCAGTGTGCCAACCCAGTGCTACTGACCGCTGTGTCACTCCGTGCAACCAGAGAATGAGTGAGTGGCTCGGTTCCAGTGTGAGCTGGACTGGCATCTTTCCCTAAGGCTCCCCCAGTGGAGGGGCTGCTTCTGTAATGCTGCTCTTGTCCCTTCAGGGAGAGCCGTTGCCCCGGTGCAGAGGGCCTCCAGGGAGATGGCCGTGGTGTCCAGTGGGGAAGTGATCCTGACTGCCTCTGAGCTCCCTGCTGTGGACAGGAGGGCTTCTCCCAGTGAAGGTGAGGAGGGGAGCTTTGACACTCTGCTGGCGCTCAGCCCTCTCATGTCTGCACCCTTGTGAGCTGCCTGTCCCTCTCCCGTCTCCACAGTGCCCCAGGCTTTCGGCTATGGTGTGCTGACCGTGGCTGCCTTCACGGTGCTTGTGCTCTGTGCTGTGGTGCTGGCGGCTGTGTGGAGAGCCAGGCCCCACATGCGGGCATCCCAACTGTAACTGGAGCAGGTTTTTGAATAAAATGTGGACTGTGAAATGTCTGACTCGCTCCGTTTCTTCTTGCCTTGCAAAGATCCTTCAGCCGTGTGCTCCAGAGCCTGACTCCAGGCCCTCTGTTCAGTGGCTGCTCTTCCCTCTAGTAATGCATGCCAACCGGTGTGTAGTACTCGTGGCCCTACTGTGCCTTTTACAGGGGTGGCAACAAGTGGCCCCTCCTTGTGTCCGCTGCTCAGAATTCCCTTTCGTGTGTGAGGGGTTGCTGAGAGTATAGTCCTGAGGTGGATTAAACTTGGTCTTTTGCTTGATCTGTATTGATTGGCATGTTGCCCAGATCCAAAGAAGAAATCCCAATAAGCTTCCTGTATCCACACTGTAAAAAATCTCTGTAGTTTTGAAGGTTAATTAACTAACTGTAATAGTGAAGGTTGAAATATGTTTATTCTTTAATGACAAACTACCGTATAATCAGTGTTCACAACTGTAAAATAACATTTAACAGAATCTCCGTTAATTCTGACGGTTAAAATACAATGATAATGAATGTTGAAAACAGTGTCTTTTTTATTACTTGAATTTTAAACCACTGTAAACCATCGTGAAACTAGAATTTCACTCGGTTAGTGAAGGATAAAAGACTAAGTCTGGGGGGAGTCGAATAACCTAACCGCGGTGCAATTCAGATTGCTTTAAAACCCCTTACAATTCGACATTTGTTTCAATTTGGCACTGCGCTGTATTCTACTTTTCAAATGAGTCCGTGATCTACAATATGCGATGTGTTCTTTTTATACCTGCTGTATAATCCTGCACTTAAACTGCCTTGTATCTACAATACTTGAGACAGTGGTATCGGACGCTGATGTAACGGTCACATTATTTGTTCCAATTTGTTCTGCCCCGTAGGTGACTTGAACCCGTATTTGCTCTTCTACTGACTCCGTCTTTCTGAAGTTATTGAATAGTATTGCAGTTACTCCGGTTGGGTCTGAAGTGATCATATTTGAGCTTTTGTATAGCTTATAGGTTATACGTCTACATCGCCATGGATAACGCCTGCTAATACATGAATTCTTAAACTAATTTCATTTACTTTCATGACGAATATATTTATGAACCATTAAATATTGTAAATGTAGTCACGGTTGTGAAGGTGTAAACCGTAGGCTGAAGAGAAAGCCAGCAATGGGATGAACACACATGTTATATGTCCCGGAGAGAAGGTACAGAATTCTAGCAACTCGTAAAATGAAACACTGAAATGACGTAATGACACATTCTGACCAATCGTAATGAATATGAGGTCAAAACGCGTTGCATGCCCCCTTTCAATAATTGTGTACAGTTGCTGCCGCAATATTCAACGTGTCCGACTGATGAATTGACATGATTCGTGTGGAATCGTGAGATTATTCATCAATAAGGGACTAAACCGCAAAGAGCAATCAGCAACGCCTATATATTTTCTATTTCTTGAAATATTGTTTTGAGCAGATTGTAAAATGATGAATTGTATTGTACATTACAATGAATTGTATTGTAATGAAGTTGTATTTTCCACCAATCACGAGCTCTATGGATAATTCAATTAAAACCGCCATGAACGCTGTTGACAACCCATTTCCCAAGTTCAATCGAGCCAAATTCAAAGTAATTAAAGAATGTTAAGTTAGTGAAATAAAAAGGTGCAAACGAATGTTGAAGAAAACATATCAAATACAAAATGAAGTCAAGTGACTGTGTCACAGATACGGCAATCTGCAACCCGTGAATTACATCCCTGGCACAGTGTTGAGAAATCCTTGTGCACACTGTCATTGAATTGTAATAATGAGACTGCGTTTGTCTCGGATAATCCCAGTTCCCTAGTAAAGGCATGAAATGACATGCTTCGAGGTGTATTGCAAAATTCAATACAGCACCTGGTATTCTGTTGATAACTTGACTAATTGACATGATTCGCGTGGAATCGTGAGATTATTCATCAATAAGGGATTATTTAAAAAGACGACACGGCCACCTATCGCGGGGAGGAAAGCAGGTGGCAGGGTCCTAGTTCTACGAACTCACAGGCTACTATTATAATCATTAGCTGGAGTACTGGTAGTGGTACCAACAGCATTGAATTGAGTGTTGCTCATCTGCTCTCTGTAGCCTAAAAAATGAAGTCGGGACAGCACGAAACACGCTCACACAGCGGCAAAATCGGTTCCGTCGTCACTACTCGCTGCACCTGTGCAGGACGGGACGCACTGGGATCCGCGCTGGATCCGCGCCGCTGCTGTTGCAGCCCCACTTGTCGCCGAATTCCACGTGAAAATGTCGCGCTGTCTCCTCAGAGAGACACGCTGAGCGGGATCATCTCAGTGTATAGAAGGAGGCGGTGTGGGCTGGGTAAGCATCGCGAATCTGTGAGCTGTTCTTGTATTTTCGCCACAATGCTACGTACGAGGGCTTCTTGGTGTGGGCTGCTAGTGCTGTGTGTGTTCGCTGGGCTCTGCGACGCCGGCAGAGTTTCTAAGTGGGCGAGAGCCAAGCCTGCAGCCAGAGCCAAGCCTCCCGCCAGAGCCAAGGCCGTTGTGCGAGTGGATTCTTCTCTGTTCAAGCAGCAAGTCTCCCCCGTCGTGTGGGCACAGTGCGGGGACAGCGCGATCCAGGTGTCGGTGGAGAGAGACCTGTTCGGTACCGGCGAGCTGATCCAGGCTGCGGATATCCAGCTGGGAGGCTGTGCGCTCAGTGGGCAGAACCACACGGTCCTGGTCTTCCAGTCGGAGCTGCAGGGCTGTGGCAGCGCCCTGTCGGTAAGTAGGGGAGGGGGGAGAATACGGCTGTAGACTCGCACGGTGAATGGGTTAAACCATCCTGAGCTTAACCGTTGTGCCTTTCACTTGTAGATGACCGAAGACGAGCTGGTTTACAGCTTCTCCCTAAACTACCACCCGTCCCCGATTGCCAACACTGGCATCGTGAGAACCGACCCTGCTGTTGTCCACATCGAGTGTCACTACCTCCGGTGAGGACTCTGCTGCAGTACTGCTTCAGCCTAGCTGCTGTAGGATCGGTGTGTAATTGCTGTCTGCTCCATAGGCTCCACAATGTGAGCAGCGATGCCCTGCAGCCAACCTGGGTCCCATACACCTCCACCAAGTCTGCGGAGGATCTCCTGGACTTCTCCCTGCAGCTCATGACTGGTAGAGGCCAACCTAATGCAGCTCTAACCCTCCCGTGTACTGGAGTGCTGCTCTGCTCTGTAGAGGCCTCATGCTGCTCCCCGTCTCCGCAGATGACTGGAGCTCCCCTAGACCCTCCAACGTGTACTTCCTGGGGGACGTCCTGAACATCCAAGCCTCCGTCAACCAGGCCAGCCACGTGCCCCTGCGGCTGTTTGTGGACAGCTGTGTGGCCACCTTGACCTCTGACCCGACCTCTTCTCCCAGTTACACTTTCATTGGGAACTATGGGTGAGTGAGATCCCATAGCTAAGCATGGCCAGGGTGCTTGCAGGTGTTGGGTGTCGACTCCGAGCAGGGACTGATCATGGATTTCCTCCTGTCCCCAGTTGCCTGATTGATGCCAAGGTGACGGGCTCCAGTTCTCACTTCATGCCAAGACCTCAGGACGTCACTAAGCTGCAGATGGTGCTTGATGCCTTCAGGTTCCACAATGATGCCAACAGCTCTGTAAGTCTCCCAGCCACTCTGCCTCTGAGCTTTTGACTACTGCTTTTGCATCTTTGGCTTGGTTGGCCTCTGCTTTCTCAACTGTGTGGCTTCTTGGGCATTGAAGCAGCTCTCCCAGGGTGCACTAACTGTGCCAATGTCTGTTCTGCTCAGATCTACATGACCTGCCACCTGAAGGTGACTGCTGCTTCCCAGGCTGTGGACAACCTGGACAAGGCCTGCTACCCTGTGGGCAACAGGTAGAGGGGGAGGAGGGTGCTTGAGGCCCTTGGTGTCCTTCTCCGGGTCTCCGTCCTGATGGCTGTATCCCTATTGTAGCTGGAGCTCGGTGGATGGGAGCGATCAGGTCTGTAGCTGCTGTGACTCCAGCTGTAGCCCTGTCTCTAAATCCAGGTACTTTGGGAGGTACAGGAGGGACTTGGCTTTCAAGGAGGGTAAGGATCCTTTGCCTGGTTGTGCGTGTGGTACTGGGGTATAGTATGTGTGGCTGGATCCAAGCCTCTCCACCTTCCAGAATGGGAAGGTGATGCCACAGTGTTTGTGCGTGTGCTGGAGAAGCCGCAGGATGCCATCCCTCCAGTGGAGACGAATGCCCAGAGGTCTCCCCTGACTGCAGAGGACCGCAAAGAAGCAGGTACTGGGGCCTATTGAAATTGGAGCCAGAGGTTGCGGTCTCTTGCTGTAGTCTGGGTTTGACCTAAAGTGAGTGACCAGTGGGGTGGGCTTTCTTTGCAGGCATCTCTGCTGAGGTTGTGGTCCTGGCTGGTGTGGTGGCTGCTGTGGCTGTGGTGTGCATTGCTGTGCTGGGGACTGTGCTGTACAGGAGAGCAAGCTCACCCACAGCTTGACTGTTGTGTGAATGATCAATAAAGCTGAGAACAGACCATGCCCTGTGTCTTTCCTCTTTGCTCTCCAAGTTCAGCAGGATGGCAATCCATGGCCACTACAGCTGGTCTAAAACTGTCCTTTAGCTCGCAGTTGGCGTGTTGCTGCTTTCCAGGATCTCTGCAGCTTTTGTGCCTACAGCTAGTGATGCCGAAAATTAGGCCCTGGAGGGCTCGGAATCACGTGTTCAGAAAAAGATTCCCACTTTCAGAACATCCCACCACAGTGCCACGGGGCTGGCAGCCTACAGCTGATCGGAGGACACTGTATCGTAGAAACTGCAGGAGGAGAACGGGGTTACAAACGCTTACATCCGACACGAAGCTACCCGGTTAGATCAGATGTGTAGATCACGAATTATTGTTCGAAAAGCAGCTTTGCATGTTCATCTATTCAAAGCAAATGTGAATTAACCTATGAGGGATTAACTTCCTGTTCAACTAACGTCATTATCTCGAAGAGAAACCTGTGCATGCGTGCGCCATGCCCGTGGCCGTTTACATATTTTTCCATAGAAACGATCATCTGATGCCACTATGCAGTGTTGGGTCTGTTACATCGAATCTGAGGTTTGATTTGAGATGTATACATTCGTCACAGAGCGGGAATCCGAGCTAGGAGTGTGTACCTTTGCGTTTGCTGTATTTTGGGTCAACTGGAGGTGATCCCAGATCGGCTTGGGCTTTTTCTCCTATGCCGAAACGCCGCAAACCCTTTGAAACTAGTCGAAACAGAATGACGTAATGAAGATAAACTGACATTGTCATTTTGGTAGCGACTGCGGAGACGGTGGCGTGTACAAAAATCGAATCCATGTATTTTGAACAAAAGCAGTGACTTTTTCGGGGTTCGGACCGCGTACGCCAGGCGCTCCTCTGAGCTGCAGGAGTTAAGCGAGGAGCGTTAGGAGCACTGCGCGAAATAGCCGGATTTCTCGTGGACGAAAATGTAACTGTACAGACTTACGATGAGAGTGATTAGTTTGTAATGTGTTCCTATACCATACCGGTCACGACAGCAACAGGTGAGCGAGCATTCAGTGCGCTAAAACTACTCCAAACACATTTGTGCTCCGCTATGAAAGAAAAATGACTTTGATCTCACGCACCTGCACATCAATAAGGATCTCAAACTCATTCATGGAGATGTTCATGAATTCGGCCGTCACAACAAGAGACTTGCATTCGCCTAGAAACGCCTACATCAGCGGCGGAAACCGCTTATTTCCAATGAAGGCGCACATTTCTAGCAGGTGCGCAGCATCTCGAGTCGGACAGCACTACCTAAAACTCATTCGCCACAGCCTCTCACACACTTGTGATTTGGAAATTATTTCAAAAGTTGAATATTGCGATTAGATCGCTGGAACTGATGGAGATTTGGTTGGTTTACAGTCTTGGTGGCAGAGGCTTGATTCTTAATGGGATTTTATACGTTGCAGCCCCCGTACATTTAAAAGTACACCTTGCAAAGCAAGTGAATGCGTTTTTTGTTGTTTTATGTGTGTGACAATTTCTTCGTGGGTTGTCTGTAATTGTATGAACATTAAAAAGCCGTAGAGGGTTGTTGATTTGTATTGCTATAATCTCCATTTTCAGATGACCAGTCCTGCATTATTATTAGTAGTAGTAGTAGTATATAATTATTATTATTTATTGATTGGCAGACGCCCTTAGCCAAGGCGACTTACAAAACATAAGCGCAATACAACGTGCAAACATACAGTTCAGTACGAGGCATCAAACAATACAAATTCAGATTTACATAATACAAAGCAATTCAAAGCATAGTACATTTTATAAATTCCTATTTTAATCAGTTCACTTTGTGACCTGTCTCTGCTTATTCTAAATGATTACATGACTTACAACATATAGCATTGTTTTAACAGATCTTGACCCCTTTGTACAGTTGTGTTTCTATTGGAGCAATCTGTACTGTACCTTGCGCAAATGTACAGCAACTGTATCTCCTGCCTGGGATTAAAGCCACAAATCTCTGCTCCAGAGCTCTAATCCCAGCGAAGTGGCACAAAGGTTAGAGAGCCCGCTGTTTTAATGCGCTACCGGGACCTCCAAAAGAGCAGCAGTTACCTGCCGTTTGTTTCAATTGGGGACATTTTTATGGCAAGCCGTTGTGACATTTAATCCATAATTGCTGATATCTAGAATACAATTGTTGATATCAAGAATTAACCTGCTAACTGTTGATATCAAAAATGCATACTAATTAACATTCGGTTTCGTCTGCTTTCCGTGTTATAGTTAATCCCCTTCTTCGGAAAAGTCTCCAAGTAGATGTTCATAATTCAGAGCACTCAGAATGGCCATTCGTCTCGTTGTTAAAGCCTGACATTGCCCTGTTCACTGTTGAATAAACAATCTCAGCGGTAGCCATTCTCTACTGGCATTTTTCCTGTTTGTGTTTCTGGTAACACTTTACAATAATGGGCATTCATTCTTCATGAATTCCGATAGTACAACACAGGAAAAACACATGAATGCATGATGTTATTCTTGTGAACTCAGATGTATGTATATGTCTTCACACATGAATTCATGTTTTTCACAACCCCCTGGCAAGCAAGTAAGAGGGTATGAACTCATTACAAATACAAATTCAATACAAATCGAGACTGGCTATTTGAATAAAAGCAAACAAAATGTATGGATTCATCACAATTTTGAGGTTTAAAATGTATTATTGCTTGTAATAATCGGGGTTTTGCCACGTTACGTTTTCTTGTAAAGAATCATGCTTATTTACAAGCTAATGCACTTCATGTTTACAGCCAATTATTTGAAAGTCATGACTGATTCATGTTATCTCGTAATGAACACTGCATGAGCAGACCATTATAGTAAAGTCCTTAGTCTAGGGGCAAGAATGTATAGTAAAATATGTAGGTATAGGGGTTTCATGCTGTTTGGGATGTACTACTACAAACGGTGCCCCGATGTGCCTGTGAATCGAGTCACACACGGGTCCGCTGGGTCATCAACGCGTCCCACGGCATTCAGTGATCATAATAATAACAATAATAATAATACCTTTATTTATTCAGCGCTTTTTTGATGGTGCTCAAAGCGCTTTACAGACTTTAAAAACAGAGTAAAACAAGAAAACAATGAACAATGTAATTAATACTGTTAGACAGAGGGAAATACTGAATTCCGCGTTCATGGGTCAGCGCAGCGCGGGAACTTAGGCGCCGTGATTGGGGGAGACGTCACGGGCCGAGGGCATATATAGGGGCGCCCGGTCCGCCGCAGAAGTAGGACAGGACAGAAGTGATAGAGACGGGTGTAGCTGCATTACAATGTTTTGAAAAATAAAGCCTGTTGCAGGAAACACGGCTCGGTCCGATTATTTGTTGTTTTGGTGGCGAACACACGCAGCAGATATCGCTACAATATTTACACGTATATACATGCGCTAACATTTAAAAACAATAATTGTATGCCCTTACAGCAAAGCATGAAGCGGCTATACCCACATATTTCAGTTGACTATAGTTGTTCGATCATGCAGTGTTCATTAGGAGAAAAACATGAATAAGTCAAAATAATTGTCTTTAAACATGAAGTGCATGTGATTAGCTTGTAAATAAGCTCGATTCCTTACGAGAAAACGTAACTTGGCATAACGCCGATTATTGCAAGAAAAATATATTTTAAAATTCAAAATTGAGATGAATCCATATATTTTGTTTGCTTTTATTCAAATAGCCAGTCCCGATTTGTACACATGATTAACACCATTTGTTGAATTACGAATTAATTCATGAGGAACATACTGCAGAAAAGAAGACCCTTAATAATCATGAATCATAATGAATTCATACCCTCTTACTCGCTCGCCTGGGGATTTAAAAAGAATTCCATATGAATAAGAGTCTTTACATCATGATGAATTCACATACTTGAATTACAAATGAGTTCACAAGAATTACATCATGCATTCATGTGTTTTCCCCGTGTTGTACTATCGGAATTCATGAGGAATTAATGCCCATTATTGTAAAGTGTTACCGTGTTTCCCCTTGCTTCGTTGTGCCAAATGCTTTTATCTTGTATCAAATTAAAGACCAAGTTGTGACCTTTCGTATTTTAAGGCAAATCGGCTGACAGGCTAGAAACAAACACTCGGGCATACGCAAATCAGCCCTGTACACTAGGACACATGGCTGATTTCGCAAGCCTGTAGCCCATGCTATGAAGACTCTACATACGCGAGTAAGACATCGTTTGAAAGCTCCCGGTCTCTAGTTTCTCCAGTCTCTGGTATATTTTATAGTTTTGAAAAACGTACAATTTATTTCTCCGATCGCGGAAGATCTGAAAATAATGGGGCGGAGTGTAAAGGGTTGAGTTTCAAATCACCGGACGTCAATTAGTATGCATTTTTGATATGACAAATAGAACCGTATGATAATTAGTATGCATTTTTGATATGACAAATAGAACCGGATGCTATAATTAGTATGCATTTTTGATTGCAAAAATTCAATTTCTGATATCAAAAATACAGTTTATGAAATCCAAAATACAATTGGTGATATCAAAAATAGCAGATCATTCTTGATATCACCAATTGTATTTTTGATTTTAGAAATGATGGATTAAATGTCACAACTGCTTGCCATACATTTTCAGAGTGCACTCGGTGACACTGGAAGTAATTGGTTCGTTGCAATCAGGGCATCAAATCGTGTTCTCGTCCCAAGTCACAAGGAGGACGTGATGAGGCACACTGTCCGTTTAAAGTTGAACTCGATGCTCAATTTCAATGTGCTTTTGCATTTCCGTTCTTTTCAAAATCCAGCATTCACTGTCTCTGAAGAAGACGTGTTACAATGTCATACAGTTATTCATCTTCACTGCTAGTGTTGCGAGTGTCGCACACCGACCGAATGATGAGTCGGAACTCTCTCTAAAAAGCTGTGGAAGTCTTGGAGATGAGTGCTCAGTAGGTAGGGGAGCTGTGCGTTGAGAGCCGGGGCAGTGAAGTGAGCGCAGCGGGGCGCGGCGGGCTTGCCGACAGACAGTGATGTGGCATCTGACAGTGATTGTGCGGCAGCAAAGCGAGAGCTCCACCAAAGAGCCCGACTGGCCCGCTGGGGTGGCTGAAATCCTCGTGCAGCCTGCTGCGCCAGGGCCAGCCCTGAGCCAATCAGGGCGCCGGATTATTTAAGGAGCGGAGCGCCGCTTCTCGGCACTTCGTTGCCGAGTTGCACAATGGAGAGGTGTGGGATGAGCGTGCGGGTCTGGAGTCTTGTCTGTCTGCTGATGGCGGCTGCGGTGGACGTGTCTATAGCCCAGGGTCAGAACTGCTCGGTTAGTGACAACGAGAAAATGGCGTGTGGCGCCCCTGCAATCAGTAGAGCCGACTGTGAAGCGAGTAACTGCTGCTTTGATCAGAGGGGAAGACAGCCCTGTTATTACAGCAATGAGGGTGAGTGGTATGGGCAAAATCTCGTACAAACGGCTCCTGAGCGCATTGCTTTGCTAATCTTCTCCCCTCTCCCTCCAGTGACTGTGCAATGCACCACGGATGGTCAGTTTGTGGTTGTAGTACCCAGGAATGTGACCAGGCCTCCGCTGAGCCTTGACACCGTCAGCCTGCTGGGGGGTCAGGGCGCCCCCTGCAGCCCTGTTGGCACCACTGCTGGCTTTGCCTTGTTCCAGTTCCCAGTCAGTGCCTGTGGCAGCACACTGAAGGTGAGGAAGCGGTTCCCAGCTTTGGCCTGAGCATTGCAGCGCCTTGTGCTGATTGTCTTGGCTGTATAACGTGAGGGTCTGCTTCCCTCTTCCAGAGTGAGGGTGGCGATGTGGTGTACGAGAACACGATGTCCTCTAAACGTGATGTGCAGGAGGGGCCTGATGGCTCCATCACCAGGGACAGCTACTATGAGTAAGTGGGGCTCCCCAGTGGCCGTCTCCATGTGCCAGTACCCGACTGGGTCCAATGGCTGCCTGCTTCTCCTTCCAGGCTGACCTTCCTGTGCAAGTATTCGGGCAGTGAGCTTGTTCCTGTGGAGGCTGTAGTGTACACTGCAGCCCCGCCTCCTCCTTCAGTCGTGGCCCCTGGACCTCTCAGTGTGGAGCTCAGGATTGCAACGGGTACTGTGATGAGCCCTTGTACATGGCCATGCTATGTACTGGTTTCCAATGCATGCTGGCTTCCTAAAGCTCTCCGTCGTTCCTCCTGTAGAAGCTGTGTATGACGCCTACTACGGTGATGGGGACTACCCCGTGACCAAGGTCCTGCGGGATCCTGTGTATGTTGAGGTTCGCATCCTGAATAGGACCGACCCCAACATTGTCCTGACTCTGGAAGACTGCTGGGCAACTTCCACCCCCAGCCCGCTCGGCCAGCCCCAGTGGAGCCTGCTGGTTGCTGGGTAACTGGAGCCCTGTATCTCTTGCCGGCCAGCTTGTGTTGGTGGTTTAGGCAGACCTCTTGACCCATGTGTGGTGCTCTTTCCAGGTGTCCGTACAGAGATGACCAGTACCAGACCACCTTGGTTCCTGTGGCTGGCTCTTCAGGGCTGCCATACCCAACGCACTACAAGCGCTTCATCGTGCAGATGTTCACTTTTGTGGATGCTGGCTCCCAGCTCCCTCTGAAGGCGAAGGTAAGGGTCTATTGGCCAAGGAACGCCACATTCCCCATGGCGGCATTGTATTGTACTGCATCTCGTGCTCCCCCAGGTGTTCATCCACTGTAGTGCAGCAGTGTGCCAACCCAGTGCTACTGACCGCTGTGTCACTCCGTGCAACCAGAGAATGAGTGAGTGGCTCGGTTCCAGTGTGAGCTGGACTGGCATCTTTCCCTAAGGCTCCCCCAGTGGAGGGGCTGCTTCTGTAATGCTGCTCTTGTCCCTTCAGGGAGAGCTGTTGCCCCGGTGCAGAGGGCCTCCAGGGAGATGGCCGTGGTGTCCAGTGGGGAAGTGATCCTGACTGCCTCTGAGCTCCCTGCTGTGGACAGGAGGGCTTCTCCCAGTGAAGGTGAGGAGGGGAGCTTTGACACTCTGCTGGCGCTCAGCCCTCTCATGTCTGCACCCTTGTGAGCTGCCTGTCCCTCTCCCGTCTCCACAGTGCCCCAGGCTTTCGGCTATGGTGTGCTGACCGTGGCTGCCTTCACGGTGCTTGTGCTCTGTGCTGTGGTGCTGGCGGCTGTGTGGAGAGCCAGGCCCCACATGCGGGCATCCCAACTGTAACTGGAGCAGGTTTTTGAATAAAATGTGGACTGTGAAATGTCTGACTCGCTCCGTTTCTTCTTGCCTTGCAAAGATCCTTCAGCCGTGTGCTCCAGAGCCTGACTCCAGGCCCTCTGTTCAGTGGCTGCTCTTCCCTCTAGTAATGCACGCCAACCGGTGTGTAGTACTCGTGGCCCTACTGTGCCTTTTACAGGGGTGGCAACAAGTGGCCCCTCCTTGTGTCCGCTGCTCAGAATTCCCTTTCGTGTGTGAGGGGTTGCTGAGAGTATAGTCCTGAGGTGGATTAAACTTGGTCTTTTGCTTGATCTGTATTGATTGGCATGTTGCCCAGATCCAAAGAAGAAATCCCAATAAGCTTCCTGTATCCACACTGTAAAAAATCTCTGTAGTTTTGAAGGTTAATTAACTAACTGTAATAGTGAAGGTTGAAATATGTTTATTCTTTAATGACAAACTACCGTATAATCAGTGTTCACAACTGTAAAATAACATTTAACAGAATCTCCGTTAATTCTGACGGTTAAAATACAATGATAATGAATGTTGAAAACAGTGTCTTTTTTATTACTTGAATTTTAAACCACTGTAAACCATCGTGAAACTAGAATTTCACTCGGTTAGTGAAGGATAAAAGACTAAGTCTGGGGGGAGTCGAATAACCTAACCGCGGTGCAATTCAGATTGCTTTAAAACCCCTTACAATTCGACATTTGTTTCAATTTGGCACTGCGCTGTATTCTACTTTTCAAATGAGTCCGTGATCTACAATATGCGATGTGTTCTTTTTATACCTGCTGTATAATCCTGCACTTAAACTGCCTTGTATCTACAATACTTGAGACAGTGGTATCGGACGCTGATGTAACGGTCACATTATTTGTTCCAATTTGTTCTGCCCCGTAGGTGACTTGAACCCGTATTTGCTCTTCTACTGACTCCGTCTTTCTGAAGTTATTGAATAGTATTGCAGTTACTCCGGTTGGGTCTGAAGTGATCATATTTGAGCTTTTGTATAGCTTATAGGTTATACGTCTACATAGCCATGGATAACGCCTGCTAATACATGAATTCTTAAACTAATTTCATTTACTTTCATGACGAATATATTTATGAACCATTAAATATTGTAAATGTAGTCACGGTTGTGAAGGTGTAAACCGTAGGCTGAAGAGAAAGCCAGCAATGGGATGAACACACATGTTATATGTCCCGGAGAGAAGGTACAGAATTCTAGCAACTCGTAAAATGAAACACTGAAATGACGTAATGACACATTCTGACCAATCGTAATGAATATGAGGTCAAAACGCGTTGCATGCCCCCTTTCAATAATTGTGTACAGTTGCTGCCGCAATATTCAATGTGTCCGACTGATGAATTGACATGATTCGTGTGGAATCGTGAGATTATTCATCAATAAGGGACTAAACCGCAAAGAGCAATCAGCAACGCCTATATATTTTCTATTTCTTGAAATATTGTTTTGAGCAGATTGTAAAATGATGAATTGTATTGTACATTACAATGAATTGTATTGTAATGAAGTTGTATTTTCCACCAATCACGAGCTCTATGGATAATTCAATTAAAACCGCCATGAACGCTGTTGACAACCCATTTCCCAAGTTCAATCGAGCCAAATTCAAAGTAATTAAAGAATGTTAAGTTAGTGAAATAAAAAGGTGCAAACGAATGTTGAAGAAAACATATCAAATACAAAATGAAGTCAAGTGACTGTGTCACAGATACGGCAATCTGCAACCCGTGAATTACATCCCTGGCACAGTGTTGAGAAATCCTTGTGCACACTGTCATTGAATTGTAATAATGAGACTGCGTTTGTCTCGGATAATCCCAGTTCCCTAGTAAAGGCATGAAATGACATGCTTCGAGGTGTATTGCAAAATTCAATACAGCACCTGGTATTCTGTTGATAACTTGACTAATTGACATGATTCGCGTGGAATCGTGAGATTATTCATCAATAAGGGATTATTTAAAAAGACGACACGGCCACCTATCGCGGGGAGGAAAGCAGGTGGCAGGGTCCTAGTTCTACGAACTCACAGGCTACTATTATAATCATTAGCTGGAGTACTGGTAGTGGTACCAACAGCATTGAATTGAGTGTTGCTCATCTGCTCTCTGTAGCCTAAAAAATGAAGTCGGGACAGCACGAAACACGCTCACACAGCGGCAAAATCGGTTCCGTCGTCACTACTCGCTGCACCTGTGCAGGACGGGACGCACTGGGATCCGCGCTGGATCCGCGCCGCTGCTGTTGCAGCCCCACTTGTCGCCGAATTCCACGTGAAAATGTCGCGCTGTCTCCTCAGAGAGACACGCTGAGCGGGATCATCTCAGTGTATAGAAGGAGGCGGTGTGGGCTGGGTAAGCATCGCGAATCTGTGAGCTGTTCTTGTATTTTCGCCACAATGCTACGTACGAGGGCTTCTTGGTGTGGGCTGCTAGTGCTGTGTGTGTTCGCTGGGCTCTGCGACGCCGGCAGAGTTTCTAAGTGGGCGAGAGCCAAGCCTGCAGCCAGAGCCAAGCCTCCCGCCAGAGCCAAGGCCGTTGTGCGAGTGGATTCTTCTCTGTTCAAGCAGCAAGTCTCCCCCGTCGTGTGGGCACAGTGCGGGGACAGCGCGATCCAGGTGTCGGTGGAGAGAGACCTGTTCGGTACCGGCGAGCTGATCCAGGCTGCGGATATCCAGCTGGGAGGCTGTGCGCTCAGTGGGCAGAACGACACGGTCCTGGTCTTCCAGTCGGAGCTGCAGGGCTGTGGCAGCGCCCTGTCGGTAAGTAGGGGAGGGGGGAGAATACGGCTGTAGACTCGCACGGTGAATGGGTTAAACCATCCTGAGCTTAACCGTTGTGCCTTTCACTTGTAGATGACCGAAGACGAGCTGGTTTACAGCTTCTCCCTAAACTACCACCCGTCCCCGATTGCCAACACTGGCATCGTGAGAACCGACCCTGCTGTTGTCCACATCGAGTGTCACTACCTCCGGTGAGGACTCTGCTGCAGTACTGCTTCAGCCTAGCTGCTGTAGGATCGGTGTGTAATTGCTGTCTGCTCCATAGGCTCCACAATGTGAGCAGCGATGCCCTGCAGCCAACCTGGGTCCCATACACCTCCACCAAGTCTGCGGAGGATCTCCTGGACTTCTCCCTGCAGCTCATGACTGGTAGAGGCCAACCTAATGCAGCTCTAACCCTCCCGTGTACTGGAGTGCTGCTCTGCTCTGTAGAGGCCTCATGCTGCTCCCCGTCTCCGCAGATGACTGGAGCTCCCCTAGACCCTCCAACGTGTACTTCCTGGGGGACGTCCTGAACATCCAAGCCTCCGTCAACCAGGCCAGCCACGTGCCCCTGCGGCTGTTTGTGGACAGCTGTGTGGCCACCTTGACCTCTGACCCGACCTCTTCTCCCAGTTACACTTTCATTGGGAACTATGGGTGAGTGAGATCCCATAGCTAAGCATGGCCAGGGTGCTTGCAGGTGTTGGGTGTCGACTCCGAGCAGGGACTGATCATGGATTTCCTCCTGTCCCCAGTTGCCTGATTGATGCCAAGGTGACGGGCTCCAGTTCTCACTTCATGCCAAGACCTCAGGACGTCACTAAGCTGCAGATGGTGCTTGATGCCTTCAGGTTCCACAATGATGCCAACAGCTCTGTAAGTCTCCCAGCCACTCTGCCTCTGAGCTTTTGACTACTGCTTTTGCATCTTTGGCTTGGTTGGCCTCTGCTTTCTCAACTGTGTGGCTTCTTGGGCATTGAAGCAGCTCTCCCAGGGTGCACTAACTGTGCCAATGTCTGTTCTGCTCAGATCTACATGACCTGCCACCTGAAGGTGACTGCTGCTTCCCAGGCTGTGGACAACCTGGACAAGGCCTGCTACCCTGTGGGCAACAGGTAGAGGGGGAGGAGGGTGCTTGAGGCCCTTGGTGTCCTTCTCCGGGTCTCCGTCCTGATGGCTGTATCCCTATTGTAGCTGGAGCTCGGTGGATGGGAGCGATCAGGTCTGTAGCTGCTGTGACTCCAGCTGTAGCCCTGTCTCTAAATCCAGGTACTTTGGGAGGTACAGGAGGGACTTGGCTTTCAAGGAGGGTAAGGATCCTTTGCCTGGTTGTGCGTGTGGTACTGGGGTATAGTATGTGTGGCTGGATCCAAGCCTCTCCACCTTCCAGAATGGGAAGGTGATGCCACAGTGTTTGTGCGTATGCTGGAGAAGCCGCAGGATGCCATCCCTCCAGTGGAGACGAATGCCCAGAGGTCTCCCCTGACTGCAGAGGACCGCAAAGAAGCAGGTACTGGGGCCTATTGAAATTGGAGCCAGAGGTTGCGGTCTCTTGCTGTAGTCTGGGTTTGACCTAAAGTGAGTGACCAGTGGGGTGGGCTTTCTTTGCAGGCATCTCTGCTGAGGTTGTGCTCCTGGCTGGTGTGGTGGCTGCTGTGGCTGTGGTGTGCATTGCTGTGCTGGGGACTGTGCTGTACAGGAGAGCAAGCTCACCCACAGCTTGACTGTTGTGTGAATGATCAATAAAGCTGAGAACAGACCATGCCCTGTGTCTTTCCTGTTTGCTCTCCAAGTTCAGCAGGATGGCAATCCATGGCCACTACAGCTGGTCTAAAACTGTCCTTTAGCTCGCAGTTGGCGTGTTGCTGCTTTCCAGGATCTCTGCAGCTTTTGTGCCTACAGCTAGTGATGCCGAAAATTAGGCCCTGGAGGGCTCGAAATCACGTGTTCAGAAAAAGATTCCCACTTTCAGAACATCGCACCACAGTGCCACGGGGCTGGCAGCCTACAGCTGATCGGAGGACACTGTATCGTAGAAACTGCAGGAGGAGAACGGGGTTACAAACGCTTACATCCGACACGAAGCTACCCGGTTAGATCAGATGTGTAGATCACGAATTATTGTTCGAAAAGCAGCTTTGCATGTTCATCTATTCAAAGCAAATGTGAATTAACCTATGAGGGATTAACTTCCTGTTCAACTAACGTCATTATCTCGAAGAGAAACCTGTGCATGCGTGCGCCATGCCCGTGGCCGTTTACATATTTTTCCATAGAAACGATCATCTGATGCCACTATGCAGTGTTGGGTCTGTTACATCGAATCTGAGGTTTGATTTGAGATGTATACATTCGTCACAGAGCGGGAATCCGAGCTAGGAGTGTGTACCTTTGCGTTTGCTGTATTTTGGGTCAACTGGAGGTGATCCCAGATCGGCTTGGGCTTTTTCTCCTATGCCGAAACGCCGCAAACCCTTTGAAACTAGTCGAAACAGAATGACGCAATGAAGATAAACTGACATTGTCATTTTGGTAGCGACTGCGGAGACGGTGGCGTATACAAAAATCGAATACATGTATTTTGAACAAAAGCAGTGACTTTTTCGGGGTTCGGACCGCGTACGCCAGGCGCTCCTCTGAGCTGCAGGAGTTAACCGAGGAGCGTTAGGAGCACTGCGCGAAATAGCCGGATTTCTCGTGGACGAAAATGTAACTGTACAGACTTACGATGAGAGTGATTAGTTTGTAATGTGTTCCTATACCATACCGGTCACGACAGCAACAGGTGAGCGAGCATTCAGTGCGCTAAAACTACTCCAAACACATTTGTGCTCCGCTATGAAAGAAAAATGACTTTGATCTCGGGCACCTGCACATCAATAAGGATCTCAAACTCATTCATGGAGATGTTCATGAATTCGGCCGTCACAACAAGAGACTTGCATTCGCCTAGAAACGCCTACATCAGCGGCGGAAACCGCTTATTTCCAATGAAGGCGCACATTTCTAGCAGGTGCGCAGCATCTCGAGTCGGACAGCACTACCTAAAACTCATTCGCCACAGCCTCTCACACACTTGTGATTTGGAAATTATTTCAAAAGTTGAATATTGCGATTAGATCGCTGGAACTGATGGAGATTTGGTTGGTTTACAGTCTTAGTGGCAGAGGCTTGATTCTTAATGGGATTTTATACGTTGCAGCCCCCGTACATTTAAAAGTACACCTTGCAAAGCAAGTGAATGCGTTTTTTGTTGTTTTATGTGTGTGACAATTTCTTCGTGGGTTGTCTGTAATTGTATGAACATTAAATAGCCGTAGAGGGTTGTTGATTTGTATTGCTATAATCTCCATTTTCAGATGACCAGTCCTGCATTATTATTAGTAGTAGTAGTAGTATATAATTATTATTATTATTGATTGGCAGACGCCCTTAGCCAAGGCGACTTACAAAACATAAGCGCAATACAACGTGCAAACATAGAGTTCAGTACGAGGCATCAAACAATACAAATTCAGATTTACATAATACAAAGCAATTCAAAGCATAGTACATTTTATAAATTCCTATTTTAATCAGTTCACTTTGTGACCTGTCTCTGCTTATTCTAAATGATTACATGACTTACAACATATAGCATTGTTTTAACAGATCTTGACCCCTTTGTACAGTTGTGTTTCTATTGGAGCAATCTGTACTGTACCTTGCGCAAATGTACAGCAACTGTATCTCCTGCCTGGGATTAAAGCCACAAATCTCTGCTCCAGAGCTCTAATCCCAGCGAAGTGGCACAAAGGTTAGAGAGCCCGCTGTTTTAATGCGCTACCGGGACCTCCAAAAGAGCAGCAGTTACCTGCCGTTTGTTTCAATTGGGGACATTTTTATGGCAAGCCGTTGTGACATTTAATCCATAATTGCTGATATCTAGAATACAATTGTTGATATCAAGAATTAACCTGCTAACTGTTGATATCAAAAATGCATACTAATTAACATTCGGTTTCGTCTGCTTTCCGTGTTATAGTTAATCCCCTTCTTCGGAAAAGTCCCCAAGTAGATGTTCATAATTCAGAGCACTCAGAATGGCCATTCGTCTCGTTGTTAAAGCCTGACATTGCCCTGTTCACTGTTGAATAAACAATCTCAGCGGTAGCCATTCTCTACTGGCATTTTTCCTGTTTGTGTTTCTGGTAACACTTTACAATAATGGGCATTCATTCTTCATGAATTCCGATAGTACAACACAGGAAAAACACATGAATGCATGATGTTATTCTTGTGAACTCAGATGTATGTATATGTCTTCACACATGAATTCATGTTTTTCACAACCCCCTGGCAAGCAAGTAAGAGGGTATGAACTCATTACAAATACAAATTCAATACAAATCGAGACTGGCTATTTGAATAAAAGCAAACAAAATGTATGGATTCATCACAATTTTGAGGTTTAAAATGTATTATTGCTTGTAATAATCGGGGTTTTGCCACGTTACGTTTTCTTGTAAAGAATCATGCTTATTTACAAGCTAATGCACTTCATGTTTACAGCCAATTATTTGAAAGTCATGACTGATTCATGTTATCTCGTAATGAACACTGCATGAGCAGACCATTATAGTAAAGTCCTTAGTCTAGGGGCAAGAATGTATAGTAAAATATGTAGGTATAGGGGTTTCATGCTGTTTGGGATGTACTACTACAAACGGTGCCCCGATGTGCCTGTGAATCGAGTCACACACGGGTCCGCTGGGTCATCAACGCGTTCCACGGCATTCAGTGATCATAATAATAACAATAATAATAATACCTTTATTTATTCAGCGCTTTTTTGATGGTGCTCAAAGCGCTTTACAGACTTTAAAAACAGAGTAAAACAAGAAAACAATGAACAATGTAATTATTACTGTTAGACAGAGGGAAATACTGAATTCCGCGTTCATGGGTCAGCGCAGCGCGGGAACTTAGGCGCCGTGATTGGGGGAGACGTCACGGGCCGAGGGCATATATAGGGGCGCCCGGTCCGCCGCAGAAGTAGGACAGGACAGAAGTGATAGAGACGGGTGTAGCTGCATTACAATGTTTTGAAAAATAAAGCCTGTTGCAGGAAACACGGCTCGGTCCGATTATTTGTTGTTTTGGTGGCGAACACACGCAGCAGATATCGCTACAATATTTACACGTATATACATGCGCTAACATTTAAAAACAATAATTGTATGCCCTTACAGCAAAGCATGAAGCGGCTATACCCACATATTTCAGTTGACTATAGTTGTTCGATCATGCAGTGTTCATTAGGAGAAAAACATGAATAAGTCATGACTTCAAAATAATTGTCTTTAAACATGAAGTGCATGTGATTAGCTTGTAAATAAGCTCGATTCCTTACGAGAAAACGTAACTTGGCATAACGCCGATTATTGCAAGAAAAATATATTTTAAAATTCAAAATTGAGATGAATCCATATATTTTGTTTGCTTTTATTCAAATAGCCAGTCCCGATTTGTACACATGATTAACACCATTTGTTGAATTACGAATTAATTCATGAGGAACATACTGCAGAAAAGAAGACCCTTAATAATCATGAATCATAATGAATTCATACCCTCTTACTCGCTCGCCTGGGGATTAAAAAAGAATTCCATATGAATAAGAGTCTTTACATCATGATGAATTCACATACTTGAATTACAAATGAGTTCACAAGAATTACATCATGCATTCATGTGTTTTCCCCGTGTTGTACTATCGGAATTCATGAGGAATTAATGCCCATTATTGTAAAGTGTTACCGTGTTTCCCCTTGCTTCGTTGTGCCATATGCTTTTATCTTGTATCAAATTAAAGAACAAGTTGTGACCTTTCGTATTTTAAGGCAAATCGGCTGACAGGCTAGAAACAAACACTCGGGCATACGCAAATCAGCCCTGTACACTAGGACACATGGCTGATTTCGCAAGCCTGTAGCCCATGCTATGAAGACTCTACATACGCGAGTAAGACATCGTTTGAAAGCTCCCGGTCTCTAGTTTCTCTAGTCTCTGGTATATTTTATAGTTTTGAAAAACGTACAATTTATTTCTCCGATCGCGGAAGATCTGAAAATAATGGGGCGGAGTGTAAAGGGTTGAGTTTCAAATCACCGGACGTCAATTAGTATGCATTTTTGATATGAAAAATAGAACCGTATGATAATTAGTATGCATTTTTGATATGACAAATAGAACCGGATGCTATAATTAGTATGCATTTTTGATATCAAAAATTCAATTTCTGATATCAAAAATACAGTTTATGAAATCCAAAATACAATTGGTGATATCAAAAATAGCAGATCATTCTTGATATCACCAATTGTATTTTTGATTTTAGAAATGATGGATTAAATGTCACAACTGCTTGCCATACATTTTCAGAGTGCACTCGGTGACGCTGGAAGTAATTGGTTCGTTGCAATCAGGGCATCAAATCGTGTTCTCGTCCCAAGTCACAAGGAGGACGTGATGAGGCACACTGTCCGTTTAAAGTTGAACTCGATGCTCAATTTCAATGTGCTTTTGCATTTCCGTTCTTTTCAAAATCCAGCATTCACTGTCTCTGAAGAAGACGTGTTACAATGTCATACAGCTATTCATCTTCACTGCTACTGTTGCGAGTGTCGCACACCGACCGTATGATGAGTCGGAACTCTCTCTAAAAAGCTGTGAAAGTCTTGGAGATGAGTGCTCAGTAGGTAGGGGAGCTGTGCGTTGAGAGCCGGGGCAGTGAAGTGAGCGCAGCGGGGCGCGGCGGGCTTGCCGACAGACAGTGATGTGGCATCTGACAGTGATTGTGCGGCAGCAAAGCGAGAGCTCCACCAAAGAGCCCGACTGGCCCGCTGGGGTGGCTGAAATCCTCGTGCAGCCTGCTGCGCCAGGGCCAGCCCTGAGCCAATCAGGGCGCCGGATTATTTAAGGAGCGGAGCGCCGCTTCTCGGCACTTCGTTGCCGAGTTGCACAATGGAGAGGTGTGGGATGAGCGTGCGGGTCTGGAGTCTTGTCTGTCTGCTGATGGCGGCTGCGGTGGACGTGTCTATAGCCCAGGGTCAGAACTGCTCGGTTAGTGACAACGAGAAAATGGCGTGTGGCGCCCCTGCAATCAGTAGAGCCGACTGTGAAGCGAGTAACTGCTGCTTTGATCAGAGGGGAAGACAGCCCTGTTATTACAGCAATGAGGGTGAGTGGTATGGGCAAAATCTCGTACAAACGGCTCCTGAGCGCATTGCTTTGCTAATCTTCTCCCCTCTCCCTCCAGTGACTGTGCAATGCACCACGGATGGTCAGTTTGTGGTTGTAGTACCCAGGAATGTGACCAGGCCTCCGCTGAGCCTTGACACCGTCAGCCTGCTGGGGGGTCAGGGCGCCCCCTGCAGCCCTGTTGGCACCACTGCTGGCTTTGCCTTGTTCCAGTTCCCAGTCAGTGCCTGTGGCAGCACACTGAAGGTGAGGAAGCGGTTCCCAGCTTTGGCCTGAGCATTGCAGCGCCTTGTGCTGATTGTCTTGGCTGTATAACGTGAGGGTCTGCTTCCCTCTTCCAGAGTGAGGGTGGCGATGTGGTGTACGAGAACACGATGTCCTCTAAACGTGATGTGCAGGAGGGGCCTGATGGCTCCATCACCAGGGACAGCTACTATGAGTAAGTGGGGCTCCCCAGTGGCCGTCTCCATGTGCCAGTACCCGACTGGGTCCAATGGCTGCCTGCTTCTCCTTCCAGGCTGACCTTCCTGTGCAAGTATTCGGGCAGTGAGCTTGTTCCTGTGGAGGCTGTAGTGTACACTGCAGCCCCGCCTCCTCCTTCAGTCGTGGCCCCTGGACCTCTCAGTGTGGAGCTCAGGATTGCAACGGGTACTGTGATGAGCCCTTGTACATGGCCATGCTATGTACTGGTTTCCAATGCATGCTGGCTTCCTAAAGCTCTCCGTCGTTCCTCCTGTAGAAGCTGTGTATGACGCCTACTACGGTGATGGGGACTACCCCGTGACCAAGGTCCTGCGGGATCCTGTGTATGTTGAGGTTCGCATCCTGAATAGGACCGACCCCAACATTGTCCTGACTCTGGAAGACTGCTGGGCAACTTCCACCCCCAGCCCGCTCGGCCAGCCCCAGTGGAGCCTGCTGGTTGCTGGGTAACTGGAGCCCTGTATCTCTTGCCGGCCAGCTTGTGTTGGTGGTTTAGGCAGACCTCTTGACCCATGTGTGGTGCTCTTTCCAGGTGTCCGTACAGAGATGACCAGTACCAGACCACCTTGGTTCCTGTGGCTGGCTCTTCAGGGCTGCCATACCCAACGCACTACAAGCGCTTCATCGTGCAGATGTTCACTTTTGTGGATGCTGGCTCCCAGCTCCCTCTGAAGGCGAAGGTAAGGGTCTATTGGCCAAGGAACGCCACATTCCCCATGGCGGCATTGTATTGTACTGCATCTCGTGCTCCCCCAGGTGTTCATCCACTGTAGTGCAGCAGTGTGCCAACCCAGTGCTACTGACCGCTGTGTCACTCCGTGCAACCAGAGAATGAGTGAGTGGCTCGGTTCCAGTGTGAGCTGGACTGGCATCTTTCCCTAAGGCTCCCCCAGTGGAGGGGCTGCTTCTGTAATGCTGCTCTTGTCCCTTCAGGGAGAGCCGTTGCCCCGGTGCAGAGGGCCTCCAGGGAGATGGCCGTGGTGTCCAGTGGGGAAGTGATCCTGACTGCCTCTGAGCTCCCTGCTGTGGACAGGAGGGCTTCTCCCAGTGAAGGTGAGGAGGGGAGCTTTGACACTCTGCTGGCGCTCAGCCCTCTCATGTCTGCACCCTTGTGAGCTGCCTGTCCCTCTCCCGTCTCCACAGTGCCCCAGGCTTTCGGCTATGGTGTGCTGACCGTGGCTGCCTTCACGGTGCTTGTGCTCTGTGCTGTGGTGCTGGCGGCTGTGTGGAGAGCCAGGCCCCACATGCGGGCATCCCAACTGTAGCTGGAGCAGGTTTTTGAATAAAATGTGGACTGTGAAATGTCTGACTCGCTCCGTTTCTTCTTGCCTTGCAAAGATCCTTCAGCCGTGTGCTCCAGAGCCTGACTCCAGGCCCTCTGTTCAGTGGCTGCTCTTCCCTCTAGTAATGCACGCCAACCGGTGTGTAGTACTCGTGGCCCTACTGTGCCTTTTACAGGGGTGGCAACAAGTGGCCCCTCCTTGTGTCCGCTGCTCAGAATTCCCTTTCGTGTGTGAGGGGTTGCTGAGAGTATAGTCCTGAGGTGGATTAAACTTGGTCTTTTGCTTGATCTGTATTGATTGGCATGTTGCCCAGATCCAAAGAAGAAATCCCAATAAGCTTCCTGTATCCACACTGTAAAAAATCTCTGTAGTTTTGAAGGTTAATTAACTAACTGTAATAGTGAAGGTTGAAATATGTTTATTCTTTAATGACAAACTACCGTATAATCAGTGTTCACAACTGTAAAATAACATTTAACAGAATCTCCGTTAATTCTGACGGTTAAAATACAATGATAATGAATGTTGAAAACAGTGTCTTTTTTATTACTAGAATTTTAAACCACTGTAAACCATCGTGAAACTAGAATTTCACTCGGTTAGTGAAGGATAAAAGACTGTAAGTCTGGGGGGAGTCGAATAACCTAACCGCGGTGCAATTCAGATTGCTTTAAAACCCCTTACAATTCGACATTTGTTTCAATTTGGCACTGCGCTGTATTCTACTTTTCAAATGAGTCCGTGATCTACAATATGCGATGTGTTCTTTTTATACCTGCTGTATAATCCTGCACTTAAACTGCCTTGTATCTACAATACTTGAGACAGTGGTATCGGACGCTGATGTAACGGTCACATTATTTGTTCCAATTTGTTCTGCCCCGTAGGTGACTTGAACCCGTATTTGCTCTTCTACTGACTCCGTCTTTCTGAAGTTATTGAATATTATTGCAGTTACTCCGGTTGGGTCTGAAGTGATCATATTTGAGCTTTTGTATAGCTTATAGGTTATACGTCTACATCGCCATGGATAACGCCTGCTAATACATGAATTCTTAAACTAATTTCATTTACTTTCATGACGAATATATTTATGAACCATTAAATATTGTAAATGTAGTCACGGTTGTGAAGGTGTAAACCGTAGGCTGAAGAGAAAGCCAGCAATGGGATGAACACACATGTTATATGTCCCGGAGAGAAGGTACAGAATTCTAGCAACTCGTAAAATGAAACACTGAAATGACGTAATGACACATTCTGACCAATCGTAATGAATATGAGGTCAAAACGGGTTGCATGCCCCCTTTCAATAATTGTGTACAGTTGCTGCCGCAATATTCAACGTGTCCGACTGATGAATTGACATGATTCGTGTGGAATCGTGAGATTATTCATCAATAAGGGACTAAACCGCAAAGAGCAATCAGCAACGCCTATATATTTTCTATTTCTTGAAATATTGTTTTGAGCAGATTGTAAAATGATGAATTGTATTGTACATTACAATGAATTGTATTGTAATGAAGTTGTATTTTCCACCAATCACGAGCTCTATGGATAATTCAATTAAAACCGCCATGAACGCTGTTGACAACCCATTTCCCAAGTTCAATCGAGCCAAATTCAAAGTAATTAAAGAATGTTAAGTTAGTGAAATAAAAAGGTGCAAACGAATGTTGAAGAAAACATATCAAATACAAAATGAAGTCAAGTGACTGTGTCACAGATACGGCAATCTGCAACCCGTGAATTACATCCCTGGCACAGTGTTGAGAAATCCTTGTGCACACTGTCATTGAATTGTAATAATGAGACTGCGTTTGTCTCGGATAATCCCAGTTCCCTAGTAAAGGCATGAAATGACATGCTTCGAGGTGTATTGCAAAATTCAATACAGCACCTGGTATTCTGTTGATAACTTGACTAATTGACATGATTCGCGTGGAATCGTGAGATTATTCATCAATAAGGGATTATTTAAAAAGACGACACGGCCACCTATCGCGGGGAGGAAAGCAGGTGGCAGGGTCCTAGTTCTACGAACTCACAGGCTACTATTATAATCATTAGCTGGAGTACTGGTAGTGGTACCAACAGCATTGAATTGAGTGTTGCTCATCTGCTCTCTGTAGCCTAAAAAATGAAGTCGGGACAGCACGAAACACGCTCACACAGCGGCAAAATCGGTTCCGTCGTCACTACTCGCTGCACCTGTGCAGGACGGGACGCACTGGGATCCGCGCTGGATCCGCGCCGCTGCTGTTGCAGCCCCACTTGTCGCCGAATTCCACGTGAAAATGTCGCGCTGTCTCCTCAGAGAGACACGCTGAGCGGGATCATCTCAGTGTATAAAAGGAGGCGGTGTGGGCTGGGTAAGCATCGCGAATCTGTGAGCTGTTCTTGTATTTTCGCCACAATGCTACGTACGAGGGCTTCTTGGTGTGGGCTGCTAGTGCTGTGTGTGTTCGCTGGGCTCTGCGACGCCGGCAGAGTTTCTAAGTGGGCGAGAGCCAAGCCTGCAGCCAGAGCCAAGCCTCCCGCCAGAGCCAAGGCCGTTGTGCGAGTGGATTCTTCTCTGTTCAAGCAGCAAGTCTCCCCCGTCGTGTGGGCACAGTGCGGGGACAGCGCGATCCAGGTGTCGGTGGAGAGAGACCTGTTCGGTACCGGCGAGCTGATCCAGGCTGCGGATATCCAGCTGGGAGGCTGTGCGCTCAGTGGGCAGAACCACACGGTCCTGGTCTTCCAGTCGGAGCTGCAGGGCTGTGGCAGCGCCCTGTCGGTAAGTAGGGGAGGGGGGAGAATACGGCTGTAGACTCGCACGGTGAATGGGTTAAACCATCCTGAGCTTAACCGTTGTGCCTTTCACTTGTAGATGACCGAAGACGAGCTGGTTTACAGCTTCTCCCTAAACTACCACCCGTCCCCGATTGCCAACACTGGCATCGTGAGAACCGACCCTGCTGTTGTCCACATCGAGTGTCACTACCTCCGGTGAGGACTCTGCTGCAGTACTGCTTCAGCCTAGCTGCTGTAGGATCGGTGTGTAATTGCTGTCTGCTCCATAGGCTCCACAATGTGAGCAGCGATGCCCTGCAGCCAACCTGGGTCCCATACACCTCCACCAAGTCTGCGGAGGATCTCCTGGACTTCTCCCTGCAGCTCATGACTGGTAGAGGCCAACCTAATGCAGCTCTAACCCTCCCGTGTACTGGAGTGCTGCTCTGCTCTGTAGAGGCCTCATGCTGCTCCCCGTCTCCGCAGATGACTGGAGCTCCCCTAGACCCTCCAACGTGTACTTCCTGGGGGACGTCCTGAACATCCAAGCCTCCGTCAACCAGGCCAGCCACGTGCCCCTGCGGCTGTTTGTGGACAGCTGTGTGGCCACCTTGACCTCTGACCCGACCTCTTCTCCCAGTTACACTTTCATTGGGAACTATGGGTGAGTGAGATCCCATAGCTAAGCATGGCCAGGGTGCTTGCAGGTGTTGGGTGTCGACTCCGAGCAGGGACTGATCATGGATTTCCTCCTGTCCCCAGTTGCCTGATTGATGCCAAGGTGACGGGCTCCAGTTCTCACTTCATGCCAAGACCTCAGGACGTCACTAAGCTGCAGATGGTGCTTGATGCCTTCAGGTTCCACAATGATGCCAACAGCTCTGTAAGTCTCCCAGCCACTCTGCCTCTGAGCTTTTGACTACTGCTTTTGCATCTTTGGCTTGGTTGGCCTCTGCTTTCTCAACTGTGTGGCTTCTTGGGCATTGAAGCAGCTCTCCCAGGGTGCACTAACTGTGCCAATGTCTGTTCTGCTCAGATCTACATGACCTGCCACCTGAAGGTGACTGCTGCTTCCCAGGCTGTGGACAACCTGGACAAGGCCTGCTACCCTGTGGGCAACAGGTAGAGGGGGAGGAGGGTGCTTGAGGCCCTTGGTGTCCTTCTCCGGGTCTCCGTCCTGATGGCTGTATCCCTATTGTAGCTGGAGCTCGGTGGATGGGAGCGATCAGGTCTGTAGCTGCTGTGACTCCAGCTGTAGCCCTGTCTCTAAATCCAGGTACTTTGGGAGGTACAGGAGGGACTTGGCTTTCAAGGAGGGTAAGGATCCTTTGCCTGGTTGTGCGTGTGGTACTGGGGTATAGTATGTGTGGCTGGATCCAAGCCTCTCCACCTTCCAGAATGGGAAGGTGATGCCACAGTGTTTGTGCGTGTGCTGGAGAAGCCGCAGGATGCCATCCCTCCAGTGGAGACGAATGCCCAGAGGTCTCCCCTGACTGCAGAGGACCGCAAAGAAGCAGGTACTGGGGCCTATTGAAATTGGAGCCAGAGGTTGCGGTCTCTTGCTGTAGTCTGGGTTTGACCTAAAGTGAGTGACCAGTGGGGTGGGCTTTCTTTGCAGGCATCTCTGCTGAGGTTGTGCTCCTGGCTGGTGTGGTGGCTGCTGTGGCTGTGGTGTGCATTGCTGTGCTGGGGACTGTGCTGTACAGGAGAGCAAGCTCACCCACAGCTTGACTGTTGTGTGAATGATCAATAAAGCTGAGAACAGACCATGCCCTGTGTCTTTCCTCTTTGCTCTCCAAGTTCAGCAGGATGGCTATCCATGGCCACTACAGCTGGTCTAAAACTGTCCTTTAGCTCGCAGTTGGCGTGTTGCTGCTTTCCAGGATTTCTGCAGCTTTTGTGCCTACAGCTAGTGATGCCGAAAATTAGGCCCTGGAGGGCTCGGAATCACGTGTTCAGAAAAAGATTCCCACTTTCAGAACATCCCACCACAGTGCCACGGGGCTGGCAGCCTACAGCTGATCGGAGGACACTGTATCGTAGAAACTGCAGGAGGAGAACGGGGTTACAAACGCTTACATCCGACACGAAGCTACCCGGTTAGATCAGATGTGTAGATCACGAATTATTGTTCGAAAAGCAGCTTTGCATGTTCATCTATTCAAAGCAAATGTGAATTAACCTATGAGGGATTAACTTCCTGTTCAACTAACGTCATTATCTCGAAGAGAAACCTGTGCATGCGTGCGCCATGCCCGTGGCCGTTTACATATTTTTCCATAGAAACGATCATCTGATGCCACTATGCAGTGTTGGGTCTGTTACATCGAATCTGAGGTTTGATTTGAGATGTATACATTCGTCACAGAGCGGGAATCCGAGCTAGGAGTGTGTACCTTTGCGTTTGCTGTATTTTGGGTCAACTGGAGGTGATCCCAGATCGGCTTGGGCTTTTTCTCCTATGACGAAACGCCGCAAACCCTTTGAAACTAGTCGAAACAGAATGACGTAATGAATATAAACTGACATTGTCATTTTGGTAGCGACTGCGGAGACGGTGGCGTATACAAAAATCGAATCCATGTATTTTGAACAAAAGCAGTGACTTTTTCGGGGTTCGGACCGCGTACGCCAGGCGCTCCTCTGAGCTGCAGGAGTTAAGCGAGGAGCGTTAGGAGCACTGCGCGAAATAGCCGGATTTCTCGTGGACGAAAATGTAACTGTACAGACTTACGATGAGAGTGATTAGTTTGTAATGTGTTCCTATACCATACCGGTCACGACAGCAACAGGTGAGCGAGCATTCAGTGCGCTAAAACTACTCCAAACACATTTGTGCTCCGCTATGAAAGAAAAATGACTTTGATCTCACGCACCTGCACATCAATAAGGATCTCAAACTCATTCATGGAGATGTTCATGAATTCGGCCGTCACAACAAGAGACTTGCATTCGCCTAGAAACGCCTACATCAGCGGCGGAAACCGCTTATTTCCAATGAAGGCGCACATTTCTAGCAGGTGCGCAGCATCTCGAGTCGGACAGCACTACCTAAAACTCATTCGCCACAGCCTCTCACACACTTGTGATTTGGAAATTATTTCAAAAGTTGAATATTGCGATTAGATCGCTGGAACTGATGGAGATTTGGTTGGTTTACAGTCTTAGTGGCAGAGGCTTGATTCTTAATGGGATTTTATACGTTGCAGCCCCCGTACATTTAAAAGTACACCTTGCAAAGCAAGTGAATGCGTTTTTTGTTGTTTTATGTGTGTGACAATTTCTTCATGGGTTGTCTGTAATTGTATGAACATTAAAAAGCCGTAGAGGGTTGTTGATTTGTATTGCTATAATCTCCATTTTCAGATGACCAGTCCTGCATTATTATTAGTAGTAGTAGTAGTAGTATATAATTATTATTATTATTGATTGGCAGACGCCCTTAGCCAAGGCGACTTACAAAACATAAGCGCAATACAACGTGCAAACATACAGTTCAGTACGAGGCATCAAACAATACAAATTCAGATTTACATAATACAAAGCAATTCAAAGCATAGTACATTTTATAAATTCCTATTTTAATCAGTTCACTTTGTGACCTGTCTCTGCTTATTCTAAATGATTACATGACTTACAACATATAGCATTGTTTTAACAGATCTTGACCCCTTTGTACAGTTGTGTTTCTATTGGAGCAATCTGTACTGTACCTTGCGCAAATGTACAGCAACTGTATCTCCTGCCTGGGATTAAAGCCACAAATCTCTGCTCCAGAGCTCTAATCCCAGCGAAGTGGCACAAAGGTTAGAGAGCCCGCTGTTTTAATGCGCTACCGGGACCTCCAAAAGAGCAGCAGTTACCTGCCGTTTGTTTCAATTGGGGACATTTTTATGGCAAGCCGTTGTGACATTTAATCCATAATTGCTGATATCTAGAATACAATTGTTGATATCAAGAATTAACCTGCTAACTGTTGATATCAAAAATGCATACTAATTAACATTCGGTTTCGTCTGCTTTCCGTGTTATAGTTAATCCCCTTCTTCGGAAAAGTCCCCAAGTAGATGTTCATAATTCAGAGCACTCAGAATGGCCATTCGTCTCGTTGTTAAAGCCTGACATTGCCCTGTTCACTGTTGAATAAACAATCTCAGCGGTAGCCATTCTCTACTGGCATTTTTCCTGTTTGTGTTTCTGGTAACACTTTACAATAATGGGCATTCATTCTTCATGAATTCCGATAGTACAACACAGGAAAAACACATGAATGCATGATGTTATTCTTGTGAACTCAGATGTATGTATATGTCTTCACACATGAATTCATGTTTTTCACAACCCCCTGGCAAGCAAGTAAGAGGGTATGAACTCATTACAAATACAAATTCAATACAAATCGAGACTGGCTATTTGAATAAAAGCAAACAAAATGTATGGATTCATCACAATTTTGAGGTTTAAAATGTATTATTGCTTGTAATAATCGGGGTTTTGCCACGTTACGTTTTCTTGTAAAGAATCATGCTTATTTACAAGCTAATGCACTTCATGTTTACAGCCAATTATTTGAAAGTCATGACTGATTCATGTTATCTCGTAATGAACACTGCATGAGCAGACCATTATAGTAAAGTCCTTAGTCTAGGGGCAAGAATGTATAGTAAAATATGTAGGTATAGGGGTTTCATGCTGTTTGGGATGTACTACTACAAACGGTGCCCCGATGTGCCTGTGAATCGAGTCACACACGGGTCCGCTGGGTCATCCACGCGTCCCACGGCATTCAGTGATCATAATAATAACAATAATAATAATACCTTTATTTATTCAGCGCTTTTTTGATGGTGCTCAAAGCGCTTTACAGACTTTAAAAACAGAGTAAAACAAGAAAACAATGAACAATGTAATTATTACTGTTAGACAGAGGGAAATACTGAATTCCGCGTTCATGGGTCAGCGCAGCGCGGGAACTTAGGCGCCGTGATTGGGGGAGACGTCACGGGCCGAGGGCATATATAGGGGCGCCCGGTCCGCCGCAGAAGTAGGACAGGACAGAAGTGATAGAGACGGGTGTAGCTGCATTACAATGTTTTGAAAAATAAAGCCTGTTGCAGGAAACACGGCTCGGTCCGATTATTTGTTGTTTTGGTGGCGAACACACGCAGCAGATATCGCTACAATATTTACACGTATATACATGCGCTAACATTTAAAAACAATAATTGTATGCCCTTACAGCAAAGCATGAAGCGGCTATACCCACATATTTCAGTTGACTATAGTTGTTCGATCATGCAGTGTTCATTAGGAGAAAAACATGAATAAGTCATGACTTCAAAATAATTGTCTTTAAACATGAAGTGCATGTGATTAGCTTGTAAATAAGCTCGATTCCTTACGAGAAAACGTAACTTGGCATAACGCCGATTATTGCAAGAAAAATATATTTTAAAATTCAAAATTGAGATGAATCCATATATTTTGTTTGCTTTTATTCAAATAGCCAGTCCCGATTTGTACACATGATTAACACCATTTGTTGAATTACGAATTAATTCATGAGGAACATACTGCAGAAAAGAAGACCCTTAATAATCATGAATCATAATGAATTCATACCCTCTTACTCGCTCGCCAGGGGATTAAAAAAGAATTCCATATGAATAAGAGTCTTTACATCATGATGAATTCACATACTTGAATTACAAATGAGTTCACAAGAATTACATCATGCATTCATGTGTTTTCCCCGTGTTGTACTATCGGAATTCATGAGGAATTAATGCCCATTATTGTAAAGTGTTACCGTGTTTCCCCTTGCTTCGTTGTGCCATATGCTTTTATCTTGTATCAAATTAAAGACCAAGTTGTGACCTTTCGTATTTTAAGGCAAATCGGCTGACAGGCTAGAAACAAACACTCGGGCATACGCAAATCAGCCCTGTACACTAGGACACATGGCTGATTTCGCAAGCCTGTAGCCCATGCTATGAAGACTCTACATACGCGAGTAAGACATCGTTTGAAAGCCCCCGGTCTCTAGTTTCTCCAAATCGTGTTCTCGTCCCAAGTCACAAGGAGGACGTGATGAGGCACACTGTCCGTTTAAAGTTGAACTCGATGCTCAATTTCAATGTGCTTTTGCATTTCCGTTCTTTTCAAAATCCAGCATTCACTGTCTCTGAAGAAGACGTGTTACAATGTCATACAGTTATTCATCTTCACTGCTAGTGTTGCGAGTGTCGCACACCGACCGTATGATGAGTCGGAACTCTCTCTAAAAAGCTGTGGAAGTCTTGGAGATGAGTGCTCAGTAGGTAGGGGAGCTGTGCGTTGAGAGCCGGGGCAGTGAAGTGAGCGCAGCGGGGCGCGGCGGGCTTGCCGACAGACAGTGATGTGGCATCTGACAGTGATTGTGCGGCAGCAAAGCGAGAGCTCCACCAAAGAGCCCGACTGGCCCGCTGGGGTGGCTGAAATCCTCGTGCAGCCTGCTGCGCCAGGGCCAGCCCTGAGCCAATCAGGGCGCCGGATTATTTAAGGAGCGGAGCGCCGCTTCTCGGCACTTCGTTGCCGAGTTGCACAATGGAGAGGTGTGGGATGAGCGTGCGGGTCTGGAGTCTTGTCTGTCTGCTGATGGCGGCTGCGGTGGACGTGTCTATAGCCCAGGGTCAGAACTGCTCGGTTAGTGACAACGAGAAAATGGCGTGTGGCGCCCCTGCAATCAGTAGAGCCGACTGTGAAGCGAGTAACTGCTGCTTTGATCAGAGGGGAAGACAGCCCTGTTATTACAGCAATGAGGGTGAGTGGTATGGGCAAAATCTCGTACAAACGGCTCCTGAGCGCATTGCTTTGCTAATCTTCTCCCCTCTCCCTCCAGTGACTGTGCAATGCACCACGGATGGTCAGTTTGTGGTTGTAGTACCCAGGAATGTGACCAGGCCTCCGCTGAGCCTTGACACCGTCAGCCTGCTGGGGGGTCAGGGCGCCCCCTGCAGCCCTGTTGGCACCACTGCTGGCTTTGCCTTGTTCCAGTTCCCAGTCAGTGCCTGTGGCAGCACACTGAAGGTGAGGAAGCGGTTCCCAGCTTTGGCCTGAGCATTGCAGCGCCTTGTGCTGATTGTCTTGGCTGTATAACGTGAGGGTCTGCTTCCCTCTTCCAGAGTGAGGGTGGCGATGTGGTGTACGAGAACACGATGTCCTCTAAACGTGATGTGCAGGAGGGGCCTGATGGCTCCATCACCAGGGACAGCTACTATGAGTAAGTGGGGCTCCCCAGTGGCCGTCTCCATGTGCCAGTACCCGACTGGGTCCAATGGCTGCCTGCTTCTCCCTCCAGGCTGACCTTCCTGTGCAAGTATTCGGGCAGTGAGCTTGTTCCTGTGGAGGCTGTAGTGTACACTGCAGCCCCGCCTCCTCCTTCAGTCGTGGCCCCTGGACCTCTCAGTGTGGAGCTCAGGATTGCAACGGGTACTGTGATGAGCCCTTGTACATGGCCATGCTATGTACTGGTTTCCAATGCATGCTGGCTTCCTAAAGCTCTCCGTCGTTCCTCCTGTAGAAGCTGTGTATGACGCCTACTACGGTGATGGGGACTACCCCGTGACCAAGGTCCTGCGGGATCCTGTGTATGTTGAGGTTCGCATCCTGAATAGGACCGACCCCAACATTGTCCTGACTCTGGAAGACTGCTGGGCAACTTCCACCCCCAGCCCGCTCGGCCAGCCCCAGTGGAGCCTGCTGGTTGCTGGGTAACTGGAGCCCTGTATCTCTTGCCGGCCAGCTTGTGTTGGTGGTTTAGGCAGACCTCTTGACCCATGTGTGGTGCTCTTTCCAGGTGTCCGTACAGAGATGACCAGTACCAGACCACCTTGGTTCCTGTGGCTGGCTCTTCAGGGCTGCCATACCCAACGCACTACAAGCGCTTCATCGTGCAGATGTTCACTTTTGTGGATGCTGGCTCCCAGCTCCCTCTGAAGGCGAAGGTAAGGGTCTATTGGCCAAGGAACGCCACATTCCCCATGGCGGCATTGTATTGTACTGCATCTCGTGCTCCCCCAGGTGTTCATCCACTGTAGTGCAGCAGTGTGCCAACCCAGTGCTACTGACCGCTGTGTCACTCCGTGCAACCAGAGAATGAGTGAGTGGCTCGGTTCCAGTGTGAGCTGGACTGGCATCTTTCCCTAAGGCTCCCCCAGTGGAGGGGCTGCTTCTGTAATGCTGCTCTTGTCCCTTCAGGGAGAGCCGTTGCCCCGGTGCAGAGGGCCTCCAGGGAGATGGCCGTGGTGTCCAGTGGGGAAGTGATCCTGACTGCCTCTGAGCTCCCTGCTGTGGACAGGAGGGCTTCTCCCAGTGAAGGTGAGGAGGGGAGCTTTGACACTCTGCTGGCGCTCAGCCCTCTCATGTCTGCACCCTTGTGAGCTGCCTGTCCCTCTCCCGTCTCCACAGTGCCCCAGGCTTTCGGCTATGGTGTGCTGACCGTGGCTGCCTTCACGGTGCTTGTGCTCTGTGCTGTGGTGCTGGCGGCTGTGTGGAGAGCCAGGCCCCACATGCGGGCATCCCAACTGTAACTGGAGCAGGTTTTTGAATAAAATGTGGACTGTGAAATGTCTGACTCGCTCCGTTTCTTCTTGCCTTGCAAAGATCCTTCAGCCGTGTGCTCCAGAGCCTGACTCCAGGCCCTCTGTTCAGTGGCTGCTCTTCCCTCTAGTAATGCACGCCAACCGGTGTGTAGTACTCGTGGCCCTACTGTGCCTTTTACAGGGGTGGCAACAAGTGGCCCCTCCTTGTGTCCGCTGCTCAGAATTCCCTTTCGTGTGTGAGGGGTTGCTGAGAGTATAGTCCTGAGGTGGATTAAACTTGGTCTTTTGCTTGATCTGTATTGATTGGCATGTTGCCCAGATCCAAAGAAGAAATCCCAATAAGCTTCCTGTATCCACACTGTAAAAAATCTCTGTAGTTTTGAAGGTTGATTAACTAACTGTAATAGTGAAGGTTGAAATATGTGTATTCTTTAATGACAAACTACCGTATAATCAGTGTTCACAACTGTAAAATAACATTTAACAGAATCTCCGTTAATTCTGACGGTTAAAATACAATGATAATGAATGTTGAAAACAGTGTCTTTTTTATTACTTGAATTTTATACCACTGTAAACCATCGTGAAACTAGAATTTCACTCGGTTAGTGAAGGATAAAAGACTGTAAGTCTGGGGGGAGTCGAATAACCTAACCGCGGTGCAATTCAGATTGCTTTAAAACCCCTTACAATTCGACATTTGTTTCAATTTGGCACTGCGCTGTATTCTACTTTTCAAATGAGTCCGTGATCTACAATATGCGATGTGTTCTTTTTATACCTGCTGTATAATCCTGCACTTAAACTGCCTTGTATCTACAATACTTGAGACAGTGGTATCGGACGCTGATGTAACGGTCACATTATTTGTTCCAATTTGTTCTGCCCCGTAGGTGACTTGAACCCGTATTTGCTCTTCTACTGACTCCGTCTTTCTGAAGTTATTGAATATTATTGCAGTTACTCCGGTTGGGTCTGAAGTGATCATATTTGAGCTTTTGTATAGCTTATAGGTTATACGTCTACATCGCCATGGATAACGCCTGCTAATACATGAATTCTTAAACTAATTTCATTTACTTTCATGACGAATATATTTATGAACCATTAAATATTGTAAATGTAGTCACGGTTGTGAAGGTGTAAACCGTAGGCTGAAGAGAAAGCCAGCAATGGGATGAACACACATGTTATATGTCCCGGAGAGAAGGTACAGAATTCTAGCAACTCGTAAAATGAAACACTGAAATGACGTAATGACACATTCTGACCAATCGTAATGACTATGAGGTCAAAACGCGTTGCATGCCCCCTTTCAATAATTGTGTACAGTTGCTGCCGCAATATTCAACGTGTCCGACTGATGAATTGACATGATTCGTGTGGAATCGTGAGATTATTCATCAATAAGGGACTAAACGGCAAAGAGCAATCAGCAACGCCTATATATTTTCTATTTCTTGAAATATTGTTTTGAGCAGATTGTAAAATGATGAATTGTATTGTACATTACAATGAATTGTATTGTAATGAAATGGTATTTTCCACCAATCACGAGCTCTATGGATAATTCAATTAAAACCGCCATGAACGCTGTTGACAACCCATTTCCCAAGTTCAATCGAGCCAAATTCAAAGTAATTAAAGAATGTTAAGTTAGTGAAATAAAAAGGTGCAAACGAATGTTGAAGAAAACATATCAAATACAAAATGAAGTCAAGTGACTGTGTCACAGATACGGCAATCTGCAACCCGTGAATTACATCCCTGGCACAGTGTTGAGAAATCCTTGTGCACACTGTCATTGAATTGTAATAATGAGACTGCGTTTGTCTCGGATAATCCCAGTTCCCTAGTAAAGGCATGAAATGACATGCTTCGAGGTGTATTGCAAAATTCAATACAGCACCTGGTATTCTGTTGATAACTTGACTAATTGACATGATTCGCGTGGAATCGTGAGATTATTCATCAATAAGGGATTATTTAAAAAGACGACACGGCCACCTATCGCGGGGAGGAAAGCAGGTGGCAGGGTCCTAGTTCTACGAACTCACAGGCTACTATTATAATCATTAGCTGGAGTACTGGTAGTGGTACCAACAGCATTGAATTGAGTGTTGCTCATCTGCTCTCTGTAGCCTAAAAAATGAAGTCGGGACAGCACGAAACACGCTCACACAGCGGCAAAATCGGTTCCGTCGTCACTACTCGCTGCACCTGTGCAGGACGGGACGCACTGGGATCCGCGCTGGATCCGCGCCGCTGCTGTTGCAGCCCCACTTGTCGCCGAATTCCACGTGAAAATGTCGCGCTGTCTCCTCAGAGAGACACGCTGAGCGGGATCATCTCAGTGTATAAAAGGAGGCGGTGTGGGCTGGGTAAGCATCGCGAATCTGTGAGCTGTTCTTGTATTTTCGCCACAATGCTACGTACGAGGGCTTCTTGGTGTGGGCTGCTAGTGCTGTGTGTGTTCGCTGGGCTCTGCGACGCCGGCAGAGTTTCTAAGTGGGCGAGAGCCAAGCCTGCAGCCAGAGCCAAGCCTCCCGCCAGAGCCAAGGCCGTTGTGCGAGTGGATTCTTCTCTGTTCAAGCAGCAAGTCTCCCCCGTCGTGTGGGCACAGTGCGGGGACAGCGCGATCCAGGTGTCGGTGGAGAGAGACCTGTTCGGTACCGGCGAGCTGATCCAGGCTGCGGATATCCAGCTGGGAGGCTGTGCGCTCAGTGGGCAGAACGACACGGTCCTGGTCTTCCAGTCGGAGCTGCAGGGCTGTGGCAGCGCCCTGTCGGTAAGTAGGGGAGGGGGGAGAATACGGCTGTAGACTCGCACGGTGAATGGGTTAAACCATCCTGAGCTTAACCGTTGTGCCTTTCACTTGTAGATGACCGAAGACGAGCTGGTTTACAGCTTCTCCCTAAACTACCACCCGTCCCCGATTGCCAACACTGGCATCGTGAGAACCGACCCTGCTGTTGTCCACATCGAGTGTCACTACCTCCGGTGAGGACTCTGCTGCAGTACTGCTTCAGCCTAGCTGCTGTAGGATCGGTGTGTAATTGCTGTCTGCTCCATAGGCTCCACAATGTGAGCAGCGATGCCCTGCAGCCAACCTGGGTCCCATACACCTCCACCAAGTCTGCGGAGGATCTCCTGGACTTCTCCCTGCAGCTCATGACTGGTAGAGGCCAACCTAATGCAGCTCTAACCCTCCCGTGTACTGGAGTGCTGCTCTGCTCTGTAGAGGCCTCATGCTGCTCCCCGTCTCCGCAGATGACTGGAGCTCCCCTAGACCCTCCAACGTGTACTTCCTGGGGGACGTCCTGAACATCCAAGCCTCCGTCAACCAGGCCAGCCACGTGCCCCTGCGGCTGTTTGTGGACAGCTGTGTGGCCACCTTGACCTCTGACCCGACCTCTTCTCCCAGTTACACTTTCATTGGGAACTATGGGTGAGTGAGATCCCATAGCTAAGCATGGCCAGGGTGCTTGCAGGTGTTGGGTGTCGACTCCGAGCAGGGACTGATCATGGATTTCCTCCTGTCCCCAGTTGCCTGATTGATGCCAAGGTGACGGGCTCCAGTTCTCACTTCATGCCAAGACCTCAGGACGTCACTAAGCTGCAGATGGTGCTTGATGCCTTCAGGTTCCACAATGATGCCAACAGCTCTGTAAGTCTCCCAGCCACTCTGCCTCTGAGCTTTTGACTACTGCTTTTGCATCTTTGGCTTGGTTGGCCTCTGCTTTCTCAACTGTGTGGCTTCTTGGGCATTGAAGCAGCTCTCCCAGGGTGCACTAACTGTGCCAATGTCTGTTCTGCTCAGATCTACATGACCTGCCACCTGAAGGTGACTGCTGCTTCCCAGGCTGTGGACAACCTGGACAAGGCCTGCTACCCTGTGGGCAACAGGTAGAGGGGGAGGAGGGTGCTTGAGGCCCTTGGTGTCCTTCTCCGGGTCTCCGTCCTGATGGCTGTATCCCTATTGTAGCTGGAGCTCGGTGGATGGGAGCGATCAGGTCTGTAGCTGCTGTGACTCCAGCTGTAGCCCTGTCTCTAAATCCAGGTACTTTGGGAGGTACAGGAGGGACTTGGCTTTCAAGGAGGGTAAGGATCCTTTGCCTGGTTGTGCGTGTGGTACTGGGGTATAGTATGTGTGGCTGGATCCAAGCCTCTCCACCTTCCAGAATGGGAAGGTGATGCCACAGTGTTTGTGCGTGTGCTGGAGAAGCCGCAGGATGCCATCCCTCCAGTGGAGACGAATGCCCAGAGGTCTCCCCTGACTGCAGAGGACCGCAAAGAAGCAGGTACTGGGGCCTATTGAAATTGGAGCCAGAGGTTGCGGTCTCTTGCTGTAGTCTGGGTTTGACCTAAAGTGAGTGACCAGTGGGGTGGGCTTTCTTTGCAGGCATCTCTGCTGAGGTTGTGCTCCTGGCTGGTGTGGTGGCTGCTGTGGCTGTGGTGTGCATTGCTGTGCTGGGGACTGTGCTGTACAGGAGAGCAAGCTCACCCACAGCTTGACTGTTGTGTGAATGATCAATAAAGCTGAGAACAGACCATGCCCTGTGTCTTTCCTCTTTGCTCTCCAAGTTCAGCAGGATGGCTATCCATGGCCACTACAGCTGGTCTAAAACTGTCCTTTAGCTCGCAGTTGGCGTGTTGCTGCTTTCCAGGATCTCTGCAGCTTTTGTGCCTACAGCTAGTGATGCCGAAAATTAGGCCCTGGAGGGCTCGGAATCGCGTGTTCAGAAAAAGATTCCCACTTTCAGAACATCCCACCACAGTGCCATGGGGCTGGCAGCCTACAGCTGATCGGAGGACACTGTATCGTAGAAACTGCAGGAGGAGAACGGGGTTACAAACGCTTACATCCGACACGAAGCTACCCGGTTAGATCAGATGTGTAGATCACGAATTATTGTTCGAAAAGCAGCTTTGCATGTTCATCTATTCAAAGCAAATGTGAATTAACCTATGAGGGATTAACTTCCTGTTCAACTAACGTCATTATCTCGAAGAGAAACCTGTGCATGCGTGCGCCATGCCCGTGGCCGTTTACATATTTTTCCATAGAAACGATCATCTGATGCCACTATGCAGTGTTGGGTCTGTTACATCGAATCTGAGGTTTGATTTGAGATGTATACATTCGTCACAGAGCGGGAATCCGAGCTAGGAGTGTGTACCTTTGCGTTTGCTGTATTTTGGGTCAACTGGAGGTGATCCCAGATCGGCTTGGGCTTTTTCTCCTATGCCGAAACGCCGCAAACCCTTTGAAACTAGTCGAAACAGAATGACGTAATGAAGATAAACTGACATTGTCATTTTGGTAGCGACTGCGGAGACGGTGGCGTATACAAAAATCGAATCCATGTATTTTGAACAAAAGCAGTGACTTTTTCGGGGTTCGGACCGCGTACGCCAGGCGCTCCTCTGAGCTGCAGGAGTTAACCGAGGAGCGTTAGGAGCACTGCGCGAAATAGCCGGATTTCTCGTGGACGAAAACTTAACACTGTACAGTAGGGTTGGTAGTGCTCCGGGTTTGCTGGCTCCGGCTCCGGAGTGGCTCCAGAGGTTCAGCTCCAGCTCCAGGCTGGCTCTGGAGCTGATGGAGTCCCCCTGCTCCAGCAGCCCCAGCTCCAGCTCCCGAGCGGCTACGGTGCAGCTCCAAAGTTGCGGCTCCGGCTCCGTCTGCTTTTAACCAGCTCCAGCTCCGGAGCCACAAAAAACAGTGCAAACTTTGATGCTATCATTATCTATATAGTTTCCTTTTTTACTTATTTTAGGTCAATAACTGTTTAAAAAAACCAACATATAAACCAATAAACAAATAACAAACACCATTCAAAAAGTATAAAATTGTAAAGTCTGTGCCAATTAGAGTTGCAAGCAGGACAGTATTTTAGCGGACTGTCTGGTATTTTTACACTACATGACCAATAGTATGTGGACACCCCTTCTAATTAGTGTATTTGGCATGTGGGAGACTCTGAGACCAAATAGAGGAAGATTGTATGATCTGATGAGACCAACATGGAGCTTTTTGGCCTCAACACTAACCCTAACACCACTCATCATCCTGAGAATACCATCCCTACTGTGATGCATGGTGGTTGCAGCATTACGCAATATAGATGCAGCAAAGTTCAGAGAAATAATGTAAATAAACCTGCTGAAGTCTGCAAGAGACTTGGGAGATTATCTTGCAGCAGGGCAATGACCCCAAACATACAGCCAAAGCCACACTGGTGTGGCTTAAAAATAAAAGGTCACTGTCCTGGAGTGACCCAGTCAAATTCTGGACCTCAATCCAATTGAGAATATGTGGAAGAGTTGAACATTGCTGTTCACCAAAGGGCCCCATCCAACTTGATGAGCAATTGTGCAAAGAAGAATGGGCAAACATTGCTGTGTCCAGATGTGCAAAGCTGGTAGAGACTTATCCACATAGACTCATAGCTGTAATTGCTGCCAAAGGTGCCTCTACCAAATATTGACTGAAGGGGTTGATTACTTATGCATTCAATTATTTTCTGTTTGTATTTGTAATTAATTTAGAGAAACATGCAGATCTTATTTTTCATTTTGACATTATGGACATTTTCAGTGTTGATCAGTGGCAAAAACTCCTGTAGCATAAGGATTTCAATTAAAGAAGTGAATTTATAGTATCACCTTATCACGAATCCTGGAATCTTGTAGAACTCAATTTCTGCAACAATTGGACGCAGACACCAATTCCAAAGATATAAATTGTCAAATTTATTAAAAAACAAAGACTAAATGTAGCACTACACTAATTATACAAAAGGGAAAAACTAATTAAAATTCAACTCTAGATCAACAAATCAAAGACAAATCACTTCCGTGACCAAATCAAAGACCATGGGATCGCATAACACACAAATCGTTAAACAAAAAAAGGTTATAAACACATTGACTACAATACCGGTTAGTAAGACGAAAGTGAGTCTCTCATTAGTATTGTTAGTCAGACATTAAATAACTACGCAGGTTAGTATTTATGTCAGGTAACTTCTCGTTATATATATCAGTCTCATTTACGTTTAGGTGCCGAGAAAGATCCTATCATTACTTGTTACCACAATTTCCCTTAACTGATTATTATTCAATGATTAAGGATAGGCAGGGCCATCTATAATCTGGTGTCTATTAACTTGTGTCAATTTCAGACTAAACCGTTAAACAGGAATGAGAAGATATTTCTCGGCGTTGACAGATTTTATTTCAAAAATTATCAACAAAACAGTTTAATGCAACACACATTTATATTTAAGAAAACTAAATGATATTACACATTCTAGAGTTATGAATCACAGATTAACATTTCTAATTGATTTCTCAAATGTCATGAATCACAAACTCCAAACTGTTAAACTTATCTGAACTTCATCGCAGAGAGGCCTCTCTGGCTTCGGGCTCAGATAACAGCACACGGCACGAGGTCCGTGTGGTTTGGAACAAAGGCAGTCCGGTTCGGCTTTGTCCAAGAACTTCCACTCAGTCGATGCACCTGGAAGTTGGGGTTTCGCGAATGTAGAGTCTTTTCCAAACAGATTTTCCACTGGTTTGAAGGCTCCAAGGTTGTGCACAAAATCTTCTTTGTAAGCAGGGTTCCACCGTAGTTACTTGAAGACAAAGTCTTTGAGGAAAGCAGGGCCCTGTTTGTTCCAAGGGTCAAGTTTCTTAAGACTCAAATAGCTATTTAAATGACTGAACACTTTCGTATACAGTCGACTTAGTCATTTGTCCAGCTGTAAAACTCCACTGATCAGGTGGGCACAGGCGGGCATGCGCAGTCTGTAAAGTTCTTTATTTAATAAAGTCCTTTAAAATAATTCTTCGTACGGCTCAATCTCCTTCTCCCAGTTTAACTCTTCTGTTGCCGGCAAAGACTTAGTTGGTTTCTGGTTCCGGTTCTGGCAACAGAGCTACAGGTTGAGCTGTGGCAGCGAGTTACTGGTTCAGGTGAGAGAGAGAGAGAGAGAGAGAAAGAGACTGTGCGCTGTTCTTTATAGTCTGTCAGATCAATAGGTGATTGGTTCTTGAGTTTTTGAGATTGGATTTCGGTTTCAGCCCCCAGTGTCCTATTGGAGGGGGGCTTGATTTATGACTGATGTCAATCCATGCCATCTTTTGGAAATGCCGGTTGGCCCGGGTTCATAGCTCGGGATGTCGGGATTTCGGCTCTCGTCCACTTCAAAGAGTTTTTATTACCTACAGGCCCCTTTCTCCAGACATCTCATAGCAGGATTCCAAACCATTTGGCCTACTCTCGGCGCCATCCTCCTCAAAACTGTCACTTTGATGTCAACCAGTTCCAAGCTGATGAGTTAAGGAACTCCGATAACTTTGGGGGGGTAGAGGTCTTCTTTAGATCAGTGCTTCAGCTAAGAGCTAAAATGCTCTTATCAAAATACACCCAATGCTACACTCCTGATTAAATCCATTCTGATTTCATGTTGTAACACAATGACACAATGATGGAAAAGTCCAAGAGGGGTGAATACTTTTGAGAGCCACTGTAAAATCAAGCCACACAGCAATCTCCTTAGACAAGCATTGGCAGTAGAATTAACTTTACTGAGAGCTCAATGACTTTCAATGTGGCACTGTCATAGGATGCTACCTTTCCAACAAGTCAGTTTGTCAAATTTCTGCCCGGCTAGAGCTGCCCTGGTGAGCTGTAAGTGCTGTTATTGCTAAGAGGAAATGTCTAGGAGCAACAACAGCTCAGCCGCGAAGTGGTCGGCCACACAAGCTCACAGAATGGGACTGTTGAGTGCTGAAGTACATAGCACATAAAAATAGTCTTTTGTTGGTTGCAACAATCACTTCCGAGTGCCAAACTGCTTCTGGAAGCAACATCAGCAGAAGAACTGTTTGTCGGGAGCTTCGTGAAATTGGTTTCCATGGCCGAGCAGCCGCACAAGCCTAAGATCTCCATGCACAATGCCAAGCATTGTCTGGAGTGGTGTTAAGCTCACAACCATTTGACCTGGGAGCAGTGGAAATGCGATCTCTGGAGTGATGAATCATGCTTCACCATCTGGCAGTTTGACAGAATCTGGGTTTGGCGGATGACATCTGTGTGGAAGAATTTGACTGGCCCACACAGAGCCCTGACCTCAACCCCATCCCACCTTTGGGATAAATGGAAAAGCCGACTGTGAGCCAGGCTTGATCGCCCAACATCAATGCTCGACATCAGTAATGCTCTTGTGGCTGAAATCCTCTCAACAATGTATCTAGTGGAAAGCCTTTACAGAAGAGTGGAGCATTATTGCATCAATGGGGGGACCATCTCCATATTAATGCCCATGATTTTGGAATGAGATGTCTGATGAGCCGGTGTCCACATACTTTTGGCCATGTAGTGTATGTACTTTGACCCCCTGTCCAGTATTTTTGGAAGATGTTCAGTTATTTTAAGTACTGTATTGAATATGTCGTTTAAAATGTCATCAGTGTACAATTTGCCCTCAAAACTCCCTCCCCCCCAGCGTCATCTAATTGCCAGCACCTCCTTTAGGTTGACATTTCTCAATCCAAACCCCCCCACCAGTGTTACGGTATTTTCGTATCTCAAAAGTGGCAAACAAGGTGCAGGGGACATGACTCCTGCATGTGACCTTAACTCCCTGGTAACCAACTTTTGGACAAACTGGTCAGGACATTTCAGATAACAGATGGCTATAAAATTAGGTTAATTTATGCAGAATTTGGTTGGTATAAAATAAATACTTTAGAGATAAAATGGACTTTACTTCTTTTGCAAGTGGTTTATGAGAGATGGCCGAAGGCCTTCATGATCGTAGCCACCGGCGCTAAATCTCATCTCCTGAGGACCTGTGGCTGTCGCACTACCACCGGGAGGGCAGACTTCTTTTGGTCCCCTCCCCTGAGAGAGACGTCTGGGGAGTGGGGCAGGAGGAATGCGACTGTGAGAGGACCAGTCCTCTACCGGACTGCCCACAGCCTTTCCACTGGGGGAAGTGAAGGAGGCCCACAACCCTCTGCTCCGGTCTCAGAGAGGGGCGTATAAAACTGAGTGGGAGGGGTCGCAGCTGCAGGGGAGGAGCTAGCAGAATTCACTCTCTTACTCTCCACCACCCCCCATGTTCACACTCCTCCTCCGTGCCCTTCTTCTTCTCTTTCCTATTTTTACTGTCCACTTCCCCTCCCGCTCCGCCTCTGACTCCAACTCAAAGTCAGAAAGGGAGCATATGAGACTCCTGTGTACTGTTTCCTCCCTGCCCTTGTCCTGGGGTGTTGCACTTGTAGGAGTCTCAGTTTGCTTCATTTCCACTCCACTCCCCCCAAGGGCCCTCGCCGTATTTGCATAGGAGGAGGGACAATTCCTAAAAAGGTGCCCTCCTCCACTGCCCTCCAGTTTCTGCAAAGCTTGGGCATGCCATGGTAAGAGACTTGCCCTCTGTTTGCTCCTAAAACAACGGTGCTCAGCAGGTGGTGTACCCCACTGATGGAGGCCACTTCCACCTGCAGGCATACCTGCCACCTCTGAGCACCAGTCCAAACCCCATCCTCATCCATAACTCTTACTTTCTGACAGGATCTCACAATGTCTCCTCAACCATACCCCTATATCGTACTCTGCCACTGCTTCATTAAAGTTATGATCTTTATTATCAATCAAAGCCTCGACTACAAAGTCATTCAGGTGCATGCAGTTTTTCTTTTCTCTAACAATGCTCCAGAAACTCTCCAGCATGTGAGGGTTTTTAAAACTCACCTCAAACATGTCTCTAGGTCCATGCAGCTTCTGCTGTTTCCACTTGCCTAGACTTTTACGCACAATTCTCTCTAACCTAAAGTGGCCTTGTGGTCACTAGTGATGGCAACTGATATAAAATTACAATTCCACATCTAGTCTATAAACAGTGGATTTATAGAACCATGATTTTGTTTTCCTCTTCCTCACAGCTTATTTTTTCACAGGGATTAAACTGCTTTTATTGTTTTCTAAAGGTCCACTCCGTAACTAAACAAGTAAACACGTGAAAAACGATACTAGGCGACTGCTCTGCTGGCATATATGCATAAATGCAAGTGTACATGCAAGTGTACATTCAGTATTGGTTGCATAAATTAATGACAACAGTACTATTGTCAGACATTGTGCTAGACTTAAAATATTTGTTCAAAAATGAGGTTCAAAATGATTCATACCCTAAACATTGAAATCCAATACATGTTGGGCTAAAATGTTTTTGCGGTCTCTAATACTGATTGTCTTAGTGTTTTATTTTACAGTTGTTTATAAGTAAAAAATAAAACTCTGTACACCTTTCTTTGTTAAAACCAACTTTTTGTGACATTGAATCAGGTATGACTCAATCTGGAGGGCACTGTACATTTCTAATTAATACAATGTGATCTGCTACTGTGTGGAGATGCAGAAAATACATGTAGATGTGACTAAACTTAGACACTTTCCTCGTATAGTATGTTGACAAAGGATGCAGAGCTGTAGTAGTACCAGTACCAGTCAGATTCAGAAAGGTAGGAGATGGTGACTGTTTTTTAGGGTGACACAGTTAAAACAGAAAGAGTTCAACAAAGATCAAATAAATGCTTTACTAATACGTGTATGTGTAGCAAGGGCTACTGGATGTACAATGGTGTAGCCAACTATGCCACTGAAGGCACCACCTTCAGTTTAGGTTAATTCAGTTTTTTTTTTTATCTAGCACTGGAGTTATGGTAAAACAATGGAAGTTAATCTTGAAAAAAATTAAGTTTATTAAAACACCAGGGAATAAAAGGACAAGGGATTGCAAATTAAAATAAAATATTAAAATATTAAAATCATTCAAATAAATTAAGTCAAATATAGGGAATACACATTCAGGCTCTGAAGCACCCAAACATGCTAGTTACTGTAAGAGTAACTGAGCCACCGCCCAAACCCACTTACTATTTTCTAGGCCACAAATTGACCAATACATAAAGCACAAGTTTGGTCATGCAAGCTTTCTCATAGTGTTTCCCACACTGAACATATCTGTGCACCATTAAGTGTGGTGAGTGTAACCCATGTGGTACAAACCAATACAGCCACAGAAAAAAATAATAGCATACCATAAACCTTAGTTATTAAAATTACATGCTTGAATTTCCTAATACTGGACAGGTCTTACAGTAGCCTATGTGTTTCCTATACAACCTGAATATTTTAATTTGCCACCTGGAGGATTACAGTAAAAATACACTGATTTTATTACTATGAGCACCAGGGGCTCCCCATTAACAACACATGTGTCTCTGGGCTTTCTTACTGATGTAGAGGACCCAGGCTCCCTATTAATACTATAGGGGTCCTAGAGGCACTATAATCATGCATGTTAGTAGTACAGGGGCCTTATGTCTTTTATTAATAGGCTGTGCTGTGGAGCTGTTGAGGTAAAATTGCCTCCTATGTATTGTATATACCCACTGTATAACTGTTAGAAAATATAGGAAACTTTCCAGTAAGTTACTAGTTAGGAATTGTGAGTTATTCATAACTTTACTTATTATCTATGTCATGCATACTGCTGAAATAGCTTGCAGAACTGCTTGTAATCCCTGCAGCTGTGGCAGACACAAAACATGTTGTTCATACAGTATGTGCTACACTTTCCCCTTCCTGAAACACAAATATATTATGGGTTACACACATCCTCGGACAATAACATTCCCACGAGGCATGACGTGCACCTGCTTGTGGGAACACTGCAAAAAAAATTATTTCCCAAACGCATTAGCCAATGAATCATTACTATTAAGTTGTGTAACTATGTATCAGGACTGCCCCGTAACTGTTGCTGAAGTTGTTTTTTAGACTGTATAAAGGCTGTGTGAAACTTTCAATAAATGGAAGATAAACGAACGGACTACTTCTGTGCTTGTGCATTTTCCTTCCCGAGCGCTCGTCTCCTGCTGAACAGTTTCCCCTGTAGCTGAAACGCTGACTGGCCTGACTGCCTGATTCACTGGGATCCGAAGGGTTGCTTCAACTGAAGCGTTGTACCTTAACGGGAGCCCTTTTAGTTTAATAGCAATTTCACATTGTTATTACACTGAAATGAGATGTGAGCTTTGGAAATATATTGTGGTTGGGTTTCTTTGCTTCTGGTGTTAATGTCTTGCTGGTACACCTGGCTTTGAAACTGGGATCAACAGAAATTAAGACTTTTGACTTTTATCACTTCACTGCTGTGTCACATCTCCAAATTAATAGTGTGCGGTTAGTGAATAACCTTTAGAAAACAATAAAAGCAGTTTAATCCCCGTGAAAAAATAAGCTGTGAGGAAGAGGAAAACAAAATCATGGTTCTATAAATCTCCACTGTTTATAGACTAGATGTGGAATTGTAATTTTATATCAGTTGCCATCACTAGTGACCACAAGGCCACTTTAAGTTAGAGAGAATTGTGTGTAAAAGTCTAGGCAAGTGGAAACAGCAGAAGCTGCAGCTGTGATTGACAGCAGTAGTATAGCCTTCCTCCAGAAGGAGGGACTCAGACAGGGATGTTTCTAATCTATATGTTACATTGTGCCCTGTCACTGTCCAGGCATTAGATTATAATTTCTGTCTGAGATTAAACAGTGCCCCCTACAGTAATAAAATAACAATTACTATTACAGTAGGCTAGTAATAATAATATTAATTAATTGTATAAGTTGCTGTCATCATGAGGCAGACCATTTGAATTATTAGAAGCTTCTGGGGTGTGAAGGACAATAAAACAATAAAAAAAACATCCCCACTACAGCAGATCAGATTTCAAGCAAACAGCTGCTCCTTAAAAAACATGCTGTAGTCCTGCACCTGAGTTAACTATTTTGTTTGTATCTTGTACTGTATTTTTATTTTCTTTATAACTCTGAATTCTCTGTTCTGTGCAAACTAAAAATAAAACCTATTACACAAAAATGACCATAGGTGGAGACATATGCTCAATTATAGTCAGTGTTACCAGTAATTTCTTGGGTTATAGTGTATAGCTTTCTAGTTTTGTTAAATTAGGGACGTGTTGTTTAGTGTTAATGGCAAATTACTAAATTACAACTTACTAAATTATTACATTGTAATCGCAGGGTTTAGTACATTTAGTCAATTATCCTTCAAAATTTGTATACACAAAAGAAGACATATAGTGCTACCTATGCTTATTCTTAGAAATAACAGGACGGTGATGCCCTTTTGCTTGCCATTCTCTAGTGTAGATGTGCTGTATTGAAGCTACTCTGTGGCTGCTCTGACTGACACATGATTCATGATACAGAGGGCTGCTTAACAGATCTACTATTTAGACTGTAATCCCCCTGTAGCAGATCAGGCATCTGTTGGCAGAGCATTTGTTTTGTAAAGGTGTGATCCACACCGCTGGCTTCAGTCCCATGCTTGCACGGGCTGCCTGCAACCGGCTCCACCCCCAACACGCCCGTGAAATGTGCAATTGTCCTTCAATAGGAAGTGCATTGGAAACTGATCCTTGATGCCGCAGTATTCCTATATTGACGTGCTCCACAAAGAATGCTCTCAAATAGTCACTTCCAAAACTGACTCAGACTTTCTCGGAATGATAGATGTTGAATGTCATCTAATTATACATCAGTTCACTGGTGAAAGTGCAAGTCACGCCCGGTGCAACATATTTTTTATTTTGTTATGAATACATATATTACAGCAGAGAAAAATAATTTGGGGAACATATCTGATTAAAGGGACTCAAGATGATTGCATGTGACCTCCTGGAGAAAACATTTCTGGTTATATAAGATGATTCTTAGCTGGGTAAATACAGCACATTCATTTGGTGTTTTCTCCTTCCCAGACTTATAAAGAGCTTATACTTGTAGTAATTAAGTGTATCATTTTAAACATCCACATCCACATCCACATTATTCAACTAACAAGTAGCCCATAATAACTGAACTTACACAACTATATACTACTACATCCCAACTGTATTCACATGATAGATATAAATGTAATGAAAACATTTTAAATTGGATTATACTTTTCATATGTTGAATGCACTACAGAGACTCACACCTTCAGTCCACACACTTTTAAATTATTAACTCCCATATAGCAAAAGCACAAACAACAAACAGGTAAATAAGGTCAGTGGAGAGTAATATCAAGTTCATTTAGGACAAAAGCTCCTTTACACATAGAGTTGTGGGGTTTGTAAACTCCCCAGGCACCTTTAAGAAACATCTGGATTTAATTCTGAGACCAGCTGGATACTAGAAGTCAATGAAGCTCGGTAAAAACCTCCCATTTTTTAATGTTCTTACAATACAGTGCTCAAAACATATAGACATAATGACATAATACAATAAAAACAAAAACATCCTGGAGGTCACGCATTTAAAAGTTACATAAGGAGCTGTAATCCTCTGGGGAGCTTTGACAGCTGTTTACTTCAACCTGCAATTTAATCATGTCTCCTAGCCCAGGCAAAACACTTGGTTGCCAGTTGTAGTTACATCAAACAGAAAAGGCATCTTAAATCTCGATAGTGCTGACAGGCATTCAAACCCCTCATCAACCTAATAGTGCTGATCTAATCTAAGCCCTGCTGTTAGTATGGAAGTGTGGAACTGCTTTGTGTGGAACCAGGTCTGCCCACAACAGGACTCCCCGAGCTGCGACGCAATTTGAATTCCCACCCCTGTCTGTGCAGAACTGGGGCATTCCCTGTTTAAGAAAACTCAGTCTTGAAGGAGGCGTCTGCGATCTCATCTCATTCGCAGGGCAGTTTTGAATTGGCGTCTGTCTTGACATGCTGTACAGTACCCAAGGCTCCCCCTGCCATAGCTTTCACAGCCTGTCCATATGTGTGCTCTTGTGAACATCCCCCTCAGCACAGAGGAGCAAGCCTGTTACCAAAGGAGAGGGGAGTCATTGCAATGGGCTGGAAAAGCAGACCAGAATAAAACTACATTGCCTCCTCCATCTCTTTGTGGTTTTGCACACCGGTAGTGTGAATTCTGGAGACTGTCACTTCCCGTGCTGTCTGACATATAAAAGACAACACACACACACACACACACACACAAAACTCCTCTCGTTGAAGTCCACCACTGTGCAACTTCAGGAGAAAACAAAAACCATCATCGACTGTGATCCGAAGAGAGGTTTGGGGGGTTGGAATTTCTCTAGCATCTTTGAATGTTTTTGGAGACCTGCATGAATGTAAGATTACTGCATTTGGACTTTCTACTTAGTTTAAAAACATGTCAGGACGTGGAAATGTTAATAAACCTGCTGAGACAAACACATGGGCAGATGTATAATCCTATAAGGTCCAGAATTCCACATTCAGTCAGATGCTCAACAGTGATATGATTTCTCATCTAATTTCCTCACATTCAAAAGAAACAATGCTTGACCTTAGTGCTGTACTTTCCCACATGCTTATGAAGACCCATAGTTTTCTCTTTACAATAAGTATGTTTTTCACTCTGGAGTGTGGTGACCCTTGCAAAGTTGACCTTTTGGGTCATCCTGAGTATTAAGTTGATATTCTATCTTAATTGATTTTATATAGATTAGAGGACATTATATAGTTGTCCCATTGTTGATTTTATTTACAGATGTATTTGACCTTAACCAGTGTGACTCACAAGGTACACATTTCAAGGCACATAACAAAATGAAAGCAAGATCTCATGTGTGTTGCTTTTCTCCAAATACATGAAATCTGAGTATTTTACAACACCGCGCTTCCTCCCTCGCACGACTGAATCTTAAGGACGTGCCTTCAGCTTGAGCATGTACACTGGATTCTGCATGACGCACCACGGAGGGTCAACAGGGCATCCACACGAAAGGTCTGATGAGCGATCGCAACCCAAAGTCTGTTGATGGTCCAACCCCCCCACCCCCGATGGCCAGCAAGAGGCCTCCTACAGAGGGAAGACCACAGCCAGCAGCACTGATAAAGAACTTTCTGATCTCCTTGCTGCTGTAATAACTATACCGCCTGGAGGGGAGGCAACCATTATGCCTAGGCCCTAAGCCATGGACCCCCAGATATTAATTTTCTCCTACATGCCATCCATAGGAGTTTTTTGTTTTTATCTCCTCTGTGCCTAAATGGTTTATTTACTTAAATGTTCACTCACTTTATTCTAGATCATGTAAAATGTTCACAGGTCTATATTATATTTTATTGTATTTATGTATTTTATTTTGCTGTACGTTTGTTGTATGTTTACCAGTCTGTAAAGCGCTCTGTGGCTACCCTACGAAGGGCACTATACAAATAAAAATTGATTGATTGATTGATTGATAATAAAATGTAGACTTCGTTATTCTTGCATACATCATGTGTTTCTCTTGAAAAGTGGTTATATCTCTAACTCTTTATAGGACATATTTCACTGTAAACATGACTGGGGCTATATAATAAACTAACAAATATAGAAATATATTTTATACATCAGGTAAGGTTGCACGATCAAAATACACACTTTCTACTTCTACTTCTCTGTAGGCTATTGTGTTACACGTAGTCATGGTAATTAAAGTGTAAAACAGTAGGGTGAAGAGAAAAACAGCAATGGGATAAACATGTTATATGTCATGGAGAGAAGGTACAGTTTTCGCTTCAATTAGCACTTTCTGTCAACAGGTGGTGCTCTGGTCGAGTTTTCCGAGTTTTCTTTCCTGCAAGGACAATAGGAGGGTATTTGATATGAATACAATATTCGTAACTTGATGTTTTACTAACAGTTTTATCTTCATCATCACAATAATCACAACTTAAATCAGGACTGTAATATTGTCCCATTCAGCCAAGGGAAGGGGGAAATAGAAGCTTTATACCCAAACTGGAGAAATAGCAACTACACAGATAGAAGAATTTGCAAATTATTTTTTCAACTCATACATGACATTTACATGTAAAATATATAAAGATAAAATTATGAGTGGGAATAAGTTGTTGAAACGGCAAGCAGCCACAACCACCCTATATTTTAATAAATATAGTAATAGTAGTAATAATAATATAACCAACACAAACTAAACAAACACGTGATATGCATCAGTTTCTTATAAATGCATATATTACTCAGCTTGACTGTAACAAGTCAGCTGGTTAATTAATTAAATTAAAGTTATTTTAAATCGGCAATATTATGTCAACTATCATCAGACAAGTTCAGTTTAAGTAAATTCCCTGGCAGCTGAAACTAAAAGATAACCAACAACATCAGACCAAAACAGGAAAAATAGACAAACTAACAAAAAACAAACAAACAAGAAAATACATTTAAAAAAATCCTCCCCCCCCAAAAAAACAAAAACATTAATAATTTCCTTCCATAATCGACATCTGTGCTGTAGTATGCCCCCCCCCCTATCAAATAGCCGTGCCTTCCGCCGCCTATACTGGCACTCAGAGACAGCTGCCGCAGCAGTGCATCAAAACATGTGCTAAATAAATAACACATGCATGTCAGATGAGGTAGTCCGCGGTACCCATGCATTCCCCCAAGTGAATCTGGAAGTGCTTGATCATCTTCCTGAGGAGGGCAGAAGGCAGCTCCTGCTTGGGGATGTGAAACTCCCCCCTCCCTCCCCTGCTCGTTTTTCTCTGTGTGTCTATCAGGGTGGATCAATGCAAGAGGTTCCGTTTCCATACAAACTCCCCTGCTCTCTGCGCGGTGCTATAGCTGGCGATCTACCTGGAGGGCGCAGCCAAATCTCGCCTAGACCCCCTCAGCCGGCTCCCAGCGGGCCCCGGACGCGCCATGCTATAACGGGACAAACTGGGGTTCGGACGGTCGGGCTCACAATGCCGTCGGGGGTGTAGGAGGTAGCGAATTCACCCCTTTCCTCACTGCCCCCCACCCCTCCTCCCCTTGTCTGCGCTCCCGAGCTTGTTGCTTTGCGAAGCGGCCTAAAACCACAAAATGTCGACCAGAACGCCATTGCCCACTGTGAATGAGCGCGACACAGAGAATGTAAGTATTCGCGAATGCCATCTTGTTTGTTCTCCCGACCCCCATGCTCGGGCTCTGCTGGTTCAGTGCCGCGTACGTGTGGGGAATGTGCCGATGTCGACGTTGCAAAATGAGGCGGCGAAGAATGGGGGGGATAGTTTGGGAAGGAGCTCGATCGGAGAGGAGGATGGGGGGGTGGGGGGTCGGTATTTAAAGGCTATATACTTCACTTTTACTGTCATGGTTCAGTTAATTGAGAAAAAGCAGAAAAAAAACTAAAGAAAATCTGCATCCGCTGAGAACTTGGATGATGAGACGTTTATAGAGCGTTGCACTAACGTAACGTTCCAGATCTCTGGCTTCTATAGCGTTGTTGCTCGCTACATTATACGTAACATTTGACAATACTCCTCGTTGACTATAAACAATGTTTGGATGGTGAAACAAATGCACTATCCTGGCATCAATATAATCCAGTGTATCTCCGCTTTTTTATGCATAATTGAATGTCCTATTGTGTCCTAGATTTGCAATGGAAACAAAATGCTGTTTGCTAATGAAAGTAGTCAGTAGTGTTTCTCTTTTTGTGATACATGGCAACTGAAACGTTAAAATATGCACATGCAGGCTTAGATTAAAGACGTTAAAGCTAGATTTTTAAAAATGTGTATCGCTAATAATGCACGAGCTGTGTGTATTGCAGGAGGACCTGTGTAGGAATCTGGCCTGCCGGTCCATTATGCCTCTGGTATTGTCCTTGGGTATACAATGAAATATATTAAATGAAACATTCCGGTAGCTAGTTTGAATTTGAATGGACGCAGGTTGCTGGGGGTGTTTAAGGTGCATTTAGTTTTGGTTTTGCTTGTTTTAAGAGGCTGCCTTTTTTTGTTTATTATATTTTTCAAGTGAACACCAAATCGCGAATTTGTAGTTCTTGTCCTGCCAGCACAGGTACATTGCATGGTTCAGCCACTTTTTTAAATAATAAAAAAAAAGTCCACCGTTAGGACTGGTTACCGAGAGATGGAGGAAAACAGGCTCTTCAAAGGATTTTAAACGAGTGCATTATTGTATTTTTGATTTCACATTTGCTCTGAGTGGGGAGCAGTCAGTAAGCTTGGTGCTGTTGCAAACGACCCGCAAGATGACAATGCACAATATTACAACTACTACTAGACTTGGAAATAGGGTACAGTCATATGTGGGCATGCTTTAATTTAAGATTTAAATTAGAAGGCATCTTGTAGGCCATACATAAGGGTATATAGGGTTAGGACCAGAACAGACGTTTAGCCATAGTTTGACGCACGTCCTTTTACAGAAATGGGTTGTCAAAATGAAAAACGGACCGCAATTGCACTGCAACTTTTTTTTTTACACTACTCGAGACGGGAAGAATGAAGGCCACCTTGCTGTAGCGCAGATTCCCGCAGTTCTTGTGCGGCTCCACCAATGGGATCGCGGGGATTTTGCAGATCTGCGCAGACCTGCGGGAATCTGCGCTACCCGAACTCGACCCATGCTAGGTAGGGGGTTCCGGATCCAGGTCGAGCCAAGTCCTTAACCCTGGTTGTACTGTGTGTAAAGTGAAGCGGCCCCATCCCCACTTTTTGAAGACTGCAGTCAATATATTCTTGCACTGCTGTGCTTCTCATTGGAGAGAAGCCACGGTGGCCGGAGTCCTGTCAGACACAGCACTTCCTGGGTTGTCCTGTTGCCTTTCACACACATTCAAGGCCAGGATCCCTCGGACTCTACTGTATTTTATTCATGTTTTCTGTATAAATTTGTTCTATGTGCAGGTGTGAACTGCAAAACAAACAGTGTGGTTGGCATAATAATACTACTAGTAGTAATCATAGGCTGTTAATTCTTACTATACTATCTATGCTTAAAAACATTTCATTTCTGATCTCCCGAAAGAACAAGTTACTTAAAAAAATCCAGCAACAGGAGGTGATGGTTGATTGGATCTTACTTATCTGTATTGAAGAGCACAAGTGAGACCAATTTGTATGCTTCAGCTTTCATCAAGTTTAGTTTTGTGACCTGGATGAGTGATGTTTAGTTGCCATTCCTGGTGTAGCTTGTTGAGATCTCTTTAAAATGGCGAATCAATTACACATGAAAAACTACTGTACAGGTGAGGTAGTGGACATACTTTGAAGATTTAGGTTTAAAGTTGACAAATTGACTAATTAAATGGTTGTTACACACCTTGTATTTTTAGCTTATATTGCTTATTTGACTTCCTTATTATTTTTCAGGAAGAAAAATCTGGATTTATTCTTTTGAGAAAATATATTATTTGACACATTAAGAACATTTGACCATAAAATACAGTCTTCAGTGCTAAATTTGCATGTCAGTGTTAATACTTATTGAAATTAAACTAGCATTATGAGCTGGCTATATGAGATGCCAAAACCATTTCAGTAATGCTTAGTTTCACTTGCAGACCTTGCAAACACAGGCCAATTCCAGTTTTGTCTGACGCTACATAATCTCATACTTGACCTTCTTATCACAACAATATACAGTGTCATTCAAAGTGTTGCACAGCAGAATACTCCGCCTCTATCTGGAAAAGGTGATTTGGCTGCTTGTGCAAATAACATGGGGTCAAAGCATGGGACTTTGTTGGACATAACTGCTTACCCACAAACCTTTCATTTGAACAAATTGTCTAGGAAATTGAAGGCCAAGTGAACCTGAAACCAGCCTCTCTCCTTTCTTTATTGCTATAGATGGAGGGCAAATTCCAACAGTTTCTCACTCACTGCGGTATTTAAATTCAGCTCAGGTTAGGTCGCTGTTTTCATATTACACACTTATGGACTGCAGTAAATGTCTGGCCTGCCTGATTCGGGTGTTGAACTTCAGAGCGCAGTGGGTTCTTCTGCATTTTTTTGTGTTAAATCTATAGTTTAGTTCCTGTTTATTTTTCAAAAATTCCTCGCCTGTTCAGAAACGCAGTTGTTATGTCTGCTTTGAGTTTTCTGTTACGGCTACCCAGTTCCTGCCAGTATCTTGTAAAAAAAAAAAAAAAAAAAAAAAAAAAAAAGTTTTTATGACGATCTTTCAGGGCAGAGTGTCTGAAGATTTGTGGTTGTGTGCAAGAGCGCAAGAGTAATATTCCCTACTCCTTCCATGTTCCATTTTCTGACCATCAGCCCTCCAGAGCCTTTTCAGAAGCCATTTTTGTCGCCATCGATCACACAAAGAGTAGGCAATAGGATATGCAAAAAAGGATAGCTAAAATAACAGGAAGATGCAGACTAAACCACCACTGTTTGAATCATACAGCACTTTTTCTTCTTTTTTTTTCCTTCTCTAATTTGGAAAGCGAGATAATGCTTATCTGAGACTGGGAGAGAACAAGCTAGATTTCAGGAGCTCGTGTGTCTGGCAGCCACGAAGCAGAGCTGCCCAATAAATATTCTGACTCCCTTGACTCTTTTGTAATGTGAAGCCAGGCCCAGCGAATGTCAGTCAGCCAGTAAACGTGATAGGCAGGAGATTAGGTTCAAAAAGACTATTCATATACATTCTATGCAGAAAGGGTGGCCATAGGCTAAAGGGACCAGAGGCTATTGCAAAAACAACAACCAGAGTGACAGAAGGGCTCACTGTAGCTTAGGAGATTGGTAGCAAGGCTTTCACTGATCAAACAATTAAATAACTGCATCAGACTGAGAAACCAGAGCTTTTTTAATCTTTTATTTTTTCCGAATGAGAATTGTACCCCGAGGCAGTGCATTCCCTTTTGTTGTTGGGAAAGAAAGCATGTCATTGGTTTTCTTCTGTATTGCGCGCACACCGAAAAAAGAATTTAAGTTTGGGCCATCAAATGCTGTCTTGAAGGAGTTCCATGCCACATGTGAGCACATAATGGATTAAAAGGAGCAACAGGTTTAGTGGTAATTGCATAAAACTTGTCAAATTGCTAAAGGATGTTTCCCAATTAAATGATCAGCACTAAATGTAAGCAAACCTTCCTATACATTTTCTTCTTCATGCAATTTCCTGACCACTCATCATGTTCAAATGAAAATGTCAAATATGGCAAGTTTTATCCCCACTTTCTGGAGAACCACACTGCCACTAGGTTTTTGTATCTGTTCTTATGATCTTTCTTAAAAAGTCAACTACACAGAAAACACCTGTATGTCCTTGCTTTTTCATTTTCTTTTTCACAGTTTGTGCCCTCACAACCACACATCTTCTATTTCTTCACCATTTTCCAGCTCGAATTACTAACAACACTATATTCTGCGCCACGGAATCGCTAAGCTTATCAGAAAATAATAGTTTGAAACTAGGAAGTGAATCGGTGCTTTGCATGTGGCTGCTCCAATAAGATGTCTGTGCACAGTTTGGTGCTAATTGCCTTTTGCTCATATCTTCTAATGTTTAAGAATCCCCACCCCCATGAGTTGGCAAATTAAAAAAAACAAAGTGTGAAACGAAATGTCACTGAAATGAAACCAGGAAATGTTTGGAATAAAGTACTCCCTTAATAGATGCAAGAGAGCTCTTGACCTTCCCCATTCCCTGTTTCTAAATCTGCTTGCTCAATGAGCTTGTAAATGATTCGGGGGGTGAACAGCCAGTCAGACCCGTTCTAAATCACTATGATGGTCTGGATCTAGTCCAGAAGGTAAAGATAAATTAAAGAAGATGAAAGGGGTACATGCTCTGCTTAATTCCATGTCTTGCTAAGTAACACAGTCTCCAATAGTAAGTCTGATCAATGTTTATAGTACGTGTACCCAAGCCCAACTTCCCTATAATTGAATTGGCCTGAACGTTATAAAGATGTGGTTGTTACAGTGAAGATAAAATCCCTGCTAGCAGGTGCTTTCCAGAAAGTTGCAATGGAAATGTTTAGATATTATCATAAAAAATATAAAATCATGGCTTATATGCTTTTTGTTTTCTTTTAAGTACACCCTTCCATATATGCTAAAACATTGTTAAGTCAAAGGTCCAGTTATTGTCCAAGGTTTCTATGAGGCTTAGCTCAGCTGAAGTGGAAACACCCTCTGGCTGTACACCTTAGCCAGACCATTAATGTGCTGTTAAGAGTTTCAGCGGGGATTGCAACATCTTGTAATGGACTGATAGGCAGAACAGATCATGTCGCACTTCCATCATCTTTGTGATGTCACACTGCTCCATGGAGCCACTTGGTTGCCTTTCATTTCTTGCCTAATCATGCTGCTGAAAGACAGGGTCACATTGTGCTAGATTACTACCAGTTTTGGGAGTGGGGAATGAATATTGCATGTGGTTTCTTTTATGTGTCATGACTAAATTAGTTCTAATTAGTTGTAAGTCTTCTGATTTTCCCTCACCCCCACAAACCAGTTACTAAGTGGCAGACGGAGGATTAACACGTATATGTTCAGTTCTATCCCAGGTGCTAGAACCCATAGTTCCCATAGTTCTAATAAAAGGTATTTCTTGAAGGGTGTGGATATTGCTGTGCTCTATTCAAACCATATAAACCTTTTCAGTCTTCTGTTCTTCAAAGGGATGAGTTGGCTAAACCAGTGGAGGTCACAGTGGTTTGAATCTCTGGCTGCTTTCAAATGTAAGGATAACAAAGTGCGTAAAAGACCCCTGAAGCTATGGCCCAAAAAAATTGGTTTGTGCCATTTTGATCCACAACATGTGACCGAGGGGCTTTGGCTTGAACAGTGCCGTGACTGAACACAGGAGAAGGTTTTAATGTTGTGAGACTTCTCCCCCCACCACCCCCACTAAAAATTAAAACAGTGTGGAGCTGATGGCAGGATTTCGAGGCCCACAGGGTAATGCCATGTTTTGGGATTTGCCATGATGGATAAAGCCACAGAATTGGCATTTTGGTTGTGTTTGTTTAGATCTAGATGGGCTGAGTCACTTCCAAGGTCTCAGTCTCTGATGACTGGTGTGTGTCTAGCTTCTCATGAGACTGCCAAAGGAACTTGCCTTTCTCTAAACCCAGACGCTGTAGCACAGTTCTCCTCAATACTTGTCCCCTGGGCCTAGAATGTCCCTCAGTGACCCAAGTTTTAATAGTTTCTGCAGTTACAATTAATAAAGTCTAAGTTTAAAAAGTTGTTTTTAATGCTTGGGGATTAGGGAGGCTTTATGATTGTAAGATTGCAAATACCTGGAACATAAATCGCAAACGCAGTCGTAAAAATAAATGCAGGTGTTCGTTTCTTTGTCAATGTGTAATCACGGTGGAAGTGATCCAAGATTTACAGCCTGGTTTTGGTGAATTTTACCCTCTCGGTGTGAGGCACTGCTTTGAGTTATTCATTTGACCATTTATTCTTGATTAGGGATAGTTAATAAATTGACAAGATGAAAAATGATCTGAGTCCGGAAAATAGGATTTAAACAACTTTATACACACACACACAGGCACACACAGTCACTCTCTCTGTGGTTTGTGGTCCATTAATTCTGTCCTGACACCCTCCCCTGGATTAATGTCAAAATCTGCTGTACTGTCATGACTACAGCACAGTGTTACTGTCTGACTGATGTACTCCATCTCACATGTGTAGGACTTTAGTTGTTTAAGCATTTCTTCTGGGCAGAGAGAAAATATATACAGATGAAGGCTCTTTATTATTGATCCAGTTGAAGATCTGTTAAAAAAACTCACATTTAGTTTTAAGGCTTCATTTTGATGTTATTGAAGCAAAATCAACTCCTTAAAATAGGGCTCAATACTTCTGTTTTTTTATAAATGTTTTATAGAGATACTAATGCAGGTATTCGGGTGATTCAGTCTCGGGGTCATCGCAATGGACTTCGATGAAGATGAAGACGTACCCTTTTCAGTCGCCGGAGCTGCCCGCTGCAAACAGCCTTTGTGTTTCATGAGTAGCATGCGTGGTTGTGATCTGCATGCAGTGGTGCAGTTTTTTGCTTTCCACTTAAAATTATACTCGGACGCAGCCGAGGTAAGGCATGTATATAAGAACATAAAGTTTACAAATGAGAGGAGGCCATTCGACACATCGTGCTCGTTTGGTGTTCATTAATATCTAAGTGATCCTAGGATCCTATCCAGTCTATATGAGTGAGTTACGTGGCTACGCTTTGCATTTTCCATGGCAAGAAACGAAAGTGCACTCCATTTAATTCAATTCCCCCCCCCCAACCTTTGAGTGATAATGTTTCGCTCTATACACTGTGGCTCAGATCACGCTCCGCTGTAATCACTGCTATTATCAGCAGAGCTTTCCCCGATACGGCTCCCCTTTGGAGGGCCACTCCACAAAAGAGTCGGGCAGTGTTGTTCCTCTTATTGGAATCACTTGGTTCATTTACCAGCTACAGATGTACAGAAGCCAGCTCTTATTCAGGGATTTGTTTATTAGATTCTTCACTCTAAAAAAGTTTTGGCTGCACAATCTGCAGTTGTTGGGCCACACGTGGTTTTCCTGGCTGCTCTTTAGTAGCTTGCTTTAATGAGCTGGATGCTGCTCTCTCAGGAAGCAGTGTCATTGGAAAGGAGTTTGTAAAGTGATGTCTCTGTGCGATACAGAGGTCACAGCCGGTGTCGCTTCAGGGGAATTGAATAATGTCTCCATTTTCCTGGCGTTTAAGTTCTCCCGTATACCCAACAGGATGTTCCCCCTGAATTCCCTGTTGTTGTTGTTTTTGCTGCTTGCGTTCTACTCCCATCCGACTCCCATCCATAAAGCCCTCTGCATCTGTTCGGCAGCCACTAATGGCAGCATCATAACCAGGCGATGAAGCAATGAAGTCCATAACACTATGAAATGTGTGCTTTCCAGCTGTGCCAAAAAGTGAATACAGGTGTTCTTTCCGCTTGTGGCAGTCATTGCTATTCATATTGATTCTTTAATTTTGCTTAATTATTGATTATTGTGGAAAGGATCAAGCTGATAATTAGTTTCATAATAGTTTTTTTGTGGTGGTGTTAAAGTAGTTCTGCCATAGGGTAATATTTGATTTAACCTTCAATGTGCAGTTTATGTATTTCTTTTTAAACAAAATAAATCTTCAGCTTTTATATATACAGGTTTAAAAGGCTATTTTTTGTATGTTTTTTTGGGGGGCTTCCAAGTCTTTATAGTACAAGGTGATGTCATAAATCGTACAGCTGGAGAAATGTGTATCCGTCAAAATCACAAGACTCTTTATTTATTCTGTGTGCCTATTTCTGCAGAGAATGGGAATTAATGCAGTTCAGTTTTTTGTGCTGCATCATGCCATTGCATTAATGTTACAGCAAGAACTTGGTACTCCTGAGCTTTTTAGATATTGTTTAACCTTTTGTGGGTATCGTTTACACGTAACGACTTGCTAAGCAAAAAATCTTACTGCATATACATATATATGATTGAAGTTTCTTGGAATGTAGTTAATGCTTCCTGTAAATGGATTTCCCAGAAGTTGCCAATCTTTTAATTCCTTTGATATCGATTTTGAATCTGTAGTTTATCATGTTTTTTTGCTTGGGGTCGAGTGCAAGCAGGGAAAGGTAAAGTCACAGTGCAGTAGGGGTGACTGGGGAATCCCCCATCGTTGTTTACCTTTATTAGACAAGATCTCCCTTGGATGGGATCTTTTGCTTCTTCGAAAGGCAGTAATCCCCCCACCTCCCCACAAGCACTGATTTTCCCATGATGTCACCTCATTTGTCTGTATTTCTTTTCCACGCTGCTCTTACCATAGGATCTGCTTATCATGCTGATGGCCCAGGATGTGTTGTGAGTGAGAAGCTTGCATTGTGCAATTTCTTTGTGCTGCATTCTTAGTCAAACCAGGTCTACATTGTAGATTCCTCGGTTATGTGAATAGACAACGGTTGTGGGGGGTGTACAATTTGATTGTATAAAGTGATGTTTGCAGATTAGGGATGGAAATGTCAGAACTTGCCAGGATGTAATCTGGTGGGCAGTGTTCGCAAATTCGCAGATACCACACTTTGAAATGTATATTGCCGTGATGAAGGGGAAACAACAACAACAACAATAGAAAAACTCTGGTGAACAGGAGTCTGAATAGTCACAAAAGACTACTAGGTGAGTCATAAGAAGACAGGTTCACAGGATTGAATCTCTACAGCCTGAAGGAGAGGTTTCAGGCAGGCTGAATCGAGGCATTACAAATCCTGAAACGGATTGGCAAAGTCCACCCACTTAATTATTTCACTCCGTGCACAGGCCTGGCCCGGAGGACACAGGTAGGCTCGTGATTGAGATTAGGCATGCTTTTACCCATTTGTTTATTTCCCAGAAGCACTTGCTGGTCTATGAAACTGCCAAACCATCCTCTACAGACTTGAATTTGGACATTCTTTATCTATGTAATATTGTCTTTTTAAGAAAGTCAGTTGGATTATTGTGTGGCTAGCTCTTGTTTGTCACTATTGTAAGATTTTTATATTTGGTATGTTCTGCAATATTAACAGCTTTGGTACTTCAGGGTTCAATAATTCAGATGTTTTGAAATCCACTCTTTTTATGGCCCGCATTGCATTGTCCTGTTACGAACTGTGAAGATGATCCGTTAGACACAGGAAGTGGTTTTGAAGGCAGGGAAATACATAACCAAATAAAAATTAGAAAGCTAGGAATTTGATTTGAAACGCCATTTTGATGGCTCTTGAATTTAGTGAAACGTAGAAAACCACACATTGCTCCTGTTCACTTCACTAAACAAGTCTTTGTTAGCATATTACCCTTTGTGATCATAACAAAAGAAAAAATTAAATGCGCAAGAGATCTTTCCAACTCTCTCTCATTGTTCTATCAGCTGTCGTTTTAATTTTCAACTTTAACTACTTTTTACTTTATTTTTATTATCTTACACATCGCTGAAAAGACATTCTTGTCTGTTGAGGTAACTAGTGTTGTGCCTTGTGTGGTAGGTTTGGGAACTACATGACTCCCCTGCCAGGGTTAGCATTATTTTAGTGAAATTCGAGATATTTGGACATTAGAAACTCGACATGGGCTTTGTTCTTTGGGTGTGGCGTGTTAGGTAAAAGCTGGCCCAAGAAACAAGGCAACAGGAGAAAAGTGACTGATGCTTTGCAAATGTAACAAACTCGGCAGCTGTTGCAGTGATTGTGAAAGGTGGAGTTAATGGATATACCATCCTTCACTCTGCAGCAGGAAAGAAAGCACTTGCAACACAGAGGTATGCACACAGTTTCACTTAAACCAACACAGGAGAGTCTTGAAAGAGAGCAGAATGGGAAAGTGAAAAGGAAGGGATTATTTAAAATGACTTTCTTCAGTCCCAATAGGCGCTGCGAATCAACAAGATGAAGAGGTGACAAAATATCGCATGACGTTTAAAGGAAGCTCTGACCCACAGGGGGCTCTGCGACTCCCCGATCTGAAAGGCAGACGCGTGGTGATTTCCTACTGAAGGTCTCCAAGTTTGACATCCGTTTTCCTTTTTTCGAACTGTGTCGTCTGCCTGACAGCTGTGCCCGGAGTGACCACGTTGTTTTGAAGTGGCAGAGGCCAGGCGGGGATCGGGTTGCATCGTGTTTCTGCGGCAGCCCTGCCACAGCGGCTTCAGTTCATGTTTGGCCATGTAGCCATCCGGCTCATCCGGTTCATTGACTGTTTTTGTTGTTCTAGGAAAAACAGTGCTGGCCTTTGTTCTGTGTGTCACTGTGCACTGTTCAGTGCTCTACTCTTTGTAAGTCCTTGTGTTTGCGAAAGTTCTTGTCTTCAAACTGAAGCAATTAACTTAAGCAATCTGACCTAAAGAAGCAGCGTTTATTTGAAGCAGTTGAAGTAACCTCTTAAAAAAAACTAAAAACAGAACAGTACCATTTGCCTAAAATTATCCACTATCCTAAACATGTTTAAATAGCGATGCTGTTGCCCAGCTTCAAATCTTATTGGTCTTTTAAAATGCTTTGTGTTGCAAGAAAGTGGGGTGGGGTTAACTTGGGTTGTACAGTACTGGATAATATTTGGTTTAATATTAATGCTGTTTTGTTTCGTTATAACCTTAAAATTAGAAACTGAACAGAAGGAATGTCTGGAATTAGCACCGCGTAATCTCGAAAACTACATTCATGAATGTGTGATTTATTTCCAGTTTCTGAGCCTGCAACTCTTTACAGAAACAGTCTAATTAGTGCCAGTTTGATCTAATTGAGTTTAATGTGCATCGGCAAGTGCACTGCGGTGTTGGATTGATTTCAGTATGACATCTGACCCCTTGAGACACTAAGCATCGGCAGCCCCCAGATTAATGTCGTCCTTGTTGGATTCTCCCTCGCATTAAATTGCATTGCAGTCCTAGAGCTTGAAGGCTAACAGGCCCACAGCCTGTGTGTGCAAGTACAGGGTCCATAAGATACTAGGGTTGTTTGAATTTGCACGATTCACTGAAGACTATGTTCTTCAGATGGCTTTTCCTACATAATAAGAGTCAAGGTGGTTCAGTTAAGATAAGAAGTTTGTTACCATTAGGATCCAGTTCTTTCCAGCCCTGGTTTTTAACCTGCATGTCACAGATAACCCAACGTCTTGCTTTAGGTGACTGCAGCTGATAAAAAATAGTGCACTTTAGATGAAATTGTCTGTTAAATGATTGAACTTTTTAGGATCATTATTGGTATTCTGGTTGTACTATTGTCATCAATCCGGCAAGAAATTTAAGCAGTGGACTGACCGATCACAACAATGTTACTATTTTGTCACCCCCTCTCCCATCCGGTTACTAAGTCCAATGACTTGACAAGCTTTCAGCCTCCACACTGTACCGAAAGCCATTCACCATGCCATGCTGTAAACTATAATATCACTGCTTAACATCGCTGCAGGCCCATTAGTCTTCCTGTTTTTGTAAAAAGCTGATTACGCCTGACACCCTTAACTAAGCAACGGGCAGAGGAGGGAGCTGAGGCTGTCGTCCTGCGCTGAAGGTACGAAGTTTATCTCGTGCGCTTCTCACACACCATCTCCATTGTGCGCCTGCGTGCGCTCTTTAAAACGAAACGATGATTAATGCGTCACAGTCGTTGCCCACATGGTCCACTTGTCTCGCGAAGGAGGCTGTGGGAACTAATCTTGTAATCGATAAAAGCCGTCAGATCCCTGTTAATCACGGACATCAGCAACCGTTGAGATTTCAATCTTCTGCCTCTGTATTTTGAAATTGATATGAACCGAGTTTTCCCTCCATCGGAAGAAACCCAACCTGTCCCACTGCTGCACTTGCTTGAGAATTTCAGGTGTTGGTTCTGATTTGACCAAAATATCCCATTTTTGATTTCATCAAAACACTAGGCCAATGGCAAGAATGCAATGTTTCTGAAGTTGGATCGCTTTTGGCCTTTACGGGCTTCAGGGCGTCTTTGGAAAATGTTTTCCTCCAATCTTATAGCAGTTAGGTCCCTGCATGTTTGGATTTATGCGTTCTTTGTGTTCCCTTACCACACATTGTTATGTTTCTTATTGACCGGTGACTTCCCTCAGGCGAAAGAATAGGGTTAGGAACAAGAAACGGGACAATGCTGAAACAACTAAACTAAATGCAGACTGACTACACTTTACAAACCTTTCAAAAAGATTCATGTGAACCATTCAATCAGTCCCATTTTAAGTGTCTCCTGTGACTTTTTTATGTTTAGACTAGGGATGCCTAACATTTGATCCTTACGGACTCCTGTTTTGTATTGCATTAGGGCTCCTAACTACTATTAATCATTTACTAAATACTCACTCTTTCCATCTTTCTCGGGATGGATGGAGGCAGCGCTATAAAATGTGCAGAATCTTGCCCTCTAGGAAAGGGGTTTAGGCTATCTTGTTTTAGATAGTGGCTATAAAGTGCCTGCTGGGACTTCCATTCATATTCTGAAAGATTTTCAAACATGGGTGTGCTCTTCTTCTCTGTGGGATTTAAAACTCATGTAAACCTCACCTGGTGGGTTAATGTTTCACGGCTGTACTTCTGTACACGTTGAGCAGATGCTGTTTTTGTGGGGAAACATAACCTATCCTGGGAAGCCCTAAGTTAGTTACTGTTTGTTCTGTTCAGCGGCAGATCGGGCCTCCATTAAGGCCCTGGACCTTATTAATGAGTCGAAAGGCCAGATTGTAAAGTGTGATGGCTCTGGACTCGGCCTGCTTCCCACCCCTGCAGGTGAGAACCACCCAGACTGTTCACTCAGACCCTGCAAATAACTGGCTCCCCAGACGACCCTCTGAAACTAACGATTGCGGCAAAACCCCCTAATGTCTGCATGGTTTACCCCTTGGGATCATTCCCTTTAAAGAGAGTAGGAGAGTATATAGTGGACACTGTACTTGAGTTGCAATCAAATCTTTCTCTCTACCTTTATCAGTGTGTATTGATTGTGTGCTAAAGGGGATTTGTGAAGATAAGAGTACAGTTGTAGGATAATTATAGCCTTGACAATGTTAATAATTTTACATGAATGTCAATGTTTGTCACTTCTGCGCTCGCAATTACCCCTCCGATTTCTCCGTATTTGCTCTTGACAGATACACAGGCCACCCCGCCCATCTCTGGCAAAGTTTCTTCCGATTCATTTACTTGTCCGGCTGCTCTAGAAACCAGAGAACGTGTCTGATCTGTTTCGGCTTCAGAAAAGGACAACAGCGGTTTGATGATTAATGGACACGCGGTAGTAGAGAAAAAGGATGACGCGCCTAAACCGGCTTGGGTTTGAAAACCACTTAATTCCCCAAATAAAACACTTTTCACGTTTGAGATGTATTGATGAGAAATTAGAAATAATGACTGAACCACTTATAAAACAAGCAGAATAATGGCTAAACATTGTTTGTTGTTTACATTTAGAGATATAAATTACAGTGTTCTACTTTGTCATGTTTTGCATCCGTCGTTTACATAATATGCCAGTAATTATTCTTTCCATGGCTCTGGAAGTAATTTTGAGGGTTAAGAGGTTAAGATTTTTTTTTTTCTTAAAGCTGAAGATGGTAATGCCAATTTTGTGTTTTAATGATACCTTTTTACTGCAGTCTGATTTGGCTCTAATGTTTTGTTTATATACGAATGAATGTATTTAAAATAATATGTATCATGTTTGTGTGTGCTTTGCTTCATGTCAATACATTCCAGGGATTGCTTTTTGTATGCATTAAATGTGTTAGGCATATTTAGAGTTTGCTGAGAATTTTTAGGTCATGAAATAGCTTTGTGGATTTGCTCTAAAGGTTTCTCTCTCCTATCCAGTCTTGTCTCCAATCCAGCAGGTTTCATATGTTTTGTTTTTGCCCACAGTCAACACTTTAGAACTCAGGGAGACTGACATTTGTGCAGTCATTTGTTGAAGCAGGTAGTTAAGAGCTCAAGTGAAATTATAACCCAAAGCCTCCTAGACACAGTGTCCTCCTAGCCCCCAGGATTGTGCGTTCCTTGTGTATTGGAAAACCCTGTCTGGGAGCAAGAGCGGACTGTTGGTTGTATGAATCAGTGCCGAGCTTTTCTAATCTGTTTGGTCCCCAACAAAAAACCTTTTGCAAAACAGATTCAGTTCCCTTTAGACATCCTCCTGTCTCATTTGTCCTACAGCATTTGTGTGAAGCTGATATCGTGTGATGCAGTCAACACGGGGCGATTTCCAGTTCGCTATGATTCGTTAGAGACTGTGATTGATGAAATATGGTATGTGAAGGAGTTGGACTTTTTCCTCAGATTCTGAAAAAAAGATTTTAACTTCTGGCAATGTTTGTTTTAAAATGTTAGATAACTATATGTTTGTTGATACTCCTCTCCCTTGCCTGGGTTGTCCTGGGGCAGTTAACTTAGCTTATACATCTTGACTAGTTATCTTGAACTCCTGTCTTTTGCAGGTGATATGATTTGACACACTCCCCTGAAAGATACAAAAGGTTTCCACAAGAATGTCCAATGGGTCATCCTATTCTGGGGAAAAAAATAAATTAAGTTTAAAGGTATAATTGTATTTGGCACACAGTGTTAAAGGTTTCTTTTGCTGGCTGTCTGGAAGCACAAGGTTGCACATTACTGCTCTGTGCTGAGTCAGCTTCTGTGAGGGCTGCCATTAAAATCACCAAGAGCAAGAATAGTGTCTCTGTTGCCCTTTTAAGTAAATCTATTGCTTTCACTTCCACTAGAGACCTCATGAAAGTAATATCACTGTTGTGTTTCAGAACAAAAAAATAAAAAATAAACATACTCTTAATCCTCTACGAAAGTATGTGCAAGTACATAGCCCTGTACAGAATGTGAAAAGACTTGCTGTATCTCAAGCGCTGCCGTTCCTCAAAAGGTATTTGATCTAGAACTTTAGGCTTCAGTTCCAAATCTATCAAGCAGTTGACTTGGCGTCAACTTTCTGCAACGGAGGGTTCAAACGCTCTGAAGCTTTATTGAAAGAGCAACTCGGAATATAAAGAAACAAATCCGTTTTGCTTTTCCAACTGGTTTGTTGCCTCGTTCCCTTTGTGTGCATTTTCTCTCTTCAGGGAAAAAGCCTTTTTGAGATTTCAGTTCACACCTTCGCTGAATGCTGTTCATACCCATTTTTTCAGAAATAATCAGCTGAAAGGCAGTTGCTTGCCTTTAAGATTAGTTCTGCTATATAATCTCCATAATTTGTTGGCACCTGGCCTGCACACCCTTCTCATGACTGCTTTGAAATTGCTTTTTAATTTCATTGTTTACATCACACAACGGGCCAAATATAACCCTAATAATGAGATAATGTTTTCCAAGGAAACACCAGGGCCTTTCTGGACTTCTGATTGTATTGTATATATTGAATTAATTTGTTGTTCCCTCTGAAAGCTCAGGTTAATCGTTGTTGGTTGTTTGGTGTTCCAGACCAGGACAATTGTGTCTCCTGTATGTGAAGACCCCTCATGTTATACAGTCGGTGCAAAATGGCCTTCACTCAAACAAGCTGTCTGAAACGGCTTAAATTAATATATTTGTGGGTTCATTGCACTGCTGTGTAACTCAATTTTAACAAAACTAAATAGGCTTCTGGTGACGTAAACAACTTGAAAGAGCATTCCTGGCCTGTTCTCTGAAGATAAATGGTGGATAAACTTGATTAGTATATAGTGGGGGGGTGTTACCATATTAATCAGAAATCTATTACATGGTAGTGATCTGGGGACCATGAAAAGGGGGTCATACACTTCCAATAAATATGAATGTGACACCGTGATCATTTCAGTTCTACTTTCACAATTACCATTGTATTTCAATTGTATAAAAGAGATCTACACCAACCAATAGGCAGTGTTTCTAGGCTCATCCTTCCAGAACTGGTGAACAGGGCTATATAGGTTCTAAGGTAGGACTACTCGCAAACTCCCAAAGAGTTCTAGACCCCCTTGTCATTGTGTCACCGTATAAATGTATACAATCCAGGATGCATAGTCCGTGTACCAGATATGGGATCCATTCCACCTGTGTTCCATCTTATCATAGGTTTATGATTTGAATATTCCTAAAAGCCCTGCCTATTGGTTGATACATTTTGCACATGACAGTTTAAAGTCCTTAACAAATGTTAGCCTACTGAATATAGATTCAAACCTCTCACTAATGTAATTCGGTGCTGTAACGTCAATCCTTAACATTAAACCCCTATCATAACAGAGAACATTGTTGTCTAAAGGATCCAGCTTTTTTATAGACAGATACAGTGAGGGGAAAAAAGTATTTGATCCCCTGCTGATTTTGTACGTTTGCCCACTGACAAAGAAATGATCAGTCTATAATTTTAATGGTAGGTGTATTTTAACAGTGAGAGACAGAATAACAACAAAAAAATCCAGAAAAACGCATTTCAAAAAAGTTATAAATTGTTAATGAGGGAAATAAGTATTTGATCCCCTATCAATCAGTGAGATTTCTGGCTCCCAGGTGTCTTTTATACAGGTAACGAGCTGAGATTAGGAGCACTCTCTTAAAGGGAGTTTTCCTAATCTCAGCTCGTTACCTGTATAAAAGACACCTGTCCATGGAAGCAATCAATCAATCAGATTCCAAACTCTCCACCATGGCCAAGACCAAAGAGCTGTCCAAGGATGTCAGGGACAAGATTGTAGACCTACACAAGGCTGGAATGGGCTACAAGACCATTGCCAAGCAGCTTGGTGAGAAGGTGACAACAGTTGGTGCGATTATTCGCAAATGGAAGAAACACAAAATAACTGTCAGTCTCCCGCGGTCTGGGGCTCCATGCAAGATCTCACCTCGTGGAGTTTCAATGATCATGAGAAGTGAGGAATCAGCCCAGAACTACACAGGAGGATCTTGTTAATGATCTCGAGGCAGCTGGGACCATAGTCACCAAGAAAACAATTTGTAACACACTACGCCATGAAGGACTGAAATCCTGCAGTGCCCGCAAGGTCCCCCTGCTCAAGAAAGCACATGTACAGGCCCGTCTGAAGTTTGCCAATGAACATCTGAATGATTCAGAGGAGAACTGGGTGAAAGTGTTGTGGTCAGATGAGATCAAATTCGAGCTCTTTGGCATCAACTCAACTCGCCGTGTTTGGAGGAGGAGGAATGACCTCAAGAACACCATCCCCACCGTCAAACATGGAGGTGGAAACATTATGCTTTGGGGGTGTTTTTCTGCTAAGGGGACAGGACAACTGCACCGCATCAAAGGGACGATGGACGGGGCCATGTACCGTCAAATCTTGGGTGAGAACCTCCTTCCCTCAGCCAGGGCATTGAAAATGGGTCGTGTATGGGTATTCCAGCATGACAATGACCCAAAACACACAGCCAAGGCAACAAAGGAGTGGCTCAAGAAGAAGCACATTAAGGTCCTGGAGTGGCCTAGCCAGTCTCCAGTCCTTAATCCCATAGAAAATCTGTGTAGGGAGCTGAAGGTTCGAGTTGCCAAACGTCAGCCTCGAAACCTTAATGACTTGGAGAGGATCTGCAAAGAGGAGTGGGACAAAATCCCTCCTGAGATGTGTGCAAACCTGGTGGCCAACTACAAGAAACGTCTGACCTCTGTGATTGCCAACAAGGGTTTTGCCACCAAGTACTAAGTCGAAGGGGTCAAATACTTATTTCCCTCATTAACATGCAAATCAATTTATAACTTTTCTGAAATGCATTTTTCTGGATTTTTTTGTTGTTATTCTGTCTCTCACTGTTAAAATACACCTACCATTAAAATTATAGACTGATCATTTCTTTGTCAGTGGGCAAACGTACAAAATCAGCAGGGGATCAAATACTTCTTTCCCTCACTGTAGGAATATAGCAATGTTGAACATGTGGATTTAATTTTTGAAAGACTAATTAACTAAGACTAATCGATTAATAAGTCTTACTCGGCACTTGTGCTCTGTACTTCCTTACCTGCTTCCTTACTATTGAGAGAAAGCTGATCTAAGTGTTACCCAGATTAGATACTGTGTGTCCCGTGGCTAGAAAAACTGCTCTTGCTAAAAAAAAGGATTGGTCGAAAAATGGCCAGACAGTAAATCTTTGTTCCCTGTATGGTTCTGTTCTAGAATGGAGAGTAGTTTTCAAAAAGAGCAGATTTATTTCACTGTGCTGTTGTTCACCTTATTTTCAAACGCATATGTATCCTGTGTCCGAGAATCGACAAATCCCGACTTTTCAATGGCCGGTAAATTGATTTCTCCCACCATCACTTGAAAGATGTGCTTTTACAGACTCCTGTCTTAGGGATTAAGGTGAATTTGCACTAAACTAAAGCAGCCATCTTTTCTTTGTCAGGTCAGGTGGTTAAGATCTTGGACCATAATTAATCAATCAATCAATCATTCAATCTGCCAGATTCCCAGAGACTCCTGCTTTGTCTTTTCTCTTCTCTGTGGCAGAGAAACGTTCCAGTGAATATGTCTGCCCTGAGTGCTGGGGTTGGGCTGTGTCTTTTGTGGACTGTTGACTCCTCTGTGGCCGAGTGATAAAGCAGCAGCAGAGATTGAAGATTCTTCTAAGATCTTCAGCTTGATTCAAATTTGTTTGGTGTTTTTTTTTTTTTTTTTGTGGTTGGTTGTTTTGTCTCCTTATAATTCAGTAACCATCACTTCCAGGAGCCAAATTAATATATTAAACCTAGATCCTGATTATTATCCCATTAGGAACCAATGGCACAGACTCCGCCAATGTAAAATTCTTCTTTAAGTAGGTGTCTCTCGCCCTTCAATAGGATGTTCTTCATCAGTGTGAGATGAATCCAGTTATCTAATCCCATTAGTTTGGGTTCAATTGGAATGTAAAACACTATAAAATATATTGGTTAAATACTCTATTGAACAAGACAAGCTTTTAGTTAGAGGCATTATGAAATGCTTATTTTAATTTAGGTAAAGTAGGAGCATAAATAAAAATTGTTTTGTGTCTTTAAAAACGTATGGAATATGGAAGTATAAGGAAGTGAAACCTGGACCCTGACTGTAAAACTAAAACACAATCTACAGACGACACAAAGCAAGATGAATGATCTGAAGAAACGAGACAAAAAAGGAATATGGCTATAAAGCCCAGACCAGAGTACGTGACATCATCGTAGGAGTGAAGAGACTAAAATGGAAATACACTCACCTAAAGGATTATTAGGAACACCATACTAATACTGTGTTTGACCCCCTTTCGCCTTCAGAACTGCCTTAATTCTACGTGGCATTGATTCAACAAGGTGCTGAAAGCATTCTTTAGAAATGTTGGCCCATATTGATAGGATAGCATCTTGCAGTTGATGGAAATTTGTGGGATGCACATCCAGGGCACGAAGCTTCCGTTCCACCACATCCCGAAGATGCTCTATTGGGTTGAGATCTGGTGACTGTGGGGGCCAGTTTAGTACAGTGAACTCATTGTCATGTTCAAGAAACCAATTTGAAATGATTGGACCTTTGTGACATGGTGCATTATCCTGCTGGAAGTAGCCATCAGAGGATGGGTACATGGTGGTCATAAAGGGATGGACATGGTCAGAAACAATGCTCAGGTAGGCCGTGGCATTTAAACGATGCCCAATTGGCACTAAGGGGCCTAAAGTGTGCCAAGAAAACATCCCCCACACCATTACACCACCACCACCAGCCTGCACAGTGGTAACAAGGCATGATGGATCCATGTTCTCATTCTGTTTACGCCAAATTCTGACTCTACCATCTGAATGTCTCAACAGAAATCGAGACTCATCAGACCAGGCAACATTTTTCCAGTCTTCAACTGTCCAATTTTGGTGAGCTTGTGCAAATTGTAGCCTCTTTTTCCTATTTGTAGTGGAGATGAGTGGTACCCGGTGGGGTCTTCAGCTGTTGTAGCCCATCTGCCTCAAGGTTGTACGTGTTGTGGCTTCACAAATGCTTTGCTGCATACCTCGGTTGTAACGAGTGGTTATTTCAGTCAAAGTTGCTCTTCTATCAGCTTGAATCAGTCGGCCCATTCTCCTCTGACCTCTAGCATCAACAAGGCATTTTCGCCCACAGGACTGCCGCATACTGGATGTTTTTCCCTTTTCACACCATTCTTTGTAAACCCTAGAAATGGTTGTGCGTGAAAATCCCAGTAACTGAGCAGATTGTGAAATACTCAGACCGGCCCATCTGGCACCAACAACCATGCCACGCTCAAAATTGCTTAAATCACCTTTCTTTCCCATTCAGACATTCAGTTTGGAGTTCAGGAGATTGTCTTGACCAGGACCACACCCCTAAATGCATTGAAGCAACTGCCATGTGATTGGTTGGTTAGATAATTGCATTAATGAGAAATTGAACAGGTGTTCCTAATAATCCTTTAGGTGAGTGTATATTGGACACATAGCAAGAGAAAGGGTCATCCCTGGGACGAGGGAAGTATGAAATGGGATCCAAAAAGACGACACGAGATTAAAAGGAGGTTCTTGAAAGAAGTCTGTGGAAGAGTCTTTGATAGGACCTCATACAGCAGTTTCCTCCTAAACTTTGCCCACTCCTGTTCTAAGACTAGTTCACAAGGGCTTGAACGTTGCCCCCCACCTAGCCAAAGAGTGCATCCGTGAGCACCATGAAACCGGTCATTAAATGCTAAATTAAGCTATTAATCTTGTTCTGTTGGTGAAGTGATACCAGTGTATGTGAAACCTGCGCCACACTACTCTGGCAGGCCCCTGTGAAAGGAAGCTGTACATCACCGATAAGACGTGTCCCTCCTTCCTTATTTGTGGACCTTGCGTTATTTGTTTTAAAGACGTGCTCCTTTCCTGCTGCCAGTATTTTATTTTTAATGTTTGGTGTGTTGTTGATTTTCAAGGAGCCCTACTGGAAAAGCTATGACAAGGCAGTGCTTTAATGCCGGAAGTATCTAGTCATAAGTGCTGAAAAACAAGTATTTTAATTAGCTGACCCTTTTGTTAGGTAATTTAGGTGACTTGCATTGTATATGGAATTTCAACCAGTTGTGCAGTGTGGAGGTAACATTGTAATGGTATTACAAAATGAATGAATTGTAAAAATAAAAATAGACCAAATACAGTACAAGATCGCAAGGGTGTCAAACTAATGGTTAAACATGGGCATAATAGTGTATACATTTCAAAGCAGAGAGACCATCAGCCTACAGATGCAGGTCTGGTATTCTTCGCTAGCTGGTTCTACCACTGGAGGTTAGAGGGAGGGAATGGTATGGCTTAAGCCGCTAACAGAAGAAGAATGAACAGAGCAAGAGAGAATATAGGGTGGTACAGGTGATTGGAGAGGTCAGGGAGCAAAGAACAGTAAGTTTTTGTGTCGGATCTTCAGCCTAAAACAGTCCCAGATTAGGATTATCTCAGTGCAGTATAACCTATTGTAATTTGCAACGACGCAATGCAGTGCACAATAAAATTACAGAACCTCATTTGAAAGTATATGTGTAACAGAATTGCAATCCAGGAAGCATTGGCGTTGCTGCAGATTCAGCACGCATTGCCCTGCCAGGCCTGTTAAGCCTCAAGGTGTGTCACTGCATCCTGGCACCGAGTAGACTGTTAATGGATAGGGCAGGGTTTTTCAGAGCACCCAGAGTAAGAAGGGAAGGAGTCTGTATTGCTTTCAGGATCATGGTGCCACGGAAATTCAAAACATTAACTCGCAGTCCTGATGAAGATGGTGTTTACATGGAAGATAGTCTAAAGTATAGCTTAAGTGACGTTTATTTATTTAGAATAGGTTTTATGCTTTAGGGAAATGAATTGGACTTCAGTTGCATAACGGATAGATCCATATCGGGCTTCCAGAGCTGGGGGCTCTTACATAAGATGGGATCAGGTGTTGGCTCGTGTGCTTGTGACTAGTTTGTGTGTGTATTTGCAGACCTCTGGATGATATCAAATATAGGTCGTTATGATTAAACCGTACTGGACGTACGAAAGGCCGAACCTGGAGTGGACTGAACTATTGTGCAGTGTGGAGTTGTACTTGTTTGGTACATTTTGTCATTTTGCCAACACACCCTTTCTCCGAAGGGAACAACCAGCGGGCATTTTCCCGGGTATGGTTGAGCCTGGAGTGAGAGTCCAATGTAGGGTTGTGACGAAGTTCGAATACGCATTCGCAGATGTCAGACTTCGCACATGTTTAGCAAATCCGAACCCTGTCGAATACTAAAACAAACGAATTTGAATTTGTAGCAAAATATTTGTCTACCATTGCAACATGCACATGGATGAAGTCAGTTTAGGTGTTATTGTACAGAGAGAAGGAATGATGTGATTGTTACAGATAGGGTTGATGTGGATTGTTACCAGTATGGATACCTGTCCTTGCAAGATAGACTGAAGTGTATCTTTCTGTACCACCCTATAAAGTGAATGTATTTTCAGTGTTGGTGGTGGAGTTCACCGATGTGTTTTAACCTCACTCACAAATTAGCTCTAGCGGTTTTTGCAGGAAAATGCCAGAAAGACTGGTTTACACATGCAAGAATAACACTTAAAAAAACTTCCATCATGGAATCCATGGCTTTCATGTGACAACGTGTTCAAATTAAACTGTCTTGTGGCTTTAATACTTTATATTAGTGTTTTAAGGGTAGGACTACAACACGATGTAAAGTATCTAACGGTGCACAACAGACCCACAAGATAGAAAGCATAATGATCATAGAAAAAAAAGCTTTGCGCATAATTTAACATAAGATACAACATTGCTAACAATGAAACCATCGGCAACTTACTTTACCTTTAAATCTTGCACTTCTATAATGCAGTCATTTAAGGATATAGAAGATCAATACTGTTTATATTTGGAATGGGTGTGCTTTTTCGTTTTTCCTCATTTTTACATAATTTACTCTGGTATTTGGGTTTGACCCTGTCCTCCTCTGTGCATTTTTCTTGACCACATAACTGATGCCAAATGTGCCAGCGCATTATAACTTCACAGTTTAAACCCCTGCATGCCTGCATGAATGTAGTGTACAACCATTAGCCTAAACTACATGTAAGTAGTAAAGTGACTAGTAATAGTAGTATTAGATAAATGTTAAGAACTTAAGAAACCATGTTGAATTGTAACTTTTGCATCTGAACAGTTAACTGAAAATGTCTGAAGACTCATGCAATTGTTAATTTGAACAGTAAAATAATAGTAATAAAAGTACTACATTTTTACATTACATTTTAGGAGAAAAAAATCATCTCTTTCACATTTACAGCATTTAAATAAAATGTTAAATATTTCATTTTTTGTTTTTTAATAAAAAATTGTAGCAAACTTAATTTACAGTAATACTGACAAATACAAACTGCCCCTCAACCTACAACTAAATACGCTACGTCCGAATCCGCATTCAACGGATTTAATGTTTTAAAATCTGCAATCAATCGATTAAAGTTTCTGTCAGCTCCGTCACATCCCTAGTCCGGTGCGGAGGCTTGTATGGGGGAGATTTATCATTCCCGATCGCTTGTCAACTATGAAAAGCTCCTTTAGAAAAGTACTACTTGTGGGAGTAGAGAGCTAGCAGGTGGAAGTAGGGCTGTTGGTTCATCTTGTGGTTTTCACTGTTCTTTTGTTTTTGTTGTGTTCTGTTCTCTTAAAACCACAGGACAATAGTAAATCACATGTCAGATGGGAAAATCCCAAGTCTAACTTTTCATTTGTTAATCCTCATTACATAAGTATTAAGTTTCGATACTGGAGTTTTTAAACTAATCCTTGATAATTTATTCAACTTATAATCATTACCTTTGGAAATTGCTATGGCATAACCAATTTTTAAATTATACAAATTAGCACTACTGAAGGTTCGCTCATTGTTGTTTCCAAACCCCCAAAGGTGTAAATGACCTTTCGTTACAGCCCTAGGTAGAAGTGACCGAGTGGGGAAAGAGGCCAAACCCCAAAAAGGTAGTTCTAAGTGAGTTATTTAAAAGACGCTTAGAGGTTTCTCTGTATCTGGGATTTAAGGAACGACAACACCCAGAAAACCACTGAGAGAGAAGCGCTTACTGAAGGACTTAGACACCCGTGTGTCCTGAATCATTCCTCCGTAATCTGATAGTAGGATATCGCAATCATCCATGGATGGGTTCACGCCAGTTCCTCGTCCTGAAAAGATGCAACATGCAACAACTATACTGCTTAACAGAAAAGTTGTTGAATGTGCCAATACAATCATTGTTTGACAGTGAAAAAAACTAAACAAAAAGCAATCAGAGTATAATTTAAAGGCTTGCATTTTTTTTTTTTATTTGTTAAGTGCATCTCCAATTTCCTTGGGGTACTGCAGGGTGATTTTGGTCGCTCCCGATTACTGCTAAAACCAAATTTTGTGCGGTAGCAGTGCGTATCGGCTCTCTATGTTCTGCTGCGTTAATGCAAGTGACCTATTCCTCAGGGCTATAACTGTTAATTAGATGAGACAAATCTTTGGCCTACCCTGCCACCTCCCTTTTAGAAATGTGGGTCTGAATGCTGCTTGGTGTTTCCTGGACAGCACATTGTGTTACTCCTAGAGCATCAAAGCTGGGTTGCAAAAAAAAAAACACTTGTTTGAAGGATGCACTATTCCTGAGAGAGTACTGTTCTTTTTTTCCTCCTTGGACAGGCATGTCCAACCTTGGAGAAAATGAGACCTTTAAAATTCAGTCATAGGCCATTTGTCTTGTTTTTTGTCTCATCGGAGCCAGCAAAGTGAATTGTTACTTTTTTGGTGGTGGTGTTCTTCTGTCTTTATTTATTAGCAGACTCTCTTGCCTGAGGTGACTTACAGTGTCCACACAATCACATTTCCACAAAAGAGCACAGAGCACATTATATAATATTGTTCTAATTAAAGTAATATAATAAGAACTAAAGTGTTGCAAAAGACAGGGCAAGGAGAAGTGTGCTGTAGTTATTATGCCTCAGTAGTATTTATGCCTCACAGCGTGTCAAAAGCTGTACTGTGTGTTGGTCCGTGTTTGGAAAGTAACAACTGCCACATAAAAAAAAAAAAATTGTAAGAACCCAGTCAGGGACTCAACAAATAATTCATTATCAAATTAATGGGAATGTGAGCAATGTAAAAAGATCAACACACTGTGTGTAAAACCAAGACCTGTTTCTACTGCCTGCAAAATCCCACATTAACAATACTTGATGGAAAAATGCATCTTTTGAAGGGCCTAAAAATATCTTGCTTCTTTCCTGAGCTGAGATTATTAATTACCTGTCAGATTGCAAAGCCTATCGGGTAATCGGGCCTAAATGAAACTGAAATAATTCAGCTTACAGTAGTGGACAAAGATTAACTCGGCCAGCCTGCTGTGACAGGTGATCGATGTATCAAAATTACCATCTGCACCCTGCAGTATCCACTGGAGTTCTTAACTCAGATTACTAACTGCTAGAAATGGATGAACAACCTACAGAAACGAGTTTTGCAGTTTTTCAGCACAGGTTGTTTATTCTGTTGGCAGTACTGGATAAGTGTATCTTTTGAAGTGCTTTGCTTTTGAAATCTCTTCACAGACTGTTCCTGTATGTGTTGCAATTAGAGCCACCTCTCTGCTAAGGACCTTGATATGTTGATTTTATTAAAGCATTTTCAGAAAAGTTTTTATATATATATATATATATATATATATATATATATAAAAAAAAACTTTTCTGAAAATGCTTTAATAAAATCAACATATCAAGGTCCTTAGCAGAGAGGTGGCTCTAATGTGTGTGTGTGTGTGTGTGTATATATATATATATATATATATATATACTCACCTAAAGGATTATTAGGAACACCATACTAATACTGTGTTTGACCCCCTTTCGCCTTCAGAACTGCCTTAATTCTACGTGGCATTGATTCAACAAGGTGCTGAAAGCATTCTTTAGAAATGTTGGCCCATATTGATAGGATAGCATCTTGCAGTTGATGGAGATTTGTGGGATGCACATCCAGGGCACGAAGCTCCCGTTCCACCACCAAAGATGCTCTATTGGGTTGAGATCTGGTGACTGTGGGGGCCAGTTTAGTACAGTGAACTCATTGTCATGTTCAAGAAACCAATTTGAAATGATTCGACCTTTGTGACATGGTGCATTATCCTGCTGGAAGTAGCCATCAGAGGATGGGTACATGGTGGTCATAAAGGGTGGACATGGTCAGAAACAAGGCATTTTCGCCCACAGGACTGCCGCATACTGGATGTTTTTCCCTTTTCACACCATTCTTTGTAAACCCTAGAAATGGTTGTACGTGAAAATCCCAGTAACTGAGGAGATTGTGAAATACTCAGACCGGCCCATCTGGCACCAACAACCATGCCACGCTCAAAATTGCTTAAATCACCTTTCTTTCCCATTCAGACATTCAGTTTGGAGTTCAGGAGATTGTCTTGACCAGGACCACACCCCTAAATGCATTGAAGCAACAGCCATGTGATTGGTTGGTTAGATAATTGCATTAATGAGAAATTGAACAGGTGTTCCTAATAATCCTTTTGGTGAGTGTATATATGAGAGCGAGTCGCTGCTATATGTGACCAGATGGAGAATTCACAATTACGATCCAACAAACTCAATTCCTGGAAATCCATAGCCGCCTCCTGCTTTAGGTCTACATAGTCTTTAACATATTTGAATGGTTTTAATTTTTGACTGTATAAGGTCTCTGAAAATGTTTGAAATATTTTCAATTATTGTAACTGGAATAAAATATATTTTCAATTGTCAAATATTTCAAATTGAGCAAACAGTGGTTGAGCTGGAATGAAGAACAGAAGTCATAGTGGCCCCGAAGGACTTGAGTATGGCCTCCTTGTAAAAAAAAAATATATATATATATGATCGGTTTCTGTATTTTCATTGAATTTGTATTCTTTGAATCCAAATTCTGACTGCTTGGCTATGCGCTCTCTCATTTTCTTTGAAGCTCTGCTAGATGCACTTTGGCGCAAAAGCGGTTTTGTTTTCAAATGCTTTTCAAGCACTTTTAAGATGACTTTCACTCCTTAATCATCATGATGAGCACTTGCAATCACAGCTTGACCAGTTCCCATCAATCAGACTCAGCAGTAGAAACACATATGACACTCAATCAAACTCGCCCGTTCTTGATCTTTTTAAAAATGTATGATTTTAGGAAGATCTATAAAAACCTGCTGGATTGGGCTTCTACAGGGCCAGGGTTGTAAGTTTACATTTATTTTTTTTAATATGGTCTTCACCTCCTTGAATTTTGTTTGTTGCTTTTGTCTTTCAGCACACATCAGTGGATGCCTACCATGAACCTCTCGTCCAGCCTCCCAAGTCCAGTAGCCGGCAAAACATTCCCCGATGCCGGAACTCCATCGCCTCAACCACAGACGAGCAGCCGCACATCGGCAACTACCGCCTGCTCAAGACCATTGGCAAGGGCAACTTTGCCAAGGTCAAACTGGCCCGGCATGTGCTCACGGGACGAGAGGTGAGTGAGACAGCTGGCACCCATCGCAGCCCTGTACGTCCCAGGTTTTAATACTTTTTCTTGCAAATGAGAATGTTCACTTGTGTGTGGTGATTTTCTGTGTTTCTAATTGTATTGATATTTACCCGGTCAGATCGTGTCTGTCTGACATGAAATGCATGTGCACAAAGGTTTTGATTGTGGTAGTCCGTCTATTCACACAGACCGCAGTTCCAAAGCTTAAGAGATCGTTTTAAACGTAGCACATCTCAAAAATAATGATACCCCTCTCTCTTTTGATTTAGGCTCCACTCCCTTCTCCGCACAACTCGGTTTCTGTGCTTCCCCTTTCTTTTACCAACAGTGAACAAAATTAGAAGTGCATCCCCATTCAGTACAATAAGACTTTCATTCGTTTTGAAATTTGAAAAGCAAATGTTGGACTTACAGTTTGAAAGTGTTTCCCACCCCGAGAAACAAACCAAAACCTTTTCCTGGTGTTTCCAGAGATATTTGATTTAAATGCTGGGCTTAAAGCTTGGATTTATCCCTATAAGCAGATGATCTTCTAATCACACCTTTGCTTCACCAGTCCAACAGTCAATAGGATCTAACACATACTTTACACATGTACAGTATAAGGGAAGGATATGTCAGATTTTCTGTGAACAAAACAATTCTCAAACATTGTACAAAACGAAAATCATTACAGAAAAAACTTAAACCCTGTATGCGTCCAGCTACAGATGACTGGATCTGTTTGAAATGAAAGTTTGTTGCCAACAATCAACAGTATTAATATGTACAAATTATTTTGAGAAATATTGAGGTTCCTCACTGAGAAGAAAACCTATAGAGCTATTTTATCGATGTTATTTGCAACAATGAGAATGCTGCACAAGGTTTGTGGTAGAACAATCTAGATCGTTCCTTTGGATAGGCAGCTCCCTTCAGTGGATATTGTCTCTATTCACTGAAGAATAATGGCACATGTACTCCACCCTTCACACAAGACATACCCTGCTGCAGAAAGCTTTTTTAAAATTTTATTTTATAGGCTTGTTTTCACTGTCAAACAGTTTAGGCCTTTAAACCTGGGAGTGGCAGTGAATGGCAGGCTGTGCGAGGGGTTCCTGTCAGTGGGTTCACCTCTCACGAATACACTGCCAGGCCAAAACGAATGATGGTGCCAAAAGGAAGCAAATGGTTTAATTTCAGTTTTAAAACCTTATACAATTAAACAAATTTGTGGTCACCTGGTCAGAAGCAATACTTAAAGCCTTACCGCACTGAATTTCATCAGATGAATCGGACGTTTTGTAGATCACGTACGGTTCTCTTTTCTACTCATTCCTAGAAGAGACAAATGCAATTGCAGCTTTCTTTAGTGCGGGGAAAGTAACTAGCAGCATAGTAATTAACAGCTATACTGTAGTTGCAGTTTTATAAACTGAAGTCTGCTTAGTTGTAGTCTAACTGTACTTTTTTAAATAATACTTTTATTTTTTTTGTTTTTCTTTGTAGCTTCTGTGATCAACACATACACACACAACTTACTAGTTCAGTACTATTAGATTAATCTTGGACAAAGTAACCAAAATGAGTATGTGAACTGTAGTTATTTGGACCACAGTACATTTTCATCACCTTTTTGCAAACACATCTGTTGAAATATTGTATTTTAGTTGTTTTATTTTACCTGGGTTATATACAGCACCTCCCATAAGCTACAAGTTCATCCCCAGGTGAATATGCCATATTAAACCGATTGCTGAAATGGATATGGCAGTTGCTTTTCAGAGTGACGTGAAATTCAGTGGATTAAACTGGGGAGGAGGGGCGAGAAGGAAGGACTTATGAATGGAAATGCAGAGAAGCCAAGCTCTCTCTACTGCTTAAAGCCATGCAGGGTGATGGCTGAAGCGATGGAATGCCAGTCAGATCTTCCCATAGTGTGATAGAGGTCAAACCAGTGGCCATTAGGGCCTGGGAAACATGCTGACTGGCTCTGCGCACCGGCAAGGAAAGCCAGCAGGTGTTGTCTCATCGCATCAGGTGCCGGAGAGCCACCGGGCGGCTGGGCCTGGGGTCTTGTGACGCATTACTGCCTTGCCAACTCACAGCTGAAACATCTGAGCTGAAATGGACCGTGAAGCTATCGGGCTTGACCATCTCGACCAGCCACCATTCACAGGCTCCGGTGTGTTTTAATGAGCTCTTCCTCATGCGTACTTTGTACTCTCCTACCTACCTCCCGCCTCCCTTATTTCTTTTTCCGTTGATAATGGCGCAGAGCTTTACACTTATCAGTTTTCTCATCCAGCAGCCGCGCTAGTATAACCGCGTTAGGTGCGTAGCCTGCAGCCCCGCGGCATGTTTCATTTCTTCTCGGCCGCGGCGTCACGGCGATCAAGCTACAGCCAGAAAAATAACATTTTATAATGTAACAATCCACACCTGTATGAATTTGAAGGGCCAAGGCTTGGATGTCAGTGTCTCTGCTGAGAAATCGTGCTGCTGGAACAGGTGCACTGACTAAAAGAAGGCCTTGATCCTCTTTTGTTAAGTGCCCTTCTTACAGACTCGCTAATATTATTTACCAGGACCTCTCGGCATCGTCTCACTTCATTAAGCACCCACTGCATCGTCTGGACAAAACCATCAGCCTTAAAGCTCATTTAAGGCATCTAGGTGAAGTATCTGAGATCGGTCCGTCACACACGGACACCGCTTGACAGCTGTGCGTCAGATCAGCTGAGGCCGTTCGATGAGGCTAGATTTACTGAATGAAACCGGGAGAGTTTAATGCTGCTTTCTACTGAATCTAAATTAGGATTCTAATGATATCTACAATTTTACTCTTCATATTCAAAATTGCATTTTAAAGGGTATTTCTTTTCCCCTATGAAATGCACAAAACTACACCCATTCATCAACTACCAAGGGATTCAATTAAAAAGTAATCTCTATTTAAACCACTTCAAAATTTGTCTTTAAAATGTCGTACATATATTTGGCTGCAGCCATAGTATTGAAACTTTGGGTGTTGGCAGGATATACATGTATAAGGTGGTATGATTAAAGATGATTTTTTAAAATTGAATCCACTGGTAAATGACGATTATTCCTTTTTCAATATCATATATTGACATCAGCGTCTGGGAATTCACATTGTTTCACTTTTCCCCCCCAAAATCATCCTTCACCTAAGCACCTGTTGGCAAAGTCCAACGGCACGTACGGTTTTAACGGTTTGCCATAAAGAAGAATTCCCCTGCAAGGAAGAGAAGTCTGTGCTTCTGCCTACCTTGAAGAGAAAGAAATGGGGATCCACCAGCGCACAACATGGCTCCATCCACTTTTTGTTTTTGTTGGCAGGGGGAAACTGCAATCTGATTAAAAGTGATTTTCCGGCTGATTTCAGTGGAATCGAAATCTCAGGCACCTTCTTTCTTCCCTATATCAGCAGGACACAGGTCAACCTCTTTGAACAAATTACTGTTGGCTCAAATAATACAATAACGATTTGGTGTAGGATTAGGAATTACTCCAGAAAATGACCTGTGTGAAGAAAAGACACAGGTCAGTGTTTTTTTTTTCCCTCCAAACTTAACGCTACTGATTTTATTGCATAGTTAGGCTACTCTGAGGACATTAAGTTCCATCTGGTTGCTTTTAATAGTTTACATAGTTCAGTAGTTTCCTTGACCTGGTAATGCTGTAATGTGGGGGAGAGTGAATTAATAAATAAATAAAAGGCCTTTGCACAGGGAGCACATGTCAAATTCAATACATTTTTATCAGATGCAAGCTGACCTTCTCTTCCCCAGCTGCCTGGTTGGAAAAATGCTTTTTACTCATTTCACCTGAGGCTACGTTTTTTCCCCCTTTCCTTTTTTTGAACTACTCCCTTTGAAGGTTAATCTAGGAGATTGTAGATTGACATAAACGGTGCTGCACACATGGTTATAAGAAGTAAGAATCCAATAAAGTGTCTGAGTGAGCTGCCTATTGCGAACGAGTGGGGAGGAACTCTGGCAAAGGCGCACTCGGTGTCAGCATCCTTTCCTTTCTGACCATTGCGTTGGCTGCTCTCCAGGTTCGACGTTCAATTACAAACACACATGGCGTATTTTTTGTCCATGGTTTTCACTGGTGTGTTTCCACAACATAAAAGTATGGACTGTCTCATTGGATTGAAGCATAAAAATGTGGGCGTCCTTTCACTTTTTTTCCCTGAATGCACAGTTGGGAGTTTAGTCGTTTCTCTTCCCCGTTTCATCCCCGCTTGCTATCTGTCATTCTCTTCACCCGCCGATTCTCAACCTTTTCAAACCTATTCTCTGCAGAAAAACACCTGCACGTTTTCCCCAGGATGAGATGGGCTTCGGATAAACGCTCGCCCACAGAAATCCCTTTTGCTCTTATCAGGGGAACAGTCCTGACTGAATTTATTGAAGATCTTAAGCTCTGATTTAGTGTATTCAACTTTTCAGAACTAACAATCTCTCCTCATAACTGTTATGCTTCGACTGTTTAAATTGTTTAATCTGGGGCAAGGAGCTTTTCTCTTGCTTGAAAGTCCCATATGTTGGGGCAGCCGTCCTCGAATGAATATACTTGACACTTAAACTGCTTTTGAACAGATTCCTGTAAGCAAACTGTGACGAAATTAGATGGAGCATACAAAATCTTCAAACCTTCAATGATTCAGTGTAGATAATGGCGCGACACAGATTTCCCTCCAACAGACACTTCCTCTATCATTGGTACAAAGCCGTGTGTTCCACCCCACAAAGATTAAGGAAGCAGGGGGAATATTAGGATGTGTAAACTTTAAAGAAATCAAAACCCAAATAGCTATAAATCCACCCCCGCCTCCCAAAGAAAAAAACGGTCATCGTCTGCTCACAATATAACTTCCTCTTACTTTTCTAGCCCCAGTTCCTCAGTTGTAGGTGAACTTCCCCATGCTTGCACAATGACAACAAAACGTTACTCCTATGCGATCAGGTTTAATGGGTTCATTGCTTGCTTGTCTAGACAATGTAGTAGTTCTGTTTTTTGTGTAATTTCTGCCAATTGTATACAAAACTAAAAGCAGACATTTTACATAATAGGCCTGATACCCAGAACATATTTTATCTTTACTTTTTCAAATAAGTTTAATTACATTTGAATATTGGTTAAATAACTAAATGTATACAATAGGATATTACAGCTTAGCAGAGATATTTGACAGACGTCTAGTTTGTGCAACTCTATAAGATGCCTGTTAAACTGCAAAGTGACGTCCGTTGACGCTGTGAATCGGGCCTAGTGTCTACCTCATCCTTCAGTGTCTCCCCTCTCCGTTTCTCTTCTACCGGGTGACAAGCAGGCAATTTAGTGTTCTCTCAGTCTTTAAACACACTGACTGCTGTGCTGGTCCTTATCTGAAATGGCAACCCTGTGATGTGCCTAAACTGCGAGGAATGAAGGCTTTCAGTGCACTAATCCATGCTGACTGCAAATTGGGGTCTGTGAAACCAACCCTTAGCGTCTGTTTTTAAATCTTTGTTTTCCTTGAATTTAAAGATTTAGTTTTTTTGCATGTTTGTTTTTATTTGGTAGGTCCAAAACCAATATTAACCCTATCACCCTTTAACTTCCAGGTTGCCGTGAAGATAATAGACAAAACACAACTGAACCCTACAAGTCTACAAAAGGTGAGTCACACCACGTTGCACTTTATTCTTAACGGAGAAAGATGCGCAATATGTTGCAGTCATTCAGTGCTCAGGGCCTGTTTTACATGCTTTTGTAGTTTTGGTTTCACATGTGTAAGGTAACCAAGGTGGTGTCTGACTTATATGGAGCTGTAGGTGGCAATTAGGAAGAATGTGCCGGACTGTATTATATTGCCTGTTTTGACTTGTGGATGTCTTCCCTTGCCAAGCAGTCTCGACTTATCAGTCTGTCCTCAGGCCAAATGGACCTTCATCAAGTAATTTCTGTACTACTAAGCTTCTTTAAAAGTAGTAGTTACACTTTAACCATGGTTCCTTCAGGGGCAAACCTTATCTTGTACCAGGAGCACTTTTTCGTAAGAGAGCTTACATTGTCAAGGTTTTTTTTTTTTATATATACATATCATTATGAACCGACAAATATTTGTTCAGCCTCTCTGCCTTCCAATGAATTACTGGTTCTACAACACATGAAAACATGGACTTTGTGTGTATTTCTAATTGTTTTCTTTTGTTCTGGTCGGAATAATTGACACATGCTTAATTTTATAATGGAACAAGTTAGCATATTCTTTTTGGAAAGAAATTAGATTTTGTGGATTTAGTCTAGTCGGTTAAAAAGATTTTCAATAAATCTGTCTTGAGAATACCACCTTCTTTTGAAGTATGTCAATACATTTCAACACGTATCAGTAAAAAAACTGCTCATTATTTTAATAGCTTTTTTTTTTTTTTTCCTAATGTTTAAGATGTAAACCTTCATTCAACTGGATTTACCTCTGGCCATTGATCAGTTTCATTTCAGTTGCTGTTGTTTGCCAGTATCTCATACAGTATGTTACTAACAAACATGTTGCTATTATTATCCGTATTGTTTTGGATTTTTTAATGCTTAAAATAACTTTCAACTTCTTCTACATGAACTACCTTGGAATAAATGTGCTCTGTATTAAATACAGGGATTAAATCAATTTTGATCCACCTGCTCACAGAAAACTACAAAACTATTCTATACGTACCTTCCTCTTATTCATATATATAACTGCTCTGAAGTACAGGGTTGCTGTTAGTGGGGTGGTCACATGGAATATGATTTAATTTGATCTGGCCCCTTACTTAGTTTCAGATATGCTTCACATGAAGGATTTATAATCGGCTGCGCCAGGTAGGGCAGGATCGATTCACAAAACGTAAGATCACCTGTAAATGAAAGAACAGCCCTGTCAGAAATGGAGCCCCATCAGGGAGGATGCTTGCAGATCCTGCAGGACTGCTGCATTTCTCAAGGTCCTCAGTCCTTGATAGAGCAGATCAATACTGCGCGCAGAACACACTCCAGCTAGACACAGTGCACTGCTGCCCGAACAACACGGCACGAAGGAGCCAAGGCACGATGCGAACGTGACTTATTCTTCATATCATAACACACCATGCGACATCATCATAATCACCCTCATCCTCACTGTCAGTCACCTTTAGTCCATTTGAAATTGACAGCTAGAGCCACAAACCATAATACGTCTCTGCAGATGCTATTTAAAGGGATCACAGATATCAAAGTTCATTAATGATTTTACAGAGATACATCACCGAAACCTTTCAATACCTCATCACGTTCCCCTCCTGATACGCTGGTTTCATTCCAGACATTTCCCATACACATTGCCGCATGTTCCCACTCAAGTGATACAAGAGAGCTCATCTTTCGAATTCGGATCTAAAAATAGTGCTGCTTAACTCTATTGCATGTATAGACTTGTTTTGGTTTCTGGATGACATTAGTGGCAAATGAAGTACCCAGGAGGAGGATGTTAACAATGGTTCCAGTGAGTCACAAAGAATCCCTCGGCTGCAGCAGTGCCAAAACGCACGCCGGTAATGTCAGACCTGTATTCATTACGTTGCATTTGGTATCTGACTGACAGCGCCTCGCTGCAGTTAACTCAGTCCCCTGTTTTATAGATTTAACCTTTATGTAACCAATCTCCCTTGGAAAGTACGGTCTCTTTTTCAAGGGGGTTGTGGTGCTACAGGAAATTAAAATTCCGTGAAGGGCTTGATAGTTTTAGAACCTGGTTTTAAATGTAGCTTTGGAGGTCATGTGATCTGAACTTAGGCCGTCACCTTTTGTCCAAATGACTGGTTTAGCAGTGTTGCTTGTACAGGTTGTCATGGAAGTACATTTAATTAAAACAAGATTATGGTTTGTAAGGACTTATTCAGTCCCTCTGTGGCAAGTGTTTGGTGTCCATGCTTAACCAGGAAACTCGGTTTAATGCTTGTAAGCATTAAATTACCCCTGTTTCTGATTGTAATCTAATTGATTCTTTATCAACATATTGAGTCCCATACAATCGATGGCTATAGTGTACACTATATAAAGGGCAAAAATACCAGAATGTTTTTCTTGGCACAGATGGACATTCTTTTGGATTGATGTTCAATTTGATTACTTCCGGCTGGTTTGCATGCTACTGAAAATGAGAAGAATGGTTGAAGATGAAGTAAATTAGATGTAGACGAGCATTCTTCAGTAAGAGTTCATTAATTGTAACCACTTTAAAGGATGAATCGGATCTAAACCATACTTCTTTTCACCGATATCCACTTTCAAGTGCACATAATGTCCAAGTGAGATTTTACAAGTGTTCTTTAAATAAATGAACATTAGAAGAAAAATCTGGATGAAAAGAATGGGTGATTTGGCATGGGAGTGAATGGGAATAATGTGGCTAAAATTAGCCCGCTGAATGCCTGGTGAGTTCTTGTGTGGCTCTGCTGGTTTTAACATGGATTTCTTGTCCAGATACTGTACATCCTACATAAGCAGCTAGATCAGATCCGATGAAGACTTACTCATTTAATTGTGCAAAACGTGTCTCTCTGCTGAAGCGGAAAGCATATGTTTGTTTGAGTGGAATAATCCTTGGCGTGTCCAGCTTGTGGTTTCAGGACAACCAAAGGAATTTATGCAGTTTTCTTTATTAAATTATCAGGGCTCTTCAATCAAGTGATTTCTCATAAAAAAGAAAACATCTGCCTATTTTTTTAATTGTGCTGGCAGCGCACGGCTTGATGAAAGACAAGCCGTGCAAGTGTCAGAATGATCACCTTTGGACAGCGCTGTTCTGTGTTAGAATGAACACCCCTAAAAATAGTGGATTCGTATGCAGCTCTCTTCCATACGCTCAGTATAAACGTATGCCTTCAGCATAACAATGTACAACAGGCCCTGCATAACGCACCTGGCCTGGTTTCGAGATCCAAACATGCCTACTCTGCCCTGTTATCACACTAATGTCACCGCTCTAGCAAAGCTGCTCATTTTAATGTAGCACTGATTTCTGCTCTTGGTTATAACAAGGGGTGGAAAAAAGTCAAGGAACCAATCAATTTCCCTAAATACTAATCAGTATGTACTACTCATCCATTGTCTGGCTTTCTTTTTTTTTTTTTGGCAAATGCAGCCCTTAAGATGACTGTACAACTGAAATTGGCAAACCAGAAAGCATGTTTCGTTTCTAGCATTTCACTTAACGTTTTTGTGGTCTTGGTAGCAAAAAATAATACTGCCTGCACATCTATTACCAGGCCCAGTAGTCACAGTGCATTAGAGGAAAGGAATTTGTCTTGTTTCCTGATTTAGTAATACCATATACAGCGGACGCTCTTATTTCCACTTTATATCCGAAGGGCTTTTTGAGTTTTTGAGAGTTCTATTCATATAATTACTATTTGTAGAGCTTGTTCGCTTAAAGCCAACCAGATATCAAGGTTTCTCCTGTTTTGTTTTTTCTCTTCTCAAAACAAATTTCTTATCAGTCTAAACATTCGGGGACTGTTATTTATATATGCTATTTAATTTTTATTTTAGTTTACTCTTCGAAGTCCGGCCTGAAATGGACCAATTAAAAGTGCAAAGGGATGAAAAGGTGCTGTTCTAAATTCAGAAAACTCCCAATTATTTTGCTTCTCTTTTACCAATTACTGAACTTGGATCAGTGGCGAGACTCGTGCTTGTCCAGCAGGGTTGGGAGGAAGCAGGCGTCCTCTGAAATGCACATCACTGCCAGCTCATTGTGCCCACAGCCTAGGTATAGTACCCAGCTGAGGATAAGATGCCGCTGCAACTCCTGACAACCCCCAACCTCCAGGCATCAGAGAAGCTACACACAGTCAGTGCTCACACAATGATCTGCAGACTCCCCTGCAAGCCTCTGCCCACTGAACCCTGGCGACACGCTAACAACATTGCCCTTTTTAACGATATCGGGTGTATCAGTGTTATGGATTGACTGCTCTAACTGGGACTTGATTGAGTCCTCCGAACGCTCAGAGTATGCTGTATCCAAGATTCAGAACTGCTACCCTGATGATTTTTATGCCAAGACATGAAAAATGGGCGACTCGAAATATGCCAAGTGTCTGATAAACAAGATCGAATGTACTTGCCATCAATATAGTATTGAATGCATGTCTATTAAATAGCACTGTAAACAGAATCTGAAATTCCTGCAGTTTTGGCAGTTTTAACATTGTTCCAAACTATAATACATAATTTATTTATAAAACTTTTCTTGGGAGAAGCCACATTCAAAATCAACTTAGATTTGATGTACCTTTTTTTTTTTTTTTTTTACGTATTTGCACTATATTATGGCCAGCTGTTATTATTGGGTTTTTGTTTAATGATCTGAAGCTATACCCACTTCTAAATCAATATTGTAATAAAGCAAAGCTTATTTTCTTTAGTGCTGCTAACTGGGAAACACTGGACAGGAATAATCGCTAAACTCTATTGCTACATGTCTGGCCCAGTCTGCTGCCTTGGAGAAATCCGATTTCTCCCCTATCTAACATTTCCACCTGGCTGAGATGACAATACAATAAATTTACAACAGGTCCATCTCTGGTGGAGCTTTCTGCCTATCCGGCAGACTCCTCATCACAAGGCAATGCCAACAAATTAAAAGAATGTAGTAATCAAAAAGGACAACAAAGCCTCTCGCTGTGTTACTTGCTTGTTTTAGATTTTAATTAGCTAAAACCCCCGAATTTGAAGGAGGCGGCTGCATCTTAAGGGAGATTGTGGAAACATGCCCCATTACCCACTGAGGTAATGATCACTGTGCACAATCCCAGCTGGGTGAAGGCCTATTTACAGCACATGGCTCCATCTGTAATGTTTAATGAATTTCATTTCAACCTGAAGAGAAGCGAAATTATCATTTGGAACTGAAAGAATGGTCTTGTATGTCTGGGAGAGACATACACAGAGACACGCAGAGGTGAAAAGCATGTGGTCGCCATGATGCTAAAACTGTCCGCCCATGAGAAATTATGCAGGGCCTAGAAAGCTTCCTGTCTAGCTACTAATACCCTATGACTGCTAGGAAAACTTTTCAAAGATGTTTATGGTCTCTGAACTGCGAGTGCAGGATATGAAGTCAGAAATTAAAATTTTTGTTCGTCACAGCCAGGGATGTACAGTGAGGGGAAAAAAGTATTTGATCCCCAGCTGATTTTGTACGTTTGCCCACTGACAAAGAAATGATCAGTCTATAATTTTAATGCTAGGTGTATTTTAACAGTGAGAGACAGAATAACAACAAAAAAATCCAGAAAAACGCATTTCAAAAAAGTTATAAATTGATTTGCATGTTAATGAGGGAAATAAGTATTTGATCCCCTATCAATCAGCAAGATTTCTGGCTCCCAGGTGTCTTTTATACAGGTAACGAGCTGAGATTAGGAGCACTCTCTTAAAGGGAGTGCTCCTAATCTCAGCTCGTTACCTGTATAAAAGACACCTGTCCATGGAAGCAATCAATCAATCAGATTCCAAACTCTCCACCATGGCCAAGACCAAAGAGCTGTCCAAGGATGTCAGGGACAAGATTGTAGACCTACACAAGGCTGGAATGGGCTACAAGACCATCGCCAAGCAGCTTGGTGAAAAGGTGACAACAGTTGGTGCGATTATTCACAAATGGAAGAAACACAAAATAACTGTCAATCTCCCTCGGTCTGGGGCTCCATGCAAGATCTCACCTCGTGGAGTTTCAATGATCATGAGAACGGTGAGGAATCAGCTCGGAACTACACGGGAGGATCTTTTTAATGATCTCAAGGCAGCTGGGAACATAGTCGCCAAGAAAACAATTGGTAACACACTATGCCATGAAGGACTGAAATCCTGAAGCGCCCGCAAGGTCCCCCTGCTCAAGAAAGCACATGTACAGACCTGTCTGAAGTTTGCCAACATCTGAATGATTCAGAGGAGAACTGGGTGAAAGTGTTGTGGTCAGATGAGACCAAAATCAAGCTCTTTGGCATCAACTCAACTCGCCGTGTTTGGAGGAGGAGGAATGACCCCAAGAACACCATCCCCACCGTCAAACATGGAGGTGGAAACATTATGCTTTGGGGGTGTTTTTCTGCTAAGGGAACAGGACAACTGCACCGCATTAAAGGGACGATGGACGGGGCCATGTACCGTCAAATCTTGGGTGAGAACCTCCTTCCCTCAGCCAGGGCATTGAAAATGGGTCGTGGATGGGTATTCCAGCATGACAATGACCCAAAACACACGGCCAAGGCAACAAAGGAGTGGCTCAAGAAGAAGCACATTAAGGTCCTGGAGTGGCCTAGCCAGTCTCCTGACCTTAATCCCATAGAAAATCTGTGGAGGGAGCTGAAGGTTCGAGTTGCCTAACGTCAGCCTCGAAACCTTAATGACTGGAGAGGATCTGCAAAGAGGAGTGGGACAAAATCCCTCCTGAGATGTGTGCAAACCTGGTGGCCAACTACAAGAAACCTCTGTGATTGCCAACAAGGGTTTTGCCACCAAGTACTAAGTCGAAGGGGTCAAATACTTATTTCCCCCCTTAACATGCAAATCAATTTGTAACTTTTTTGACATGCGTTTTTCTGGATTTTTTTGTTGTTATTCTGTCTCTCACTGTTAAAATACACCTACAATTAAAATTATAGACTGATCATTTCTTTGTCAGTGGGCAAACGTACATAATCAGCAGGGGATCAAATACTTTTTTCCCTCACTGTATATCAAAGGCCTCTTCCAAACAGTCTGTCAAGCGCCAAATGGGTTTATCTACTTAAACTCTGGCTCCTGTTTCTTTTTTATAATCGAGAAAGACCAAGTTGAGTACATTTTTAAGCAGTTTTTATTTTTTTTTATTTTTTTTTCATGTAGTGTAAGTCTGTAACATCCATTCCAATAATGCTCAGTTTCGAGGGGAGAGTGCAGCAGGCTGACGTCTTTTGAAATGCTGGCTAAAAAGTGTGCTTCAAAGCAGGCTTCAGCTTAGCTGTGTATCCAAAGGCTGTGCTGAAGGAAGAAACTGGTTTTCTGACACTGTTCAAGTTTTTGTTTGTTGTCTACAGTGATTTTTTTTTTTCTGCCCCCTGCATGCAGGTCAAATGAAAACTTTGACCTGCCCATGAGTACCAAATGACTGTTTGTCTCCTAGAGCATTCTACCTCCTATCTAAAGCAAACCCATAATCAAGTCCTGTGTCTTATGATTGGCAAGAGGCTTGATGCTTGGATTCTGATTCTCTACTCCTTCTTCCTTCTGTTCTTCTCTGTGTATTATCCTATTTGTTTTTTTATATATCATGGATTGTAACATAAGAAAAGCTCCTAACCAGTGAAGGCCATTCAGCCCATCTTGCATGCTTGGTCACATTGGTCTTCAAAGTGACTGCTCCTTTCAAACACTAAAACCCGGCTTTTACAATGTAGATTGCTCGGCTTCGGTATGTAATCTTGAGTGAAGACACTGGAGAGCTTTATTTTCCTTCCGCGGATACTTTTGTCAAACCAATCAACGGAGAAATGTCAGTCTTTTGGGATCACTGCCATTACCCGGCTGACTCGGGGAAAAGCCGATACCAAAGTCCACTGTTGTCTTCCGCTGTTGTACATGGCAGTTTTATCGGAGCTTGCTATCTGAGGATGAAGCTGCTGCCAGGCAATGCAATAACCAGAGTTTATTGTGGGCTCAGTACTGCACACACGAAGACTCGGTGAGTTGCGAACTGAGGATTTGAGGGTATGGGCACAAAGGGTACGGACTTATGTAACTAAAATATGAGAACACTCCACTCAAAGGGGGAGTGGTTTGTCTAACAAAGCTGCCCATTGGCTGCTGTGCAGTGCTACTCAAGCAGACCCCGCCCTCCACCTGCTTTAACTACTGTAGTATTTAACTACTAACCATATTAATAATTAGCCCAGCACTTCACTAGTAGTCGATGGTGATGCAAAAGTCTGCTGAATTAATATTAAAACACTGAAAAAGACTAGAAAATAACCCCAATTTGTGAGATGTCAGCATTTAGTTTAGTAATAAAAGCTATTTGGAAAGCAAAGTCATTACAATATCTGTTTGAGATCTTAATTGACTCTCTGACATTGTTATTATGTACTTACTTATTTTGGTTTACTGATTTTAGGTTTTGTAAAAACACCTGCTCAATCAGATACCTAGGTGGATTTTAAGACATTTGCAAAAGAAACAGCTTAATTTTATTGTGGTTTAATTATACAGCCTTTCTTTGGTGGTTTGATTTGGTGCTTAAGGTTAAAAGCCAGTCCTTTGAAATACTAAGACAGGCTTAGTTGACTACAATATGCATATTTAAACAAACAACGAAAAACACATTCCTGCTATCACTTTTTTCCCCTTTTAATTTCACACAGGGGAAAACTGAACAAAGAGAGCGCTTTTCTAGACCCCTCAGTGCTGCTTACAAAAATGATGGAATGATCGCAATAATTAACCATTTTGATAGTTCCATTATCACGTCTCTTTCTCTTGATGGGGCTTTGGAGACGCAAGGTGATTTGAGTTAGCGGCCGTGGATAATCAAACTGTACTTAATTGTGGGGTTGTGATGCCACAGTGACACATTTTTATTCCGGGAAATCGTGCCTGCCGCTGTTTAATGAATCCATCTGAAAGAAGAGCTGGTGTATTCACTAGGTTGGAATATGATTGTTCTAACCTCTCCCAGATATTACTCTGCTGACTTATCTGCCATGAAGCATGCTAAAGCTGTACTCATGAAATTTGCCAAATGGATAAAGCTTTTTATTAATTTGTTATTATTTTAATCTGATCTAAGCCTTATCTTTCATATTTGGGTTTCATGCATCAGTGGATATAATATACAGCAATGACTAAATATGTGTGGATATACCATACAAATTATCTATATAGCTGGTTTCTATCAAACATCATGCATTCTTTAGCAGATTAAAGGTCAGCGGGTGCACTTCTCGGGTGCCACGTTCACAGAAATGTTGGATTTTAAAGAAATGAAAATTACATTAAATATTAAATTAAAATTTACGTTTGTCTTGAACGCAAGGGAATACAAAACCAGAGGTTAATAATCATGACAGTAGTTTGCATTTAACACAGAATGAATTGGCAACAAAGTCACATTCTACATTCTAGCAGTGGCAATTGCCAGATCAGCTCTACGAAGAACTGCGGTCTTAATTGTAATATAATAAAAGATCTGGATTTGGTTCAGTCATTGTTCAGTAGATGATTAGAGAGACAAATGGATGGACATAATTTGGTGAAAGTGCTCAGCCCTTTTGAAGCAGATCCACATGTCTCTTATCTTTGGAAATTAACACATTGAGAGCATAGAGGCTTTGGTTTCAGGGCAGGATTATACTGCCCCAGTGAAGCAGTTGTGGCGGTGATAGTCAGTGGCAGCAACATTGACAACTTAACAACTCAGCGGCTTCAAAACAAAACGCTTAGTAACTCCCCAGGTGATCGGTCTTTTACAAGGTGTTTAAGCTCGGGGTAATTCTTTCCCATGAGAGACGCATCCTATCTTAATTAGATTGCACGTTGAATATCTCAATCTGTTAATCGGAGCGCACCCTGCTCTCGACAACCACGTGCCCTCGGAGATCAGGGCGGAGGAAAATTCAGGACGGATGTTTTCAAAAAGGAAGGGCACGCTGTAGGGGGAATAAAACTCATCTCCTAGGCTGGCATTTCTGGAAGTGAATTCTTTTGGGGATCCGTTTTCAGTGAAGAACTACAACACTGACAACAAACAAGCACTAGTGGCTGTGCCTCTTTCTGAATCCTGTTTGAATTTCCTTCTGAAAGTACTTCTAATTCAGTTTCTGGTTTTGAGAGTACGCTGGCACGACTTGCTGCTCTGGTGGCATTTGCTTTTGTTGTATTGTTTTTCTATTGTATTAGGGTATATTCTGCCTATAAATAATAGGAACTCTGCTGCAGTGAGAACTTTTCAATCTCGTTTAAAACCATACTTGTTTAGAACCGCTTTGAAGTGAGCCTTTTGTGTGTTTGCTGTGCTTTCTAGAGAAAAGCGACCTGGGAGCCAGGGTATGTCCTTGTATTTTGATCAGGGAATCGGACGGAGACACTGTGTAGTAAGTGTGCAAGTAGCTGAATGTGACACGTCTTTGCAGCGATGGTTTAGAAGGCATGTAATGCCCCCCGTGTTTTCCCCGGGTGTCAGAGAGCGCTGCTGTTTGGGGGACAGTGTCTGAGGCCTCCACAAGGTCAGGCACGTCCTGCTCGGCATCGGAGAGGAAAATGCAGGGTGTCGGTGTCATTGTCCTGACAGCGCCCGTCCTGCTGCCTCAGCTGAAACTGATCATGGCTGATGTAAAGTGCTACCTCTCTGTGCTGTATTATTTTAGTCCCAGTAGAGGCTGATGAAAATCCATAATATCGTTTGGAAGAGCCCCCTATGGTCAACGCGTCAAGGCTGCAGCACACACAACATCTGAATGTTGAAATCGGATGCATTTAAAATAAATATTTGGAGTCTAGAGCAGCCTCCTTCAGATCCAGTGTCTGAGAACTGCAATCCAGCCAGGATTTATGGGTCTCTATGGGATTCATGAGGAATTTTCACCTGCAGTTGGGTCTAGGAAAGAGGAAATTGGTACAATGGAGTTCAGCTGAATTCTCAGATGGATCTTTGGCCAGATTTGAAGAATGTTGCTCTAGAATGTTTAGCTTTCAGACACTGTTATTCTCCTTACTTTGTTCATAAAGGGTTATGTTATAGCAATTCCCAGCTCACACTTTAACTAGCAAACCTGTAACTGCTCGTCTGAGTGGGCCTTGGTGATTGTGAACTGCTGCAGTATCCACAGGATTTATTGCATAGTGTGTGTGTGTGCTGCAGCAGGAGTTTTAACTTCTTTGCTTAACTGGATTAAGAATTACTGGAGACTGTATGCATCCACACGTGCCAAGAAAGGGAAGGGTCTGGTTCTTGCTCAAGGTCTCCTCGTCGACCAACTGTAAACTCAGGCTACTTTCTGGTGCTTGTGTTCAGCAAATTCGACCTGGTAGGATGATTTATGACGGCAGCTATGTCACCACAGGACTGAGGCCTTGAGCGAGTGGAGTGGTCTTGGTTTCCGCTCTGCGTCAGAGGGTTAATGGGAACGCAGCTGTGCTACCCTTTCCTCAGCCGCCGCACTGTCACTATTTCTTCAGGAGGGTTTTTCTTTTGTAACCTAATTATTTCCTTGCAAATTAATTAATTGGCTCCAAATATACCAAGCACCAGGTGGTTTGTAAAAATATCAGGTCAGATGCATGGAAGTGGAGTGCACAATTGCAATGTCTCTTTAATTTATTCCGGAGGACATTAAAAAAGAACAAAGGTTCAACCTCTCTGTCTATTATTCGAATATGTTGAAGCTTTTTAAGCATCTGCAGAAATAAATGAGCAAAAGGATTTGTATATTTTCTAAGTGTGTTCTTCCCAAAAGCATTCAGCAGACTCAATTGTCAGCATTTCACTCATTCAACGGAAGAAGAATAATATAGGAGAATTAAAGCATTTCTTCTACCTTTATGCAAAGGTATGATTCTTGTTTTTCATACACAAGTGACTCTTATCTTATTTTTTGTTTGTTTAGTTTGGTTCAGAAAACTGGGTGTGCTTGATCATGCTCATTTAAAGCAGTGACAAAGGTGTTATGGCTGCCCTCCAATGTACAGTTCCTGTGTTTATACATCCCAATTATTCCCGTGCACTTTGGCCGGGGTTGTGAATGATTTACGAGTATGCAAACGAGCCTCTGTGCAGATGTCTTAAGCAGTGTGTCTTTTGAAGCGTGGAGACCCTGAGCCACTCCCTACTCCTCCCATCCCCTTGAGAGTAAAGCACGTCGCGTGCGAGAGACAGTGAGAATGCCTGCTCTTTTCACGTTGCAACATCTCCTTCCAAGAGACGTGTCTGAAGAGTTGAGAGGCTTTTTTGCATATATGTAAATCAGTGCGCTTCACAATCTGGGCCAAGCGCACCAGCAAAATGGCATGTTGAAACAAATTATGGAAAAGCTATTTATTGATTAGTAGACATTCTTATCTGGTATATAAAACATATCTGCGTCAGAGAACTGCCTTTTCTGCAGGGTATTGACCGTAAGCTTTCAGCTAAAGAGCTAAAGCGTTACTCCTCTGCTACTATCAGGTACTGTATTCACTTTAGAAACACTGTACTCAGTGGGATAACTTAATCAGTGCCGTCCAAACTACAAGCATTGATGAACTGGCCAGGGTATTAACTTTGCTACATCAACCAATCACCTCTCTCCAATGATGGACCTCCTTTGCAAATGTCCTTTAGAACTGACACATTTCTTTACCTTTAACAGTTAATCGGTGTAATGGACATTTCTGGAACCTGCTTTTGTCGTTACATTTTTACAAACCCTTTGAGTGGTTTAAGTACTGCGTTGACCGTGTTGCCCTGGTCACTGCTCTTACAGTGGGCCTCGTGCTCGTGCTCTGTGCTCTTATTGCTCTCTTTTAATATCAAGTCAAATGGCAAATCAGGCCAGTCAGATGGCATCAGCTTGTGTGTGTGTGTGTGTGTGTCTTTGTCTTTCTCCCTCTCTGCCACTGTGCAGTACATCTGGAGAGAAGGTAGTGTACAGTGCTGTTATGTTCTTGGGTAACTGTGACAATAATCAGAGCCCCAGCTGTGGGAATATGGGAGGTAATGACGGTCAGGATCGCATCTTTCTTCATCAGCTGTCAGAGCCGGGCGAAAGCGCTGAGCGAGATTGCTGTCTGGGAGCTGCCTGAAAGGAAGGCTACTGTGATCAGAAGCCCCCCCCCACACACACCTCCATCTCTTGCATTTTTAAGACACTCAAGGTTATTTAAAGGCTTATATCTGACGTGTCATGATTCCTGCTGCTTTTGTCCCGATTCTGGTCACGTGTCGTATCCTCGAGAATGCTGACGTGACCAGACAGGTTCACAGTGACATGCAGACGTAGTTCTTCCGGCTCCCCTGCATGTTCCCAGACACAGTTTTGGATGGTAAAATGTTCCCAGGCTTTTCTTCTCTAGCTCATGTTAATAGACAATTTGTTTCAGAACTAACCAGTGCAATGTATAACACAACCTGTCAGATGGGATAATTCCCCTTTGAGGATACCGCAGGAGACAAAGAAGATCCAGTACTATTTATATACTTCTATAACAAAAATGTTCATTAAACTTCAGTACTTATAGGAAATATTTGGGGGAACTTGGAGCTTTTGCTTTTTAAGTCATCACTCGAACCCGGACAGAGTTAATGTACCTTTTCAGCAGTGCTGCTTGGGGAGAGGAGTGGAAATGATTGCCCGGTGGCCATGCTTTCCAGATTGATTTCTGAAAAGGGATGCATCAAGGTTAAAGGTGAGAAATGTGGTAGGGCAAAGTGGTGAGGTCTTGAGGATTCGGTACTTCATTAGTGGACTCCAGGAGCTAATGCAAGGCTGATTTGTCATGTAATCCATATTGACATGGCAGTTCTTTAGCTGCACAAAAAATGTTAACATTGCAAAAATCCATCTAAGCAGAAATAGACCCGAATCATGAATAACATCATTGTGATAGGCCACATTTATAAAGGGAAACTTGAAAATAAGAGAATGCAACTAAAACCAGATTTATCAGTGCTCATTGGATTAAACTGTACATCTCCATTGGCTGAGATCTTAATTGTTTTTTTTTTTATATTTATGGAATATGTGCTTGGATGCATTAATGGTTATTTCCTGCAAAGGGTATATTCTAATTGCAACAAGATAAGGAATTAATAGTCATCAAGATATATTCAACATTCAAAGGCTGCTTACTGGTCTGCAAGTCACTGCCCACTCCCTCTGGCCATATGTCACAGTTAACGAGTGTTTCTGACACAGCGCGTGAGGAAAACTGATTCACGGCTCAGCGATGCACCATTGCCTTCACACGCTCGGCCACCAAGAGATTTTTCTGGCAGTCCTTCTTTGGCAGGGTCTGCTGCTGATGCTTCGAACAAGGCCCGGGCTCCAGCACTGTAGGGGATTACTTTGAAGTGCACCGTTCATATTAAAAACTCAATTATTTCACTCTTTTAGGCATGTCTTTTGCTGGGGGCTCTCCGTACAGTGTTCACCAACTGCTCAAGATACAGTAGTAAATCTCACTGGGCTGCTCTGTGCGGTTCTGTTTGACACTGGAACTTTTTTGATTCAGGAGGAATTCTTCCAGGAAGGATTCCTGAGGGAGTTTTCCCTTGTGAGTGTGTCTGTCTTGATGTGATAATAACCCCCACAGGATGTCATAAAGCCTGTTCTTTATAGAGGCTCTGTTTCATTATTGTAGACAGTGCTGTAGCCTGCTGCCGAATGTACAGTTCCAAAATGCTTAACATATTTGCACTTGTTTTAATGCATGTATGCATCGCCGACCTGAATCTACACACGCTTTGCAGAACAAAATGGCCCTATTGCGACAAATAATTGTGAATCACAGTAAATATCACTTTTATTGCACTATACTTTTTGTCAAATAGTAATTTTATTTGACAATAAAATGTTGTATGTAGTAGAATCCAATGCCCAGAAACTGCACATGATCTCTGGTGAGGCATCAATTAAGACAAAAAGCACCATGTTAAAAATGTATTTTAGCATCTACTGTCTACATTTGATTTTCTTCTTTATTTCTTAGGGACTAATCGGACTAATTTGCCTTCAGTTAATTACGGATTCTAGTACATTTAGGTTATAAGATGTCAGAAGAGTCTTGTGCAATTTCAGTTGATTGGGAAGATAATTATTTTAATTTGGCACTGCACTCTTATTCAGCTCCCACTTGCACAAAGTGACTCATTCAATTTTCTATTTCAAATATGAGGTTCAACTCTGTAAGGGACGATTCCTACTACCTGCAGTATAGTATATAGGGGAGGGGAGGCAATTGACTGGATTCTTGGCTCATTATAGTGTAGTGGTAGTGACACAGAGCAGCTCTTCAAGAGTCGAAGGTGACCTGTCAAGTAAGTGAACATGGGGTATAATTCCCTGCATTCCTCCTAATCCCGTCCTTCACGGACAGTGCTGTTTATTGCAGGCTTCAGCTGCATTGACATCGCTGCAGAATGCAATCTGTTAAAGATGCGCCATGTAATACATAATTTTGCACGATATTACTTGATGGCATACATTTAAGTTTGTTTAACGAATGGTGCTCTATGCCTGTTTGCATTTCATGATCGTGTTGTGTACAATTTAAGCTACAAATGGTATGTTGGGGACTTCATACTATGATCTGCTGTCAATTCACTGTACACGATGCCCACTTCTGCAAAATCTTCCAACCGAAGGTGAAAAGTAGCATCCTCCTCCCTAGCTGTGTATATCAGCCTTATAGAAATGGTCAGGTGTTCTTGCTAGGCAGGAATCAATTTAAGGGTATTTCAAAAAAATGTGTTAACTGTCCCAGGTGCTTACTGAAGATATTGGTATTGCTTTAGCCATTCTGGGAACAGGTCAGTATTACGCTGCTAAGATACTCTGATATGCATTCATGTTGGGCCAAGTTTCGAGGCCTCTCTAAGTAGGGCTGTCGTTTTCCATATCGCCTTTCAGAGTCTCAACCTGTCATTCTCCAGATTCAATAAGATCTTTCCATAGAAGATTTTCCATTAGGTTGAAGGACTCGAGAGGATGTAAAATGATATTCAGAGAGGGAGGTGGAGGGGGAAGCAGAGGGTCGATCGATATGGGTGGAGAAACGAACTGGAAAATGTGGTGCGGGAATGGGATGTTCGTTGGCCTTTACTGTCAGATGTATCAGAGTTATTTGTTGCCGTTGAAAGGGGGTAGATTGTTTCCTGAGTTCTGGAATTAGGTTTTGGGTCTTTTGGGTTCCTGTGGTGGCTTTGGAAAAGATGGGTGTGGTTTGCTTGGAAAATCACTGCACTCGTGTCGAATGCGTGTGTATTTGCGTGTGGTGGTGGTGGGGTAGCACCACACGTTTCTGAGGCAGGGCAGGTGGGAGCTGCGCATGGACGGCTCCAGAGTTCCTGAATTCTTATGAAAAGTCTTGTGATTTAGTTTCTCCCCTTACATTTACACAGGGTAAATGGATGGCTGATGTGCTGTTTGTTGTCTCCAGAGATTAATTTGTCAGTGTTATCCTGTGCTGTGTGTGTGCTGTTACACATTCTGCTTTTTGCCCTCTGAAAATTCAGCCTATATTTGGCAGCAGCCCCTTCCTGCCCCCTTGCACATTTTCTGAGCTTCTGACCATATACTACATTAGATGAAGTGAGATTAGATTAGATATTGCACATCAGGCATATAAAGGTTTTTGAACCGAATTGAGGAACCTCCCGAGTTTTTATTGTCCGTTAGAGAACGGCAATGCTTGTGTGATGATGGTTCAAAGCATATGCATTACTGACCCCCTCAGTCAGTAATATTTATTTCTGTTTTAGAAATCTACACTGCTGACGTAGCATTAAGGGAATGGGATGGGTTAAGATTCCCTGCAGTTGTCTGAATTGGTGTTTGAGTAGCATCAGTCACCTTGGCGCTCTCTGAACAAGGCCGCTCCTGTGTCACTCTGCAGTGCGGCGAGAGCCGGCCTGCTTCACACAGCTGGGTCTTAATTGAAGTATTGGCAGCAGTTGATACCAGCTCGGCTCCTGCACACATCTCGGCTCTCTCCCAAAATCCTGTTAATGTGCTACTAAACTGTGAAAAACGACGGTGGGTGGGGGAGAAAAAGCAAAATACAGTGCGTTTACACCCTGTAATTGAAAGGAAATGGCGACATGGTGCAGCAGGAATCAATCCTTGTCGTTCTGTGAAAGTTCAGGCGGGCAGGGCTGATTTGTCTAAGTGAAAAGCGGATCCGCCCTACCCACAGCCTTTCCAGGTTGACTGAATGAATTTAGCAAGAAAACAAATGTAGAAGACCAACCGGAGGTGGCACAGCAAGGTGACAGCTGTTCGCTTTGTACTGTCTGGCTGCCACCTTCCATCTCTGTCCTGACCTATATGTTTATGTAAGACTAGAATTCACATCGTGTGTTGTCATACTGGGAGCAGATTAACATACATTTCAAGCACTGGCTGCAAATTCCCCAGGTGCCAAAAACATACACATTGGTGATTTTTTTTTTTGTCATTTTTGTGTAATCAGTTTTTCCTGGCGACAGGCTGAAACACAAACCCATAGGGGACAGGTGATTGAGGTTTTTGAGGCAGGTCAATTTGAATTGACCTGAAAACACCTCTAATAACCTGCGATGCATCGAAGGCATGTGTGCTTCTCCTGTCAGGTGTTTACAGAGCAACTGCTTTTGATGTCTTTTCCTGCAGTGACTATTTGCCATTAAATCTCCCCTGTGCCAACAAATCACCTTCCATTATCAGCAAAACAAATTTTTGTAGCTTAAATCTTTAATTTTATTTATTTAGATATAAGAAATGCAAATGCTTCCAAATCTCCATCAGCCTAATTCCACTTGTAGCCTCTGGTCAGTCTTGCATTATGGGCCTTGAAGTAGTCTTGGGTTTAAAGTTTTCATGCCTATGTGAATATGTGAATCAAATCCTCTTGGTTCAATACTAAAGATAGTTTCCTTAACCTGTCTGTGTAAGACAATTCTTTGAGCCCAGGTATTAATCTCATTGCTCTTCTTTGAACTCTTCTCAGTGCAGCAATATCCTCCTTATAGCATTTTCGTGTAGCACAGGACAAATCTGGGTCTGGACTGATTTCTTTGCTCTAACCAGTGCAATGCCATTGTTTAATTTCTGCTTTTGTTTTATTTACCAAGATCTTGGGGGGAAAAACTGATGTGTTCTTTCATATGTCCTGAAAACATCCTTAAAATGTGAATAAATGGATACCTAAATAAATAGAATGTCACGTTATCTTCAATCATATCTGTGATTCAACTAATAGGCAGACATGGTTTAATGAGAGATTTCAGCTAGAGAGGGCAGATATCCTTCAATATGTATGATTATACACCCCCCCCATGTGTTGTGCCACCTGTACCCTTTTGTAAAGCATTCTCCACTAATGAAGATGCTGAGAATAGGATTGGCGTTCACTTCCTTTTTATGTCCGCCATAGGAATGCGTGAAACGGCAGAAATTCCATGCGTGTGTTTAAAAAAAAAAAAAAAAAGCACTAATTGATCCCTGCTGTGACTGTCAATGCATCTTCCATTACAGAAGAGACACCAGTGCTGTAGTCATCCTTTCTCGGTGTGTGTGTTTGCCCTGGGCCACAGAAAGTTCACATTCATAACTTGAAACCACTTCTATTGCCTATAGAAAAATAACTACTGGAGCTGGTAGCACGTGTTTAAGCTTCTGTCCTCCTGCATACCACACATGGTTGCGGCTTTTCCATGTGTCACTGCATCTTCAGACCAGTGCAATCTGATGAGCAACTCGCTTAACCACCTGATATGATGCTATTAATTGGTAGAGACCATAATTAACCTATCTTTATGTCTCTTTTGGTGAGACTTTTGTTGTCAACAGTGTAGAACTTCCCACTAAACTAGTGCAAAACCAATCAAAGTGTTCTGACTTTCTCTTTCCTGCTGTAGCCTGTTCCCGGACCAATAGTTGTTTGCCCAGGAAAGGCAGTTGGAGAGCGCAGTCTAACCTATGGAACCTGACACTTTTTCTAACGAGGCATGACAGCATTTCAGCTGTTACAGTTGGCAAATAAACAAAGCTGCCTGTTACCTTGCTCTTCCGCAGTGGATTTTATATGGAGAAGTTTACTAATATCTGCTGTAGATGCACACCTGAAACTGAACAGAGCCTATATAGGCATAAATGGATCCTAAGATTTTCAAAAGTCTATCCTTGTTAGCTGTAGTGTGTGCAGGAATGGAGGAGTGACTGCTGTTGTTTGCTCGTGAAGTGTCCATTGCTGTAATGGGTGTGGTTCTCTACTGTAAAGTGAGGGGGAAAAAGTATTTGATCCCCTGCTGATTTTGTACATTTGACCACTGACAAAGAAATGATCAGTCTATAATTTTAATGGTAGGTGTATTTTAACAGTGAGAGACAGAATAACAACAAAAAAATCCAGAAAAATGCATTTCAAAAAAGTTATAAATTGATTTGCATGTTAATGAGGGAAATAAGTATTTGACCCCTTCGACTTAGTACTTGGTGGCAAAACCCTTGTTGGCAATCACAGAGGTCAGACATTTCTTGTAGTTGGCCACCAGGTTTGTACACATCACAGGAGGGATTTTGTCCCACTCCTGTTTGCAGATCCTCTCCAAGTCATTAAGGTTTCGAGGCTGACATTTGGCAGCTCCCTCCACAGATTTTCTATGGGATTAAGGTCAGGAGACTGGCTAGGCCACTCCAGGACCTTAATGTGCTTCTTCTTGAGCCACTCCTTTGTTGCCTTGGCCGTGTGTTTTGGGTCATTGTCATGCTGGAATACCCATCCACGACCCATTTTCAATGCCCTGGCTGAGGGAAGGAGGTTCTCACCCAAGATTTGACGGTACATGGCCCCGTCCATCGTCCCTTTGATGCGGTGCAGTTGTCCTGTCCCCTTAGCAGAAAAACACCCCCAAAGCATAATGTTTCCACCTCCATGTTTGACGGTGGGGATGGTGTTCTTGAGGTCATTCCTCCTCCTCCAAACACGGCGAGTTGAGTTGATGCCAAAGAGCTCGAATTTGATCTCATCTGACCACAACACTTTCACCCAGTTCTCCTCTGAATCATTCAGATGTTCATTGGCAAACTTCAGACGGGCCTGTACATGTGCTTTCTTGAGCAGGGGGACCTTGCGGGCACTGCAGGATTTCAGTCCTTCACAGCGTAGTGTGTTACCAATTGTTTTCTTGGTGACTATGGTCCCAGCTGCCTCGAGATCATTAACAAGATCCTCCCGTGTAGTTCTGGGCCGATTCCTCACTGTTCTCATGATCATTGCAACTCCACGAGGCGAGATCTTGCATGGAGCCCCAGACCGAGGGAGACTGACAGTTATTTTGTGTTTCTTCCATTTGCGAATAATCGCACCAACTGTTGTCACCTTCTCACCAAGCTGCTTGGCAATGGTCTTGTAGCCCATTCCAGCCTTGTGTAGGTCTACAATCTTGTCCCTGACATCCTTGGACAGCTCTTTGGTCTTGGCCATGGTGGAGAGTTTGGAATCTGATTGATTGATTGCTTCTGTGGACAGGTGTCTTTTATACAGGTAACGAGCTGAGATTAGGAGCACTCCCTTTAAGAGAGTGCTCCTAATCTCAGCTCGTTACCTGCATAAAAGACACCTGGGAGCCAGAAATCTTGCTGATTGATAGGGGATCAAATACTTATTTCCCTCACTGTAGGTCTTTTCTTTGTGTGTGAGGGATTTATATTTAGTCTTCATTGTCTCAGGATGTTGTGAAAAAGAACATGACTGCTGTTGATCATTCTGTGGTCTGTTGTGATTATAAGGGTCCTATCTGTCCATTCCAAAAATATTAAAGCTATTAAAGCCATTAAACAGGTATGGGCACACATACACACTCCTTAGAATCATTAACAAGGCAGGTATTAACCCTAAGGTACCTCTAGTGAAGTGAGTGTAATACCCAGTTGGATTTCCTATTAGAAAAATGACAGCCATGGAAATTAATTACACATGAATGTTTTCAAATCATTAAACAATCTAGACTTCATTGTTTTACATGAATATAGGTGTAAATATAAAACATTGAGGAGAGGGTAACACAGGGGATTACAGTTTGAAAGTCATAAAAGAGCAGCACAGCCAGTATAAACAACAGCTGAACATCCCAGCTCTGGCCTCGGAGACTCTCATTCTACTACAAAAATAAAGTATGCCCAGGAAAAGTCAGCCCAGTAAATTCCTTTTTCCTGGATGAGTGTCAGAACTAAGGACTGACTGGAAGATTAAATCAGGATGTCCCTGTAACTGTTTTCCAAAACATGAAGACTTTGAGTTAAACCCTGTATGTGTCCAGACCTCTTTTCTGATGCTCCTACTTGTGATTGAAGAAAGTATTATTTTTGTGGGATATAGTTGAAGAAACATGCTGCAATTTTCATACTCAAATGATCAGGCAGAGACTTTGTATTTCCCAAGACACCAGTTTTAACTTTTTTTTTTCCACTTTCTGTAAATGTATGCTGCTTTCTGCAGTGCCTGGCACTTTCCCGGTATTAATGAAGAGTTCGTGAATCTCAAGAGTGGGGCAAGTGATTTATTTCAGCTGCCAGCGAAAAAGCTTCGGCAGAGAAACGTTTTTCCGAAATTGACTGCCTAAATCTTTAATGGTGTTGTGGCAGTCTGGAGGCTTGCCTTAACGTAATTTGATGACTGCAGGACTGTTGTGAGGAAATGAAAACAAATCATGAGAGCATCCTGTATCACTGTAGCTTCAGTCAAAGAGACCAGATTAACCAACAAGTCATCATTGACCTAAGAGTGTTACTGATATTTGGTTCAGTCTATTCACATCACACGTAGCTGGATGTAAAGACGGGTGACAAATTAAAAGTAAACCTGAATAAATGAGTGGAGGAACATAGCGAATACAGATGCCTCCAAAGAGGTGTACTGCATGATACAATTAAGCAATTAACATCCTATCATGCTTTGTGGTATGTATAAAAATGCTGAGCAGGCCCAGTTGGCCTTGATTTTGGATCAAGATGGCAAGAGGAAAGGATCTAAGTGACTTTGAAAGAGGGGGCATTATTGGGGCACAAATGTCAGGAGCTTCAGTCACAAAAATGCTCAACTGGCTCGTGTTCTGGACAAGTGGGCGAGTGCATGTATGGGACACCAAGTGAACAGTACAGGCCTGACTGCTTGACCCCTACAGTAAGGGTGTCCGGAGGCTCTGTTATGCTGTGGGGGGCATTTTCCTGGCATGGTTTGGGTCCACTTGTCCCTTTAGAGGGAAGGGTCGCTGCAAATCATTACAAAGTGAACACCTCTATCCTCTGGTGAAACATATCTATCCTGATGGGAGTGGTCTCTTCCAGGATGACAATGCCCATATACACAGGGCACGAGGGTCACTGAGTGGTTTGATAGAGGATTAAAATTATGTGAATCATATGCTATGGCCTTCTCAGTCACCAGATGTCAACCCAATTGAACACCTATGGGAGATTTTGGACCGACGTGTTAGACAGCGCTCTCCACTGCCATCATCAAAACACCAAATGAGGGAATATCTTTTGGAAGAATGGTGTTCATCCCTCCAGTAGAGTTCAGAGACTCTTAGAATCTGTGCCAAGAGCACTGAAGCTATTCTGGTGGCTCATGGTGCCCAACACCTTACTGAGTTTTTCCTTTAATTTGTCACCCGTCTGTACGTGCTACTCTTTCTCTTCCAAACTAGTCCCATATTTATGGCTTTCAAGCCGAGTTGTGCTGAAATCGGCAGCTCTCAACCAAATAAGAAAAACTAGGTGAAAAGGTGATGTATCATTTATACTCAATAAATGTGGAAAACATTACTGATACATAGAGAATGAAGTGTAAAACACAGCTCAATCTTTTTTTTTTTCTTCTTTTCCCGTCTCAATCTTTCCTGTTTTTGTTTTGTAACGTACACACACTTCCCAGAACCTGCCGAGAGCTTATTCAAACATGCCGCTGCGCACATCTGCCAGAATTGGGAACATGTGGAAACAATTCAGCTCCCGAGTTCTCTCCTAGAGTGCTTTGCCCTCGTCACTTCGAGAAGTTCAGCTACACTCCTGGTTGTCTTCGAGTGTGTTATGGTTGGTAGGCCGAGCGCTTTCCATTGCCTCTCTGAGGTCGAGAGGGTCAGTCGTGGTGTTTATGAAGTGCGGGAGAATAAATTAGGTGTACAGTGGAAAGACATCTGGCGGAGGAGCTGGGCTGTTTGAGGATGCATGGGCAGCGCTCCCCCTGGGAGTCTGTTACAGGAAGCGCAACACTTGTCAGTGTCAGCGAGGAATGTTGTTGTTGTCATTTTAAAATATATCTTACTAAAAATAGAATCGAAGCTAAAAATGCCTTTCTGAGAGCTTTTCGTTCTGCAATTTCAATATTTAAGACCAACGTAGGTTCAACGTTACCATTAGCTGTAATTGGAGCAGGGCATTAAATCCTCTGTGTGTGTGCCGTATCTTTTGGGCTCAGACGTATGATGCGTACTGAGTGAACTTCATATAGCAGGGGACAGCGTCTTGGCTTTCACATTACACTTTAGGACTTTGATTTTGAAATGTTCTACTGCTGCTGGGAATTCCTCTTCCAGGGTTATTAAAGTCCCCCTCTTGTGGTGCTTAAAAAGGCCTTTTCAAGCTCAGGCACCTCTTCTGTAGAAAGCTGGCATCTGGAGATCTGGTGGAAATGAACCTGCTGCTTTTGTATCTAGTTCTTCTCGCATGTGTCACATGGAAGTGTGTACCCAAGCTTTTCTTGTCTCTATTTCACTAATGAGTCTCAGCTCTAGTTTTGAAATACAGTAAGCATTAAAAGTAGGGTAAAATGTGAAGATTCACTTCACTTTCAAATAAATAAATGATTCGTGGCTGTCCAGTTATTAACACTTGAAATGAACCACATATATATTCATTGCTTAGTTTATTATTCATTGGGTTGAGGTTATGCACTGCATTTTGTCAGGTTATTCCAGTTAGTTGATTATGAACTATTTTATTGAAAAATCCCTTTGTGTTTAATTATGATGGATGTATAAAACCAGACTAAAGTGGTCTGTGTGCGTCTGTGAGAGAATTGGACTCCTGTTACTTGTTGGTTATCTAATCAAGCCATTTCCGGAAGGATTCTGAAGATTTAGTGTCTAGAGCATGATCTGGTAACTTGTCCCACACTCCCGTCTTTGACTGTGGTCTGAAATCACCCGTGGATCTGAATCTACTTCACTTTTGCAATTCTGTGTCGGCTAATTCCGATCTGCGTCTGTGCTTCAAAGGGAGAGTGACAGTTGGGACCGACTTTCTTAATCCCTTTGAGGATTTTGCACGCTTCAACCGAGGAGTCTGTCTGTAATCTCCTCCATGCAGGTGTGGGCTGCGGCGCTGAGCATGAAAGGGGAAAAGTGCACTGCTGCAGCGGGGAGAAAAGGGAGTGAGCTGCTCTGTGCCCTGTGCATTGAAACAACAGATCTGCCAATTTCAGTACAGCTGTGTATTCGAATAAATAAATGCGAGCTGGATCTCTTGCATGAGCTTTCTGCGCCGTCTATTTATAGTTTGTGAAATGTGACTTTTTGTGCTCTTCTGATGCAAACGAAGAGACACAAACGCCGTTAAGCAGCCAAGCTGTAACGAGGCTCCTTTCGCCTTAATTGTCCAAAAAGGCTGTCTAGTGGACTGTCAGACCAGACAAATAGTTTTATTGTTCTGTCCCATCATTATGGAAATCAATCTTTAATTATGACAATGGAAACACATTCGTTTTTTTGTTTTTTTTTAACCCCCATCTTTACAGCTTCATCAACCAGGCAGCATTTTAAGTTTTTTTTTAAATAGGCAACATAAACATTGTTCAGTCTGCATAGGTATCCTTTCTTTATAAGCCATCATGCCCTCTACAGTAGTGGTTAGCACTTTTTTCACCAAGTATTTCGCCAAACTACATACAAGTCTGGAGCCATAAAATTTATCAAATCGCAGGTTTTACGGTTTTTGTTTTAAGAAGTAAACAAGTCTTCATCAGAGAGCATCCCATAAATGCCTTGGGTGGGGAGCATTTTTTAACAGCTTATTCATTCATGTTTCCAAGTTGAAAATAAATGTGCATCATAACTTTGCTTTAATAAAAAACATGTGCCAGACTAGCACTGCGCTCACGGTTGGATCTGCTCAGCCCAGAGCCGTACCACACCAACGGTCTTGTGCAATGCCAGAAAGTCAAAGCATGAGATTATGAAATCTGAAGAAAAGGACCAAAAAAAAATGGAATTGGTCATCTTGAGACGGAAATGTTTGTCATGTAGTTCCCCCTTGTATCAGACCGTGATCTGATGTAAGGACTATACTCCTTTTAGCTTGTGTTTGAAGAGTAACATCTTGGTAATTTCATTCCACTAAAGTGTATTAATGTATTCTAGTTTGCTTAGAGAATAATTGAGGTCTGTAAATAACTATTTCTGTGTCATATTTATCTTAAGTATTTTGTGAACTAAAGGGAAATGTTACTGCTTCAGGGGAATTGTACTTGCCCTCTATTGACAGCTGCAGATCACACTTCAATCACAAACTCAAGCTCTGCCCTCCTGTGCCATCTCACACACTAATCAGTTGGACTTACATTAATTACATGGGAGGGTAAAACAGCTCCCCGAAGGTAAGAAAATGAATTGGCCGATTTAAATAATAACAAGCTTAATCTCTAAACCAACCAGGGACTGTATCTAATGCGTGGCTGATATTGTCCTACTCCATTGCTCGATTTGCAAATCTGCCATTAAAGTTTGCCTAAAAAGAAGAGCTGTTTATAGATGGGGGTGGGGTTGCGATGGGTAAATGCCTTTTTTGTTTTATCCTGTTTAACATTGCTCTGGGTGGTATTTGCAACAGCTGTTGTCGTTATTTAGCGATTTCTTTCATCTCTCTCTCTATCCCTTTAGTTTCACATCTTGCATTCTAAACAGGTAGGTGGATCGGCACACTTTTTTTTAAATCCAACTTTCATTTCCTCTTTGCTTAGGCAAAAACATGTTCTCATGCCGTTTTTTTTTTCTTGTTTTTTTTCTTTTTGTCAATGGACACATTTGTCTCTGTGTGCGTGTGTGTGTGTGTGTGTGTTTGCATCGGTGGTAGAGGAAGGCAGAGAAATTCTAAGCATAGCCCAATATACTCCTCTGTAGTGATGGTACAGCTCAGTCACATGGCCAGCAGGGGCTGCAGTGCTATACTCACTTTGTGTAGTTTGCAGATCATTCTCACTTGGAAAGAGATTCCTTTTGCCATAAAGACTGAAGATATTTCACAGCCCACCCCTCAAAAACAAAAGATTGGTTTATTGGCTGGTTTGCAGCAACCCATATCAAATTGAGTCCCAGTCTAACGGAGTGGAGTGGCGAGTTATTGCTATACCACCCATAGGGCTAACTCCCATTGAACCTGTTGTTGGCCGTTGGGATGCTGTTTGCATGGTGGCACTGCCAACCCAGTGTTCAATGGCACTGGCAAAATAATTTTCACCCTTATTTGGGACATAAGTATTGGATAACCCTCATCTGTACCCACCCAGAAGTTGAATTTAACCAGAGCACATAAATAGTCTTGGATTGTTATCTGTAACTTACTCTGTAGGGTCTGGCTATAGTCTTCAGCCTTAATGCTTAGTGAAGTGAGGCAACCCACTCCTCAACTGGAGATGCAAGTCTGACTTAACCATCAGGGTGGTTCCAGGCATTTTGTCCACCCTTGTAGGTGCAGAATCTCCCCCAGATTTGCCAAGTCCGTTTCAGACGTGCAGATCCAGATGCTTGATCCATATCTCTCAGCCAGCTGTGGCCAGTGTCTCCCCTCCTTATCTGAGCAGTTATTCATGATCTTTAAATGATCATGATGTCTCCATTCATTGCATCCAGCTCACTCAACTAGCCTGAAGTCCCTCAGAAGTCTACACACCCCATTTGGCCACACCTGACTTATAAAGAACAGACACGTTGTCAGTGTTCAGAAGATCAGGCAATCGTATAGAATAGATATCCCTTCGTTGCTCGGGAAGTTTTACTCTGACAATTGTCACGGAGGCGAAGAGCAGAGCTTGAAGTACAGAACGCAATCCCACAACTCCTGGGAATTCGTAAACACAGGTTTATCTGTGTTTATCATCTATTTAAAGTCTACAATTTGATAGCTGGCTTCAGATGGCAACTGTAGAGCACAGAACATGCTTGGAATTACCCTGTCATTCAGTTGGGGGCAAGCAAGAACCCTCAATAAAGCAAGTCTTTCTTTTTTGATGATTCTTGTTATTAGATTATGGCATAATTTCATTTGTGAACCTATTTATTTTTTTGTGAGTTTTGTTTGTTTTTCTGGCAGTTGAGATTTCTTCATTTTTTGTTTTTGTTTTAAATAAGTCTAATTTGTTTCTGGTGTGAGGTGTATAAATAACACTGATGAAAAGATTTGATATAGTTGCCTAACGGACTAAAACAAAAATGTAAGACCAAATTTAAATGGATGTGCGTCCAGTCAATGTTTAGATGGACGTTTCACACAGAAGGAGTTTGATAGCTGTCAGCATCAGTTCCTTTTTCCATCTCATTTAATTTCATACCGCTTTCATATCCATGTGTTTTGAGTGATTCTCTGTTATCTCTGCTTTGACTATGATGAAGACTAGCTGATCACAACACATGTATCTGTAATACACTAACTTCCTCCTCCGTTACTCCTTAGCAATGCATTTTGGGAAGTAGTTTCAAAACCTCTGTGCCAGAGCAGGGACAATAGGAGTCCAAATATGGAGAACAGAACCACGCAAAGTACAAACACAATATGATATGAATTAAGGCACAAACTACAGCACCAGAAAACAGATATAACTGACTTATTTAAAATGTGAAATACTTTGGTTTCTATCTGGTACTGATTGATTGGAGAACTTGCCTCCTTTGTCTGGTGTCAGTGTTTGAAATAGAAATGTCTTAGAAATTGAAATGTAGTACAGTGTGTCTGAATGTGTCTTCTTTGATATGAAAAGGTGACTGCCCAAGCATACATGAAGTGACGCAACTCCATTGCGGTGTTTAGACTTGTTCTACCACTATCTGACTCTAACATGTTCTCCTGTGGTCCCAAGCATGAGTGACCTGCTACCCTCTCTAGTTTCTTTAAAAACTGTTCCCTTCACAGAGGACGTGCCTCAATCCAACCTTCCATAAAATTGAAGCAGTTATTATAGACGGCAAACCTCTGGGGAATTTACATAACATTAAACAGCCGACGAGACATCCCTGGTTTACATAATCTAATGCACTGGTGTTGTTGGAAACGGCAAGATTCGAGCACTAACAGCCGACATCGTAGAGTGATTTATAGTGCGGTGTTGTTTTCCTCGGACAGAAATAACAACAGGAATGACAACAGCAGGAAGATAGTAGAAAGCCCGCGTTTAAGAAACAGTTTGCGGCTTTGACCTGGGGTGACCCCAGATTTCACCGTGTTTATTTAATTAAGGCTTTGACGGAGAAGCTGCAGCCCTGATGGGCAGGCTTCTGTTTGTCTACTGCCTGTCACCTCACTCGCATATCATGTGTCAAGTAAGCCGCGGGGCCTGGCTGCTGAGGTTAAAAGAGGTGATGTTACTGTACAGTCCCATGCTGTGGGATAAGGGGTTGCGATAGTAGGCCGTTTCCTTTCAGTCGTCTGCTGGGAGTAATCAACTTTGATATTTCCGTCTTCCCCGACCGCTCTCCTGCGGGGAGGGCAGCCGTCGAAGGCTTTGTGTTGATGCCCTGCGCTGTGCCGTTCTGTGCCAGTGGGGCTGACCTGACTTATCAGGGTGGGACAGCGAGAGCCCGCACAGGCACAGCAGCGTCCGGCCACCGAGGCGCCGAACAGCAGGAGCGGCTTCTCAAAGCAGATTGCGTTTAAAAAGACCTGGCAAATGAGGTGCATCCACGCCGCAGGCTCTCGTGTGCTGCCTGCGTGTTTATTTATAGCTCGGCTTTAAAGATGTATCAGGGCACAGTCGAGGCGAGAGAGGCTGCCTTGGTTTGCTTTGGTTTCGAGCTCCTGATTTTCCCTGTGTGTGAGCACGAAGGATTCTCTCTGGGGGCTGATTAGATTTAGATTAGTTTTGTATAGTCAGTGAGACGTCCTCTAGATTCAAGTATTTTAATATGCATTCATGACCATTTGTCGGTATAGGCTCTGGTAATTTGTATTTCAGGAATTCAGGCATCCCTAAAAGATATAATACCCCGATATAATGTTGTCCTCGGGAGCCAAAAACTCTTACCGCTTTATAGGTGAAACCATGTTATATCGAACTTGCTTTGGCCTCAAGCATTTCTTGTATTAAGTCTACCAATCATTTTTGTTAGAACTAACACTGTGTATACAGTAAATAAATCTGTTGTGCAATGGTTAAATTGTACCTCCTTTGTTTAATTACAATGTATATTTTAAGTGCATAACATACAGTGCATCAACAACAGCGGTTGCGTACTGCTAAATGCAACCATGCGATTCAGTTTCATCAACATCCATCATCTGTGTGTAATGCTTAGGAAAATGCAAAATTCACATAATATCAGAAAAGGCTTTTAATTACACAGCCTTCCAAAACAAAATGATTTGGGTATTTTAGCAAATAGGCACAGCGGCTACTTTGTCACTTAGCAAACTTATACATAGATTAAGTAATTAACTGTTAAGTATGATTTTTTTTTTTTTGGATACAGCAGTTTTTACTTATATAACATATTCAAATGAAGCTAAACTAAGTAAATCAGTAGTTTTAAACTGTCAACATTATAACTTTAAGACTTGCAAACAACTCTTTTTTTAAGTGAAAGTAAAAAAAAATGTATGGCTTTGTGTTTTGACTTCCAAAACCATTTTTGATTTACCATGTTATATCCGAATTTACATTTAAATCAGATTGTTTTATATACTGGTGTACAGTGCATCCGGAAAGTATTCAGTGCTTCACTTTTTCCACATTTTGTTATGTTACAGCCTTATTCCAAAATGGATTAAATTTAATTATTTTCCTAAAAATTCTACAAACAATACCCCATAATGACAACGTGAAAGAAGTTTGTTTGAAATCTTTGTAAATGTATTAAAAATAAAAAACACAAAAAGAACATGTACATAAGTATTCAAAGCCTTTGCCATGACACTCAAAATTGAGTTCAGGTCAGTTTCCACTGATCATCCTTGAGATGTTTCTACATCTTGTTTGGAGTCCACCTGTGGTAAATTCAGTTGATTGGACATGATTTGGAAAGGCACACACCTGTGTATATAAGGTCCCACAGTTAATAGTGCATGTCAGAGCACAAACCAAGCCATGAAGTCCAAGGAATTGTCTGTAGACCTCCGAGACAGCATTGTATCGAGGCACAGATCTGGGGAAGGGTACAGAAACATTTCTGCAGCATTGAAGGTCCCAATGAGCACAGTGGCCTCCATCATCCGTAAATGGAAGAAGTTTGGAACCACCAGGACTCTTCCCAGACCTGGCCGCCTGGCCAAACTGAGCGATCGGGGGAGAAGGGCCTTAGGGAGGTGACCAAGAACCCGATGGTCACTCTGGCAGAGCTCCAGCGTGTCTCTGTGGAGAGAGGAGAACCTTCCAGAAGAACAACCATCTTTGCAGCACTCCACCAATCAGGCCTGTATGGTAGAGTGGCCAGATGGAAGCCACTCCTCAGTAAAAGGCACATGACAGCCCGCCTGGAGTTTGCCAAAAGGCACCTGAAGGACTCTCAGACCATGAGAAACAAAGATTGAACTCTTTGGCCTTAATGGCATGCGTCATGTCTGGAGGAAACCAAGCACCGCTCATCACCTGGCCAATACCATCTCTACAGTGAAGCATGGTGGTGGCAGCATCATGCTGTGGGGATGTTTTTCAGTGGAAGGAACTGGGAGACTAGTCAGGATCGAGGGACATCCTTGATGAAAACCTGCTCCAGAGCGCTCTGGACCTCCGACTAGGGCGAAGGTTCATCTTCCAACAGGACAACAACCCTAAGCACACAGCCAAGATAAAGGAGTGGCTACAGGACAACTCTGTGAATGTCCTTGAGTGGCCCAGCCAGAGCCCAGACTTGAACCTGATTGAACATCTCTGGAGAGATCTGAAAATGGTTGTGCACTGACGCTCATCATCCAACCTGATGGAGCTTGAGAGGTCCTGCAAAGAAGAATGGGAGAAACTGGCCAAAAATAGGATTGCCAAGCTTGTAGCATCATACTCACAAAGACTTGAGGATGTAATTGGTGCCAAAGGTGCTTCAACAAAGTATTGAGCAAAGGCTGTGAATACTTATGTACATGTTGTTTTTTTTTTTTTTTTTTAATACATTTGCAAAGATTTCAAACAAACTTCTTTCAGTTGTCATTATGGGGTATTGTTTGTAGAATTTTGAGGAAAATAATTAATTTAATCCATTTCGGAATAAGGCTGTAACATAACAAAATGTGGAAAAATGTAAGCGCTGTGAATACTTTCCAGATGCACTGCATAGTAAAAGGTTAGTAGAGTTTTTATTTTGGTCTAAACTCACCAGTTTCTAAAGACCGGGAACCCATTAGTGACTGATCAGTTAAGCAAGAGCAGACACCAGCTCAGCAAAGGAAAGCTGGTATTGGAGGTTGAAAGTAAATCCAGATGTTTGTATGGAAATGATCTGTAAATTACTGGTCACGGTATTGCACCTTCAGTGTCAGATAAACTTGGGAGCCAATCTACATAATGACAAGTTAGCTAGAAGCATTCAGGGTTTGAAAGACCTAGAGAACAGTGTGTGGTAATAATCTTTGTACTTTTGCTTTGTGTGGACTGCCTTCCTCCGGTTCAGACTTACAATGGCCTTCTCAAAAGACTGCTTTATGTCAAGTTAATAAACTTGGAACCCTGCAGTATTATGAATAACCTCTTTGCTTACAATAAATCCGATTATAATACAATCTTTTTTTTAATATTTGATTATCACAAACCAAAGGCTTTCCAAATTTCATCATTTCGCTTCCAAACTGAGCGTCAAATAATTTATCTTCATTTCCCTTTTAACCTAATTAGTGTGCTTTAAATAAGACCTGAGGGGGAACCAAACATCTCATCTCCCCAGACGCTGTGTTTTTGTGATTATTTTGTCTAAAGCTTTGAAATGGTGAGGACACATATTCCCCAATTATTTGTCACACAGTCACATTTTACCATTCATTAAAATATGCTGCTTGTTTTGGATTAATTACCTGTTTAATGTTTGGATTTGAAGCCTGACAACTCTAAATCAAACTGATTTACCAGCTGTTAAAAAAATACTGACAATACTAGTGCATGTGATTGTGACACTGTTTGAATCGATGTCCACTTTTGGATTTATGACACCTGTTTGAATGCAATACTCCCAATCCTCCCTCCCTGCGCCCCTGGATTATTGTTCAAAGACCATTTCTCAAGTCCTAATGCAATGCAAAGAGAAATTACAGATGAGGCAGCATAATACAGAGAAAGTGTTTTGAGATGGGTGTCTTCTGTAGGTGAGAGAATATTGAAAAAGGACTTCATATATAAACAAAAAAAAAAACATGCATTCATTATATGAAAATTTGGTATTTCATCTGGGGAATTCATTTTGATTATTCAATTTACAGGGGGATTTCTAAATTTGAGCTCCAGATGAGATCAACAGCACCCATAGCACCCATACTGTGCTGTATTGTACCGTGTGTGTGTAATTGTGCCATTCATACAAGCAACAACTAACTCTGTTCAGAGATCGAATCAATTAGCTACATTCATTATTATCACTTACAATAAATTATGGAGATTTGCCCTTTTAATTGTAATTGTAATTAGGTCTGCCCTTTCTGAAGAATATGTATTACTATTATTAACCAACATTATTCTATTTTTATTAGGGCACAAAAGCGGTTTCACTTGTCTTTCCACTGTGTGAATTTTGCAGATTGTTCAAATGAATCATTCATCTTGGCTTCATAGGAAATGTGCAATATTGCAGTTGTTACATAATGCATCGTTGAAGGATGAGTACAAGGTGGCCTCAATCTGTAGTGAACAAGTAGATCAACAGATGTGTATGTTTTTGTGCTCGTTTTCTATTTTTATCTCTTAGGCCTCATTATAGTACAGCTTATAGACCTGCTAAGTATATATTTTTAAATTGCATATCTGAAAGTCCAGCTTCCACTATCTGACAAAGCAGTCTGAAGAAGCCTGCTCTTTAGGAATGTACAGTAGCAGTTATAGGTCTGAACAGGGCCTAGGAGCCACATTCACTAAGTCTCAATAAATATGTGCTTCATTTCATACAGAATTCATACAAAGTGAAATGTACTTTAATACCAGTGTCTAGAAGTCTAAAAACTCAAGGTTCTGGGAAACCGAATCCAATGCATTGGGGGTAGTTGAAGGAGCAGCAGTTGTAGGCCTCAGTATTGTTTTCTACGACTGGGCCTTTAATTCGCAAATGTCATGCCTCTGGAAGTCTCGCTGTTCACCGCGCTCTGCCGCTTTCAGGGCTTTATTTATCTGCTCCGTGTAAATTGTATGTGACCAGACGTGAGCACAGCAACAGGTCAACCAGTCTAAAGCACCGGGGTTTATCTAATGGCTTCTGCTCTGCCTCAGCGGGAACCTGGATTCCTGCTGGAGATAAGACACGCTGTTATATTAATCTGTCTTACCTGGTGAACTGCAGGGAAGCTACTTGCTGAAGTAGAAGAAAACAAAAAATTGTTTTGTTTACCTAATTTATCAGCATAGAGCATTTTTGATCTAACTCCGATTTGCTGATATGTATATTTCCCCGCCTGCTCACATTCCTGTGCTGAAAACATAAATAAAATGGTTTTCTAAGCAGCTCTGGGACTGAGAACTAGATATTGTACGTGACAGCAGGCAGGATCTGAACCAACAATGTCCTTTTCATACACATCGGCACTGCAGATGTGTTGGTCGGAGGAGTCTCTGTTTTTGACCAATGGACTCCAGTGTCAATCCAGACTTTTGTATAACCTCTCCCTCCATCCCAGTATGTGTGGGGAACTCTTTATTAATGGCATCACTAGTGTAATTCACTTTTAAATGACAAGGACAGCAGCAACAACAATGACAAAATCACTCCCTTTCTAGTATTTAGCAGTAATCCTGTAGCTCAAATAAAAACCCGCACCAGCTAGAAATGTCAACGAAACCGAGTTTAAACTGAGCTTTCTGTGCATTGCCAGCTTATCTTGGAAGAGGAATAAAAGGAGGGTGGGATTCTAGTGAAAAGGGAGCATCTGAAGATTGTCTTCGTATCTGGCTGAACGGTCATGAAGAGTGACATTTGTTTGATGGTACCGTATGGCAGCTGTCTCCAACACACGCGTTTTGTTGTCTAGTCATTTCCAGATCCTCACAGGCATCGGTGCTTTAGCATCCGTCAAAGAGAGATGGTAAATTGGCAGCATACCCTGTTACGCAAAACCTGTCTTTTGTTTTGCAGTGGTCTTTTATTATTTTTTATTTTCTTAAAGGAAATCTCCACGGTATAAGGTCCCGCTTAGTATTACTCATGAAAAACTGAGATTTGCAGGATTTAATCTGCATTTGTAATATTTACACCTCTAAACTAAGCTGGCCATTTATTTGGTAATGGGGCGTACGTGTGGTAAGCTTTCGTAAGCACGGGTGCAAGCTTTTGCAAAGTGAGGAGAAACAATAAGATAAGATAAGCTTCCCATTGCCACATGGAGATTAACTGAAGCTCGATGTAAGTGTAGTCTGTAAAGCATGGTAGAGTATTGAAATTGTTACCCATGGTCCATCACAATGCTATTTCTGAATCTGCTCAATCCAGTGCAATACAATATTAAAAGCACTGCCTGTATTTTTTGGCCCTGATATTTGAAGATGTGGTAGTACCAAAACTCCCAAGCAAAAGATAGAAATGCGTTTTTAAACTGGGTGGCTTGGCGTTGAGTTCTTTGCATTATTACACAAATCTGAAGTATTTCCATCCTGTTTTTCCTTTTCTTAAACAAAAATCTAGTCACAGTATTCTATTAAACACCGCTGGCTTACAGATAGGCTTGACTGTTATGAAGACATTAGCAGTTTGTATAATCGCTCCATGGCAGAGAACAGAGGAGCTATTGCGCTACACAGACACACACACGGATCCAATTTGTGTGCAGAACCTTATTTAAGCCCAGTTCTGGAGCTAATTTTGCCAATTGCTACAGAAAAAATAATTCAGGTGCAGATTGTAATATAGTACAGCCTTGTACTGCACGGTGCCAGGAAGTGTGAGTGTACAGTAACAGATGTCTGACTGACCCATTCTGCACCGGAGAATCTGATTTGGGCCCGGATCTATTTCTATGGGTTTTCGAGCATTCACTCTCTCCTCGGTCCTTGCTTGGCTGATCGATACTCCTATTAGCTGTAATCTGCTTCTCATCCCTGTCAGGAGAGGTGAATTATCATCGTTCCCGACCGCCACCGGAGGCTGCTGGCCTGAAGCCTCATCAAGAAGCTAGTGCAGCGAGATGTGGCGTAACCCCAGTTGCTTGTTTTATAACCCTGTATGACGCCCTTGGAACCTAAGGGCTCGTACTGGCAAGATAAAGTACTACACCTTTACGACACGACTCACCAGTTTATACTTCCAAAGTGGGTTTATTTCTGAAGCACCGACGTCGCACTTCTAGGTGTTGCAGAATTTCAAAGTACTCAAATAGTGTATGTATTGTTGGGTCTACCTTGTTTTTCTATAATGTTTTCTCAACCAAAGCTACAGTGGCCCTGAAGTGCAAAACACAAAAACGCAAGAGTGTTTTTTTTTTTGCATTTGCATTTGCGTTTTCCTTTTTGTTTTTGTGTTTGGCACTTCAGGGCCACCATACAAATCAGCCTGAAACCTTCATAGAGTGTGAAAGATGCTCAGTTATCACAGGTCTGACACCATTGTACAATAGAGGTATGAATTTTCCACTTATTTTCCATTACAGACACGATGTTATATAGTGCATTAATACATGGCAGGGAAACAGGCTGTAATCTCACTAGTAGTAGCTGGGTGGTAGAACCAGCCAATCCAATTAACAGGAACTCAGATGTATAACTTCCCATTACTCGTCCTCCTGTCCAGGAGTGTTTTGATCTCTTTCTGCTGCCTTTCATCTTAATCGGGGGAGGATTGTTGTGCGTCAAGCCTTATTCCACCCCTAGAACCGTTACCGTGCATGTCTTACACACTACAGCATAATCTGGAACATGCAACAGCCTTACAGCCATGTTTAATTTTATTATAATTACTCTGTTACACTTATTTTAACATGGTCCATACCTCGTAATTACATTTCAGCCCACATCCAATCTTTGTTCACCATCTCTGTCACCAGGCTGACAGGGTGCTGTTTTTCCAGATCGACGCCTCTATGGCTGGGAGGTGCGTGGCTTTCAGATTGCTTGGTGGTAGAGAGAGAGTGCGTACGGAGCTGGGCTGTTTCATGTCGAAGGCAGATCCTCGACGCAGGAAAGCTGTTTGCTAGCTCTGAAACACAAAGCAAATTGAATCTCTTCTGGGGACTAAGAGGGTAGAGTTAGCGTTGTCTTAACAGCTTAACAAAAGCTAGCAGCTACACCCAGCCTACTGCAAGAAGAGTTACAGCGGACAAGAAAACTGAGAATGAAGCAGGGCAGACGGTCTGATAATAAGGGATATTCTTAGATGGGGTAGAAGCTGTTGTCAAAGTAAATGTAACATTCATGCCTATGTTCCCCCATGTGTGTCATGTCCAGAAAATAAATCACCTTGTTTAAAATCTTGTTGTAATGAACTAAAGGACTGTGAGCTTGCTTTTGGAGATACTGTATTTCTGATTAAAGCAAGACTGCCCTTTATCTCTCTTGCATTAAGTGGAGGATTTCCCTGTGGTCTGGATTTCCTTTTCATGATTCTTGAGTTTTTAACCACTTTTACTGCTTCTCACACGAGCATTAGAAATAACTCGTAACCTGGTCCTGTGCTTTACTGATATAACTGATATTACGTAACTGAGAACTACATGGATAGCTCTCTTGTGTGTGCGTGTGTGTCTGTATAGCACAGTAACCTGAGCAATCTTCAGATGTACTCATTTTATCTTTGTGGGTTAATAAGAGAAAATGGTTAACTGTAATGTTTACCTCGGCTGTAAAAAGTATATTGATGTATTTGTAATAAAAATATGACCATACTAGCCTTGTTTCATGGCACACATGAAGGTCAGACTAGGAATTTTAGGAATTCAATATATATATTTAATGTTTTTCAGTATTTTGTGTAATTGAGGGAAGTGTCACTGTTGTGCAGTAGACTGGTGTTTTTAGGTGTTCCTGTTTCTAGAAAGCAGGAGAGATCATGGCAGTGGGGGGAGAGACTTTCAGCTGTCAGAAACAAAAGGTGTCTTTTCGAATGAATGTCAAGTTTCCCTTGTGCAGGAGGCAGATGGAGCGAGCGGCCTAGCATTGTTTCCTGCGCAATGGCATAAGCCAGCCTGTCACCGTGGCTCTGCTCAGCCGTGCCTGCCTCTGTGTGTGTCTGCTCGGCTGCTCCCCCGGTCTGTGTGACAGAGCGTGTGACGCACGCTGAGCCGCTCCCCCTCGCAGGACGCAACGAGGCAGCACTGTGCCATAGAGCCGGCAGTGGGCCGTCAGGAGGCCGACACAGAGCGCGACATGTGCTCGGTGCGCTGGTTGATCCTGAGATGTTGCGGTGATGGAAAAGCTCCATTAAAGCATCCCGCCTCCAAGAAGCAACTTTGCCTGACAGAGCACAGCCACGTCATTCTCTCTGCTCTCTTCCTGCATTTTGACATACACATCTAGATCACTGTAATTCTGTTCAGAGTTTGAGATATTGAAGATGGAAAAAAGGTTTTTGTGGTTGGCCAGCTGGATAGCTAATGATTTAATAATTCCAGTGCTTACAGTATAGAAAACCTATTTAAAACCAGCAACAAGTCATTTCAGGTCATGTTTGCTAATATACAAAGTGGTAGGGCATTCTAGAAAAACAGAGGCTTAAGGACACCAATCTTAGTGATTTTTTTCAAATGTGTATAAATGTATTATATTATATATAAGTTTTCCACCTTCATTTGCCATAATTCCATTGTAAATGTCACAGGATTAAAAGTCGGTTGACTTCGACGCATTCATCTCCAAGCAGCTCATATATAATGGCAAAACTGCATCGTAAGGATTGAATTAATATCATAGCTGTGTGGCTCCTTTTCCATGCCTGAACAGAGAAGCCAAGTTCAGAGTTTTGGGTAAAAATGACGTGAAATTACACCAAAATATTTCACATCCTACCAAGACTGTCATGTTAGTAGAGAAGGAACTTGAACTTGACCTCCGTATAGAAAGGGTTAAACATTCCCCCCCACAAAACACACGTCCGTTAAGAATATAATCCTATTTGTCTCCTAACTGCTTTTTAATGTAGATTACAAGGACCTTTTGCATTGATTATCATATCGTCCTCCAAAGCCTCTCATAATAAGACGGGCAGGGTTAAACAGCTTTCTGTCACTGCACAACCCTCAGCCTTCCTCACCACTTGCAGATTGGCCAGTGTGAGTACTTACAGCACTCGTTCGTTAAGTAAATACTCTAATTGTACCTTTAAGAATTGCTTTTGTGCCTATTCAGAGAGCTGTCTAGTCTTCTAGTTATTGAGGTCATCTCCAAGAAAAATGAGCGCACCAGAGAGCCAGTGGTGTCTTTTGCTCATAAATTCAAGTCAGCTGCAGCACCGAAACAATCTCTGTGATGAACAGTGAGACAGAGACTTCAAAGGCAATAACTGGAAGCATTAATATTTGAAACTAGTACTTTGTGGCTATCAAAGCTGGTACAAAATACAGCCTTTTTCTTTTGGTCCAGTGGATTATGCTTCTAGCAGTATTTGGTATCTTTAGAGCACATAATTTTAATCAATTTCTGGGCCAGTGTAGTTTAGAAATGGACTCTGGTTTAACAAATGTTCCATTTTTAGATTTTGTAAAATTTTTAGTATTTTGTTTAGTTTTTAAAGTGATTACTAAATGTGTTTGACTTATTCTATCATTTTCCATATATATTTACTAACCAATATATAAACTTTTCTCCCTAGTGTTGTGCTTTGTACTTGGGGTGTGTGTGAAGAGTGACTTTGCGGGACAACATGATAAATGTTCCTTCAAATGGAAATAACCCTGTTTATATAAAAACCGGGTGAATGGATATGTGTTTTTTGATTATTATTATTTTTCGTTCTGGCCTCATGTGATTTTTCTTATTCTGTTCTTCCCCAAAATTTGAGCTCCGTTAATATTCCTTCTGAAGTCGAGCAGCGAGAGAACAAACAGATTGGATTCATAAAGCTTCGTCCCTTTACTTTGGCAGCATTATTCGTATTGATGAGGATGTAGCACACAGTGTACCGGCCATAAATAAAAACAAAGACATGTAATGCAGTATCTGAAACTCATTGCCTATGCATTTTATATAGATATGCATGTATATGTTTTTCGTTGCGCAGGGTAAATTGAAATGTGATGTTTCTTCATCTGTGGTAGAATAAATCAAGCCAGCTCTTTCCAGTCCCCTGCATTTTCATATGGTCTAGCTGAACTGCAAAATGTTTTTAGGGTTTTTTCCACCACTGTAGCCAGTAGCCACATTTGTGTTTTATACTCACGGACTAATAGTTGACCTACATAACAAGGTTTGCCTTTCCTGCAATTTGGAAGAAAACATTCTGAATACAGACAGTCATTTATCAAAGACAATACTGTTCTGTTTGTTTTATGCCTTTGTGTTTTATACTCTGGTTAACCCTTAAAAAAAAGCAGTGGGGCTTATGGAAGAGATTGGCACCTGACACCACAAACCTCATCTGTGTACTGAAGGAATGAAAGCCCACATCAATCAGGATCCAGCCCACGTTCTGCTCTGTTCTGTACAGTTGGCATTAGTCCTGTTTTAGTTGGGCATTGTTTCCTGGTTGAAAACGGCCTACTTGCCGCTTTAGAAATGCATGTCCACCCCCCCTTTCATCCTCTCTTGCATGTTTAGGAACTCCTCGTGCCCTTGTGGCATGAATGCCAGTGTGGTCAAAGCCTTATCCCAAATTGTGGGCTTTAATATCCTTCTCAGGGAGACCAAATTCCAGTGTTACTGTGAGTCACTGCCTTATCTTCAGAGCAGAGCAGAGCAGAGCAGAGTGGTGCTGTGCGATGTATGGGAGGCGAGGCTTTGGCATCCATCAGATGTTTTCCCAGAATCCTGCCCAAATTTTAGAGAAACCCTGGCGGGCCGTAGTTCCACATGCAGTTACACAGGTGCCATTTTGGTTCCAGGCTTGACATTTTTTTTTTTAATCTTCCACCAGCCATAGGGCAGAGCCTGTTTATCTCTGAGGAAACAGTCACAGAATAAATGTGAAAATGTTTATTCTTTTTTGCTTTCGGTCACTGTTGATAGAAGGGCTTTCTAGAGATTTAAAAATTGTTTGTGGTGCTGCTATAAGAGGTGGATTGCAATTTACTATGTACTGCTGCATAGAACTGATTTTGTGTGTGTGTGTGTATAAATCATAATTTTATGCAATTTCACTGATCTTTTTCTATTTTCACAGCTCTTTCGGGAAGTACGAATAATGAAGATCTTGAATCACCCTAATATAGGTAGGTTTCAATCAGGATTTCTTTTCCTATACTTGCCACTCTACCTCAGTTTTCTTTGCCCTTATCTCTAATGCAGTTTTACAAGTGCAAATCATTGCTGCTTCTGTGACAGGAGCCATTAAACTACCGCTGTCCCACACATCGGTCTATTAACACCTAATAACAGTCAGTCAATTTACAGCCACAGAAAGAGCTGGCAAATAAATAGATTCAATTTGGGGTCTTCACTGAAAAAAATACAATGAGACGAGCTGCGGCATCTGTTCAAACGCTGCTGTTGTGTAAAGGGATGGGCTGAGTGCCCCTTTCCCCATTAGTGCCTCTCTCCAGAGTGGCTGAGACTATCCATTCAACTCCGAAACACGTTCCTGTCAGACAGTGGGCTTGGGGGTGAATTACCTTCATATTATCGTGTAAGAAGGCTGTTAGATGATCGTGCGAGGCTGCTTTTCCCAACACAATGGAGGCCATTCTTGCCACCGTTTAGTCATTTTCTCCTGTCTGCAAGGAGAAACGGAGCCTGGTCTTTTCACCAGTGCAGGCCGGGGGGGGTGTGAATCCCTCTGCAAAGTCTCAAAAGCTGAAGATCAGTCTTTGGCCTCCCATGCCAAGATTGTGCCCTGTACTGTAAGCATGTACTGTAGGAGCCTGGATTTACTGCATAGAGGACACCAGCAACCTTAAATGAATAGTGTGCCAACTGATAAATCTGCCTTAAACCACCGCATTCCTTCTTCAATACATCGGTAGGGTTTCCTCCAATTTAATGATCATTCAGATGTTTTCTGTGAGGACCAGGGCATGCCACTCAAATGTACAGCAGGAACCGAATCCAATAACATGACACCTACAATTTAGGTTTCATCTAATTGAGATGAACACCTAATGTGTGGGCATCTCTTTACCCTTATTGTGACCCTGTTTCTATTCCTGTCCCTAACCTGAACTTTAACCCAATTGTGTGTGATCGACCAGTCTGTGAAAGACGGGCATACGATTGTGACTCCAGTGTTGGTCTAAAACTCAATTAACTTGTTTCTATGTTCATCTAAATCCATATGAAGTGAGCACATATTCACAAGACACTTATGATGTTAGCAGGAAACCAGTTTGTATAAAAGCTGTATCTTCTGTCAGTGCACTCATCTATTCATTGTAATTTAGACCTAATATGGTGAGTTGTGAAGCATCCCAGCCTTGACAGCAAAACAATATTACTGAGAAATTAATACTTTGAATTTGCATTTTATTTCATTTTGCTTTGACAAAACAATTTCTAAGTCGTAATTTTGCCTTATATCCAGTTATTAACTTGATTTGATTTTGAAATGCAATGCAGAAAGGAAAAAAAGAAAATAAGCTGTTATGTTGACTTCCTAATAAGTTTTTTTTCTTTTCTTGTATTCATCTCTTCTCCCTTGCAGTTAAATTATTTGAAGTAATTGAAACGGAGAAGACGCTTTATTTAGTCATGGAGTACGCCAGCGGAGGTGAGTGATCGGCACGAACAGACCTCAATGGTATTCAGAGCCGCGTCCGCAAACGGCTGCGTATCAATCCTTAAATTACTGGTTATTACTGAGTAGTGGTCCTCCATTAGCATGAATTATTCATTTCAAGGCTGACAAACAGGCCATACAAATTTGTAGTAAATGTTATATTATTGGCAGTTGAAGCGTGGAAGTGTCGATGGCCATCTGGAGAAACGGTTTGGACGGGCCGTGTAGTAGACGCATCCCGAGGCTACAGAAATTCAGCTAGCTTCTGCCTGTTTTTTAGATTTATTTATTTTTGTTGTCATGTGACTTATGGCTCAGATTGCTGGCAGATTAGCAGCACATTTCAGCAAGGCCCTTGTAAATTAAGAGGCAGAACGCAGCATAAGGGAATTTAACCCTCTTTAACACCGTGTCTCCTGGCATGGTCTGAGGCTCTTGCCTGTTGAGTAAAGTCCAGCATGTTTATCCTGTTGCTGTTTGTGTTGCTGTGTTCTTGGGCCGTAAACAGGAATTGTGGTAAATTGATCGTTTGTTTTCAGGGTTTATAATCGCCATGTCTTACAAAGGAAACCTTTTGAATTATGACTTTCCTTCACTACCAGCTGTACCCCCCAATATTGAGTTAACAGAGCAGTATGTCCTTAAAAAACAGTCAACATTAAACACAATTTCCTGATCAATACAAGGACTATGCATTTTGTTCTTTATCACAAAACTCAACCACAAAACCCTAGTAAATGTAAAGACGTCTGACACGTTTTCATTTGTTTGCTCCTAGTCTTAACACAGGGAAATGAGTCGAGCAGTGTTTTTTTTTTTTTTTTTTTTTTTTTAATGAATACTGCTCAGTATACCTTTAAACACAGGCAGTCTCTTCTTGCTTGATTAAACATACTTCTGTGTTTCTCCTCTTCTAGGAGAGGTGTTTGACTACCTAGTTGCACATGGGAGGATGAAAGAAAAAGAGGCCAGAGCGAAATTTCGACAGGTGAGTAGAAGACCATTTAAAAAAAAAAAAAGTTGGGGAGGTGGGGCAGTGGAATCAACTGATTTAACGGCACAGGGAGCAGTTAATTCAGGCCAGTCTTTATTATTTTTATTCTGGTAATTGCGGTCTAATACATCTAATAGCACAAGATTTCCTATTAACGTCATGTTCATTTCATTGGAATAAGCCTGTATTCATGACATACAGCTCATATGCTACTCATTTAATATATCCAACATGAATGCGTCGTGAACAGCAGCAGCATATAAAGAGTGATTTATTTATGTATTGATTCCTTTTATAATTATATGTTGCCATAGCACAATGTCATCCTTGCCATTAGAATCGCAATTTTGTAGCTATTGACATTTCAAATTTCCCACGCTATGTAAGTGTTATCGATTTTGTGTTAAAGATCTGCTCAGTACGGGTCTGTTTTATCTGCGTAACAAATGGACACGTTTAATAAAGACGCAGGTAATCTGTGCTCGGGAACAAGGCAACCTGGAAACTTGCATGAAGTCAATGAAAGGATAGTCAGCTTGGCTAGTGAGGTACCGATTGAAATTGAAATGCATCTCATGTTCCCGAAATGCTGACATCTAGTGTCCACACTTGTTATATTCTTTAAAGATCAGTTGTGCTCTCGGATTGTTCTTTTTCAGTTTTTTTTGTTTACAAAAAACCTAGTTAAAAATAGAAAATGGGCTTTCTGTGCGTTTTACCTCAAGGGAGCAATCATGATTAACCCATGGTGTGAGTCCATTCATTTCTATCAGTTCTGTCTTGTTAGACAAGCATTAGTCTCCATTAGAACCAGCTGTGAAGTATGCACATAAAGGACTAGGCTCAAATGCATGTGGTGGTGGTTGTTTTTGGTTTGTGGTTTGCACCAATGCTTAAATGTCCTGCTTTAAATCAATTAAAACCCTTTTAATTCACAAATAAACTGCTTCCCCCTTCATGCGAAGGTGCCGAAGTGTATAATTTAAAAAGGCACAGTTGTCACAATTACACTGTAATTCTTCTTGTCACTTATGCCTAATTTTCTCCTTTTGCTGTCACATATCTCTCAGGGACTATATTGCTGCAGGCTATCTTCTGTTCTCCAAATTCACTTCCCAAGCTGTTCAAATATCAGATATCTTACGACAAAGAACAGTTTCTTAAGTGTTCGGCAAGAGTGTCACTGTATATGTATAGGAACAAACAAACAAACACATAAAGGTAATGGTAAGGTTTTCTCATATATTTTTCTTTTCACTTTGTTACCTGTATTTTCCTGTTATTTGTTTAATATTTGGAGCCTACATTATTGCTGGCCAATAACCTCAGGGAAATAGCAGGAGAGTGCGGAAGCAAAAAAAAAAAAAATGTAGCTTCCCGTGTTTACTATTTCCACAAACCAATGCTACTTCAAGTAAAACTGACATGTTTTTCTATTAAATACCTTCTAAATGTTCTCATACTGAGCACAGTTCCGTTTACGTGACTCAAACATTGTAATATATCTTTATGCTTAAGACGAAGGTTAAGGTAAAAGTGGACAATGTCTGAAACACTTGTAATTCCTGTTTAGCTAGTGAAACTGGGATCTTAACAACACCCACCCACCCCCCCCCCCCCCCCACCCCCCCCCCCCCCCACCCCCCCCCCCCCCCACCCCCCCCCCCCCCCCACCCCCCAAAAAAATAATCCTCTGGCAACAACACGCCCCCAAAATAACAAAAAAACAAAACAAAAATGGTATATTTTTTTGGGTGGCAGCAATACGCTTCCGTAGGAGAGAACATGCAAAATAGCACAGGAAAAAAACACCAACTTAAGTTTTTTTTTTTTTTTACTCTTTATTTAAACCCTCTCTATCTTTTGAATTATACTGTTTTTCAGATTGTCTCTGCTGTCCAGTATTGTCATCAAAAGAGGATTGTTCACAGGGACCTCAAGGTGAGCTTCAAACATCCTCTTGCACTTACCTTACTCCATACCATTTTTGGAATATTAAAGAGGTTTTATCTGCTTCGTACACTCTTCCTCAATGTTTATAGCAGGTTGTGTGATCTGAGGTGGTTTGTGATGAATGAGTCTGACCGTTGTAACTCTCCTTAACCCTTATCGTTGGCTCATTGACCCCGTCGCAATAGATTTCTTCCTAAAACAAGAGCTTTTGGACATTCAATGTTCCCCTCTACTGATTTTCAGTACCCTTGTTAACCACCCTGTATTTATCACTCTCTCCCCTCATCTATCTGCACGCAACTGAAACACTGTCACTTCAGTGGATTACTTCCTGTAAAGAGGGCAACTTGAAGATGCATCCTATTTACTGAATTAAGTGCAACTTGATTTTTATGAAAGTAATGGAATTGTAATCCATCCCAAATAAATAATGTCATTCATGGGGCAGAATGATTGCCTTCCTAGACTACATTGCAAATTTACTTTTGCCCAGAGCTTAAAAATAAAATGTCTGAAATAAAAGGTACCCAATAAGGGAGACACTGACACTATAACATTCTACAATCATCTTTACCCTTTCAGCTGAATCTGTACTTTTTTTAGTACCTTTTTGTGTCTGAAACATTGGGCCATTTCAGAGACTTCTGCAACAGTGTCTATATGTCTTAATAGGGAAAATATTCAATTGTGACATTTCACTGGTCATTGAAGGCTCAGGAACTGGAGTCAGAAGCTATTTTGCGTACCTAAAATGTACTTCTGAGTGACAGTTAAAGGGTTAACTGAAAGAAAAGCAATTTCATATAAAGCAGAGCACTGCTGCTAATCAAAACAGGGTGAAGAACTGATTCTGATACTGTTCTTAAAAAAAAATATTTAAAAAAAGTGTACTTTCTCCAATATCATTTTGTTTAGTAATTTGGCTGACAAAATGTCCACTTTATATCTGAAACTACAGCTCTGGAAAAAATTAAGAGACCACGTAACATTGATTTCTGAACTTGGAGTGGTCTTGGAGTGGAGAGCTGTATATCCTGCGTTCCTTGCTACATGTGCTCATGTAATCCACGTGCGCATTAACATTCCCCTCACCTTTCTTTCAACAGGCAGAAAACTTGTTGCTGGACGCCGACATGAATATTAAAATAGCCGACTTTGGTTTTAGCAACGAGTTTACGATCGGTAACAAACTGGACACGTTCTGTGGCAGCCCGCCCTATGCCGCCCCCGAGCTGTTCCAGGGCAAGAAATATGATGGGCCGGAGGTGGATGTTTGGAGCCTGGGGGTCATCCTCTATACACTGGTCAGCGGCTCCCTGCCCTTCGATGGCCAGAACCTGAAGGTAAACCCGTTTGAAAGCGTGAAAGCAGAACAGAAATGTAGGCGTACCCTGCTAGTCATTCCACCTGAGCCCTTGATCACCAATCAGATGCTCTAATTGAATCATCTGCTTGAGTCCTTTCTCGGGAACGAATTCCAGCCCTTAATAGGCTAACCTGGCAGTAGAAAAAGGATGTGCTGGATTTCAGATCTCCCTTCGTTTAGGTGAGCGCTGTCAGTGTGCAGGTGTCTGGCTTTGAGGAGCAAAGAGAATTAACCAAGCTTATTACACCAATGTTAGATGCAATGAAATTACCAGTTGTGTCTGTGCATCAGTAATTAGTATCCCTATTTTGTGTTGTTGAGTTTTACAAGAGTAAGTTGACCGGTTGAGGACAAACTGCACACAGTTTCGTTTGCTGGACATTTTGGCACGGACACGCTGTCTCTGAAACCAGCCGCCGAGGGTAGAAAAGAAAACGTTTTTGTAAAAACAGCAAGTAAAAAAAAAAGAAAATGCTAATGTAATTTTTGGTTGGTTATGAAAGAATTCAATTAGTTCTTCTCCATTTCAGTGATGTCATCAGCCAGTGTGAGTTACTGAGCTCCAGAACAAAGCCCTACATGACCCAATGGCAGGTGCTTGAAGGCGGAGGAAAATGCATGAAGGGTTTTGGGTGTGTTTCTGTTGCAGGAGCTGAGGGAGAGGGTGTTGAGAGGGAAGTATCGAATCCCTTTCTACATGTCCACAGACTGTGAAAACCTACTAAAGAAACTGCTGGTCCTCAATCCTGTCAAACGAGGCAGCCTGGAGGTAAGTCTTTGCTTGCTTGTGCTTCAGCCCTCATTTATTTCCTCTTGATATTGAAATTGCCCCCCAGAAGTACTAAGGGGGCTTCAAACATATTTGATTTGCACACTCCTTATTAAGAGTTGACTCATCAGTCAAATACAGGCATTACATAGGATTTGTGTGATCTAAGACAAGATAAATATTTGAAATGACATTCTAATAAACCTTTTTTTTTTTTTTTCCTTCTCTCGTCTAACAGTACTTTGTGCCTGTCAGGCAAATCAAGTTAAATGTGCCTTCATGGCAGTGATTGCTTGTCTGATGTATGAATTGCGTGTGAAAGACTGCTCAGTGTTACAGCTGTCAAATATCGTAAAAGAAACTGTCAATTTTCCATCTGCCATGGCTGGAGGTGCGCGGCTGCCCACACCGCTGTTGTCTCCAGCACCGGCCCCTGACCAGTGCTCTCTTTCCCAGCAAATTATGAAGGACCGGTGGATGAATGTCGGCTACGAAGAAGAGGAGCTGAAGCCCTACATCGAGCCAGAACCTGATTTCAGCGACACCAAAAGGATAGGTCAGTCGATTTCGTTTTGTAGATCGTAGCCTGACTTCAGACTCGCAGCCAGTAATTCACTCGATTTGTGTCTTGAAAAGCAATCTCCTTTTATTTTTCCTCCCTCTTGGAAATCATAACTTGCGGCACTATATGTAATGTGATTGCTGCTACAAGAGAGTCATCTACACCAGTGGTTCTCAAAGGGTGATCCCCGCCGGTCTTCCAGGGGGTCCGTGGGCTGATGCAAAAACACGGGTTGATGCGGAAATAACGACATCCCAATAGGATGGTAAATGGGGGAGAATGGGGTGCAGTTGGCCGGTCATATGTAGGATCCTGCGTTTTCTGCAGCCTTGGTTTTTTATTTTTCAAAATGTAATTCCACTGCTATGGCCTAGATGTCCCTGCAGCCTCCAGTTATGTTAATTGACTTCACAATTAAGAAATCAACAAATGGTTGTTTGACAAATTAGAAATAGAAAAACGAAGTGAATAAACCTATGCGTTGAAGAATAACATCAATTTCATTGAACTAACGCACGCAACGATATATACCAGGTATTCTGCACACTGATGGGTTCAATTTATTTTGCGCAACTTGTCATTTATCTTTAGACCTCACTCGAAAATAAACAATAGACTGACTTTTATCGCCAGAAAAAAACAGAGATTGAGGGCTGTTAAACGACCTCCTCCAGTAAAAAATGTAAAGTGGAGAGAACGTTATGAACGCTGACAAGGTGTAATTTTCTTTTTGACAGATGCATTTTTGGGTGCTTATGTTCCCCAAGGAAAAATAACCCTGAAAATCGCAAATAACATGCATTTCTGAATAAACTAAATAAATGCAGGAGCAGTTTCTATAGCAGGACAACTAAAAAGGGAATATCTACCCCAAATTGCTGATTTGTACAAGATGAAGACTGCCAAGATGTCTAACAGTGTACCTGTAGTTAATGGCTAGTCTACAGATGCTTTGCACATTTTGTTGGTTCTGCAAGGACTATCAAATCCCATTTAAAGTAGCCTTATATTAGCCGATAAAAGCAAATTTGAGATGATGAAAGGAATTGTCAGATTATTAATCAATAAGTAGTTTAATTAAGCACACTACATGGCCACCTTGCACTGAATAAAGTGCACACTTAAAAAGTAGGTCACATAAAAAGAGTTTAGGTAATGTGGGATAAGATCAAAATAACTCCCCCACAAGAAAAGCATATCTATATTTGTTTAATGGTTTTATGTTCCAGTAATCTGAATCAGTTTGTATTACTGGGATTTAGAGATAAGCAAATGCGTTTTGTCACCAGGGGTGGGGTCTGGGAAATCCATGGAAATGTCTGCTTTGGCAGAGTGGGACACACAAGTTTGAGAAACTGTTTCCTGGGTTGCTATTCTCTGTTTAAGATTTCCAAATTTCACACATACATTTTTTTGCCAGATGGGTAATCTTCATTTTCATGTATTTTTTCAGAGTTAATGGTGACCATGGGCTTCTCCAGAGACGAAATTACGGAGTCTTTAATTGGACAGAAGTACGATGAAGTCATGGCCACTTACCTTCTACTGGGCAGAAAACCCCCAGAGGTAAGTTCAGAAACTCGTGTGACCACTGCCTGGCATAACTACCCCATTCTATAGAACCATTTTTAGTTGGTTAAACCTGTACTCTCTAACCTAGAAAATACAGAATAAATACAATAGTTTGTAAATCGGAAAGCTAACCCAAGTTGTTATATGCAAAGTCTGACTGCACAAATGTCTCCCTTACAAGTCACACAAACACCCGAGGAACAAAAATACAGATCTATTGAGCTAAGTTTCCTTATTTGTGTGCATATCCCTTTTCTTCTGTGCACATTTTCACTTTAGTCTTCACGCTCACACTTTACAATCTACTCTTAAAAGAGATGACCCTTGTACTGTTTAGCAGCCTATACCAACCTCTCTTGCTCTGGGACCTGTCTGACACAGTGGGCTGGTCATTTGTTTGAGCGTTGTGTAAAGGGAGCTTAAAGCTGTGCTTCTGATGGAAGTTTGAATCTGGGGCTTGACCGTGGTCAGTGAGGATCCAGCCAAGTGCAGAGTAATTAAGATTCATGGTTGTGCAGCAGGGACTGTGTGAAGAATAAGAAGTGGGTGGTGCTGTGCTTTGCTAGACGCATTGTAACCATTATTAATTGTTTGTTTGGTTGTGTACTTTATGCACAGTGACTTCTAAGAGTTGCAATTAGAAAGCACAATGCATTGTAAAACCATTTAAAAACAGAACAAAAACACAATTCTAGGTCCACAGAGGGATGTGTTTTTTTTTTGTTTTGTTTTGTTTTTAGTTTTTTAATCAAGTGTTCAGAATGGGTGGAAAAAATCTAAAGGAAAATGATAGATGAAAGAAATAATATTTTGTTGTAGTTTACATTGTCATAAATCCTTAATCGCAATGCATGTGTTGTAAATGTAGAGACATGGCCATGGTCAGGCCTGTATGGTGATATTGGAGAGCTCTAGCCATGGCGTTCATGTCAGGATGTTGAAGCCATTCGCATCAATAGTTGCCATTTCAGCTGGCGTATGGTTAAGGTGCATTGGGATCGGTCTCCCAAGAAAGCAGGTGTTACATGCATTCTCATAACACCCTTTATAAGCAGTGTAATGCCTGTTTCTATGTAAGGAGGAAGAGAGATTTAATCCTTTGGCGGATCTGTTCTCTTAACGCCTGCTGGCTGATGTGGAAGCTGATTTAATTCCCTAGGATTTCGTGGAAACAGCTGCAGATTTTGGTTTGTTTTTTGGGTCTCCATTTGCAAGGGGAATTGCAGATGCAGGAGCAAACGGCCTGGATACCATCCCCCACTTTCTCCCAATTTCACAGCTCAGCTCCCGGGCAAACCCAGCTGCACCTCCAGCCACTAACAGCTCGGCCCAGTTGCACTGCTGCAAGCCCACAAGCAGGGGAATAATCATAATCACATAAGAAACACTGGCCTCTACCTTGTTCCCATCTGCTGCTTTTCACTTCAGCAATTCTCTAGCCTTCCAGTTTGCATCTGCATGGCTCATAGATCACAGCCCCATTACTCAGAGAGCTGTTACTATGCCCCTGGGCTTGTAACATTGAAAAGGCTCACTTTTCAGACGTGTGTGTCTGGCGTCCAGTGGCAAATGAGGGTGTGTACATCTCTTGTATAGTGATAGTGTCCTGGATGTGGTGACTAACTAGCTGAGTAATGTGCAAAGATCAACATGTAGTGCTGTGTATCTAGCTATGAATCCAAACGATATGCATTGGCATCACTTTTGCTCATTATCTTTTGTAAGGGTGTGAGGTACCGTGACATTCAATGGGTCCAAACATGGGTAGTGTGAATTTAGCAGATGTTCCACACCAATGGAAGAACCTGTTCGTTTCGTCACCGTACCATACCTCAGTAGGTAGATACGCAGGTACTCTATCATATGGCCAGTCTTCCATGTTCTTTGCAGTATATCACTCTTCTGATGGATTGTCCATCTAGAGGGATTATTTGATGGGAAGATCTTGTTGTTTGTTGCCGTTTTAACTCTTAACGTACCACTTTCCCATATGAAAATACACAAATAGGTTTGAAGTAGTTATATTCTTTTTGCTCGTTCTTGTGAACCCCACCCTTCGAGCCTGTGGATGCATTCTGCTGCCTGTACTGTTCTTCTGTACGTTTCCATTCAGGGGCATCTCTTCATTTGTAGCCGTGTCATTGTCTGTTCCTGTGCTCAAGAGCCACGAGACATGCACGGCGCTCATCAGCAGCTGTCCAGTGTTTGTGATGTATTGCTCTCTCAAGAGGAGCTGACAGCATGTGGAAATCTGTATTTTAAGCGCTCTTGAGCTGGCGTGTGAGTAAGCGATCGTATGCAGAGAGCTGCGGTTGATGGATAATCTTTATTTTTTTGTACCCTTAAATACTGAGTATACTTTTAAATCTGTGATTACAAGAGTATTAACAAACTGTGCACCTGAGGTGACCGTAGCGTCTGAACACGCCTGAAGGTGACCCAAGTTCTTCGTGACAGATCATCACCAGCCTGTCTTTGGAGAGCAATACATAGCAATTGAAGACACTCTTACGTGGACAAATGTGCATCAGGTTCTGTATTTTGTTAACGTAGTTCTGTTTCAAAACATTATAGCACGTGGCAAATGAAAGCTTGCCAAAGACTGGAAGCTATATAAACAGCTGAGCCACCCTGAATGAGTCATTAATGTGTGTTTTCTTGGGGTGGGGGTTCAGTTTGAAGGAAGCGAGTCCCTGTCCAACAGTAACCTGTGTCAAAGGTCACGACCCAGCAGCGACCTCAACAACAGCTCCACGCAGTCCCCGGCCCACTCCAAGGTCCAGCGCAGCATATCGGCCAACCAGAAGCAGCGGCGGTTCAGTGATCATGGTGGGGATGACATTCAACCAAGTAAAGTAACACGCACAATTCCCACCTCTGAGTGTGCAGTGTCTTAGTGTAGGCTTGCTACTGTACAAGCGTGTTGCAACCCTGCGCTGGCTTTGCTGGCTGGCTTACCCTCACCACCCCCTGCACCTCCCAGCTTGCAGGAATTTTAAGAGCAATGCATGTGGATGGGATTGCTTAGCTGGGTTACTTGCTTGTATTAATCATTTCTTCATTTTATTTATGTATGCATATATTATCATTATTATTACTGGGCTCTTTTTCTGGGCTGATATTTCGTTTATTTTTGGGGAAACCTCGGCTCAGCGCAATGCATTTGAAAAGCATCTGCCTCCCTGCCTTCTTGTGTAGCTTGGCATTTAGATAGAGCTTTATTCTCTATCGGTTTTCTTTTTCAATATGTTTAATGAAACGGAACCCAATTGTATGAAGCTTATCTCCTGTATCTCGGCTGTATTAAGCTGAGGACCTGAAGGCATCGCAAGCGAACTGCATCACATACCCTGATTAGTGAAGCGCTTTACATCAAATGGGGTTTATTTATATAAAAGAGAAGGTTTTCTTTTTTCCTCTTTGGACTGCATATAATGATTTTTTTGTATACGTATTGAAGACTGAATCATTTTGCAAATTGAAACCCAGTGCATATGAAGTGGAGCAGTGCACATTTTCGTTTCAAATTTGAATTTCCAAGGATTTTTGCCTCCAGACAGAAGTGTTTTTAAAAAAAATCTGCTTTTGTGAAAGGTCTTGTAAGATTTTAAAGCTGTGAACAAAAGTAGAAGGTCTGAGTACTGGAGGAGTCCTAGTCCTAGACCGTCCTTGTAGACCAATCAAGTGTGGGATATTTGAGTCCTGTCAATTTACAATTCGTCCACATTTCCTCCACCGTACCTGTGAACGCTTGCCTTGCTACAGCCAGCCCTAGTGGGAACAGCTCTCCACTGGGGATATGTGGTAGTTGTGTTTGAGTGGCGAGGCCCAGCAGAGATGTATTGCTGTAACTGGAAGTGGTCCTGTGCCGTTTGCAGCCGGCCCCACCATCCCTCCGGCTGTGTCCTACACCAAGCGCGCCCAGGCCAACAGCGTGGAGAGCGACCAGAAAGAGGACTGGGACACCGCACGCAAGCTGGGCACCACCAGCTCCAAAGGAGACATGCCCACCAGCCCACTCGTAGTCCCAGAGAGGAAGAAGTCGGCCACAGCGCCTGGGGTAAGAGAGCCAGCTGGCTGGGGGCAGGGGAGCATGCCCCACTTGGGCTGTATGAGTTGTGAGTAAGGCGACGCATAGCCAAAAGCACTGTTTTTCAACCCAGTCTTCTGTGTGCTAACTTGAGAGCACAGCTGGTGTCGGCTCTTGTGGCGTGCTGTAGCTACGTGGGTTTCCTTGTTGCGCCACAACCCTCCACTCAGGAGTCCAGATCCCCAACCATCACTCCACACGTCTGTGTTTATTTATTAACACGCTCAGACTGCTCTTATTCTGTGACTAAATAACATGAAAAATTAATGTAATGAGGCGTAAGATTGCAGCTGTAGAGAACATCAGCAGGAGTGTCAGAATTGAGTCTAGTTCTGTAGTAAGAAATTAGCTCCTGCAACACGACAAAGTAATGGCATTTCCTAACCTCTGTGTACAATAGGTGTCTGCCTTGCATGAGATAAACCTAATTAATATATTGACCACATTCCATCGTCGTGGTAATTTGTCATTTTTCCCAGTTTTAGCATACATGTATTTTGCCATGGTTGTCCATGTGTGTATTTTAATTCCATGATTGTACCTCGCTTGGTTTTCCTTCATGATACAGTAAGCTTTTATAAGGGAGGATTCCTGTCGCATAGACGTTTGATACATTTTAAGGTTCTGGATACTTGTTACATTATTTAAAATAAGTGTGCCAGTTTTTCCCGAATGTGTTTGGTCTTTCCCCTTTGTAGTACAACACTCATCTGGCTTAACCGCCACACTTTTAAGTTAGTTGTTCGTTATCTACATCAGCCCTGCGGAAGACGAAGGAACAGCTTTAACACCCTTTTTTTGCCTGCGTGATGATCAGTTGTTTACAATGTTTTATCTGAATTGTGGTCAATGGGATTATTATGAATGATCGGTGGGTTTCTAAAGTACTCTCATGCATGATATTATGCAAGCCAATTACAGTAAATTAAAAGCAGAAGGGTTTTGTATTCTTATACATCCTCTTCCATTCTTCCATCCATTCTTTGTATCCTCTTCTGTGCTGTCTTGCTCTTTGACAGTCAGTCACTATATAGCATTGTTCTCCTAACTGCTGGCAAATTTGTCCTAAATATTATATCTATAATTAGATCAAATAAAAGCATACAGAATAACTGGTTGAGCGAGAGGAAATTCTGAACAGGGGAGATGTTTTTGTTTCATTTTTAAGATGCTTATATTAAAGTCCATCCCTGTGTCTCCACGCAGAATAACGTGTTGCCGGGGGGAGGAATGACCCGGAGAAACACGTACGTGTGCGAGCGCTCCAGCACCGACCGCTACTCCGCCATACCCAACGGCAAAGACAGCAGGTACGGCCGCCCGCTGCCTATTCCTCTCAACACCACACACTTTAAACACAATTATTCAAACCAAATATGGCCCCTTTTTGAAGATGGTGCTGTATTGCGTGTGACACAACATCAAGCACATAAAAGGAGCATGTGAAAAACAAACCGCTAATCTGGTCAATTTCCAGAGGAGCATGATGTGTGAACCACAGGTGTGGCCGTTTTATTGGACATTTGGATAATTCAGCAAATTGTAAAGGCTCTTCGCATTAATATTGCTTGGCTCCGTCTTGATTAGTTGGGGGATTATTTGGGTGGCAGCCTTCCAGTGTTACGATTTTCTGCTTAAATTGATTTTAACCATTACAGCCCATGCGGACCCATTAATAAAATGAGTCCAGTTACTTTCACAGTGCAGCTGTGGTTTTATTCTGTTCCCCTAAGATAGTAGATCCTCATCTTGACCTCATGGCTCAACCACTCATCCGTGTATTGTTAAACATGTCTTTCTTAGTCCTTACTATACTAAAGTTAATTAAAATGTACATAAATTCAGAAGAATAGATAAGGGTTCTAAAATATTAGCAGCTCTTTTTGGTTGTGTCAAATGAAAGGACTTTTACTGTGAATTGGTTTCTGATATTTTTCTTTTGTTCTTTTTCCCTACCTCTCAATCTCCTTCTCCCAATTTCTGCCCCCCTCTCTCTCCTTCTCTCTCATCCTCCCATTCTTCCTCTGTTTCCACACACTACCTCCCTGTCTTCTCTTCTCTCTCCCCTTTTCTCCTCTGTCTCTTTCTCCCTCCCTCCCTCTCTGAAGCCTGACTGAAATGTCCGCCTGTGCTAGCAGCACTCCCTCGTCGGCAGCGGCAACCTCCGCGGTGCCCTCCACCCGGCCACGCCACGTCAAGTCCATGTCGGCTTCGGGACACCCTATCAAGGTCACGCTGCCGCCCATCGAGGACGGCACTGAGCCCTACAGACCCGGGTGAGCCTGGGTGCCAGGGATAGCACAGATGTGTGTGCGTGCTATGGGTTCGGCCATAAATATACCCCGGTGCTTTTTGGATCTTCTTTTTTGCCTGTGGGTCTGTGCTCCTGTAGTGCACAGTATAGTGGAGGACACTCACCCATCCTTGTAATTTAAAATATGAGTTTTTTTGAAAACTCTTATCTGTATCAGTTCACTGCCCTTTTGAAATCAGATCTCCATTCCGGAGGCTGTTTTGCTTCACTGAGTCTGAGAGAGACTTTCGAGTTGGGGGGGGGGGAATAACAAGAAATAAAACAAAAATAACTATATAATGAAGGCATTAATTCTTCTGCAGGAGCCCAGCTATGTTAAAACGAGCACCACAACCCTTTGCGTATTTAATGAAAGGATGCTGCTAACACTGAAAGAGAGAAAATAGGCTGGCACAAATACAACAGATCCCAGATTTATTCTCATACCCCTGGTTGAAATGTAACTAAATTAGCAGAGTGTACAGTGTCCTCTCAGTATTTTCTGTCAATATTGGATGTGACAACTGCATATCTGTCAAACAGTTATGTATACATACTCCTTAGATTTTGAAAGCATCCTGGAAGTGCTTCCTGTAGACTTTAGAAGTTTATCAGCTTCTCAGGAGGGCCACTCACGCTCAGCTCCTCCAGGTTGTGTAGCTTGTCCTTGGTGACCGCTTTCTTCAGTTCATGCCTCACGTTTTAAATTTTTCTGAGGTGGCTTATATTGAACTCTAAAACATATTTGGTTCCAAGGTTCTACAGTTAGATAGAAGAACAAAATACTGTACAAAGATGCACCACTACAACAATGAGGTGTAGATCTATCGTGCACTTGAATAGTAAGCTCGTAGGACTCAAAGGTAACGGTCATCTCATCTTCTGTAATGGGCAGAGATTAATTGTGGGGTCCACGGTGCAGTGAGTGAGTTTTCTGGATGACCTGGAAGATTGTCAGATATAGGGCAGTTCAGCTATTCGTATGGCTTTCATTAGAGATAATAATGAATAATAAATAAAAGACCTTCAAAAAGTTAACCTGACTTCCTGTGTCTGTCTCCCTGTTCGTCTGTCTCTCCGCATCCCCCCACGCAATGCTTCCATCTCTCTCTGTCCGTGCCTCTGTCTCTCTTTATCTCTCTCTCTCTCTCTCTCTCTCTCTCTCTCTCTCTCTCTCTCTCTCTCTCTCTCTCTCTCTCTCTCTCGGTGTGTCCATGCCACAGCTCAACTGGCTCCCGTGCCCCGGCCGCGTCCCCATCAGCCCACAGCATCAGCAGCACCACGCCGGACCGGACGCGGTTCCCCCGCGGCAGCTCCAGCCGTAGCACCTTTCACGGGGCGCAGCTCCGCGACCGCCGCAACGCCACCTACAACGGCCCGCCCGCCTCGCCCACCCTCTCGCATGACACCGCCGCCCTGGCCCAGGCCCGCCGTGGCACCTCCACTGGCATCATCAGCAAGATCACCTCCAAATTCGTCCGCAGGTTAGTTTCCTTGCCGGTATATTTCCTGTGAAGTCGTTCTGTTATAAAAAGTAGAAGTAGTAGTTTTATTCGTGTGACTTTTTTTTTTTTTTTTTTTTTTAGTAAATTAGACTTCAGCATTGTGCCACTTTCTACTTTATATTTACCTGGCCATTAAGGTGCTATATCTCTATATCCTGGTCTACTCTCGCATCTACGCACCTCCGATAGAATGAAGTAGGTGGTGGCCTGGGCTTTAATAAAAAATAGTTAAATAAACACTTGTGTCACATTGGGAATTTGGAATTGGAGAAATGTAGAGGCTTTTGCATTGGTGGGGAGAAGAGGACTGCATCTCTCTGGCCCAGTGGGAACTCAGGAGGTGATCAGTGCTCGGGATCGCCTCGATGAGGTCCCAGGAATAGAGTGTAGGCCAGGATTGGGTCATGCCAGTCCTTGAGGGACCAAATGTACTTCCAAAACCTACATGAATCTGGCCCTTAATGACTGCGATGGCCTACCCCTTTGAATAGACAGAGGCAGTCAGAAAACAGATGTTCACAGTGACGTGAGTAAAGCTTCCCACCTTCCCTGTGCACCAACTTTTGGTGCCTTTCAAAAACAAACCAAGGTTTTGCATTGAGCCTATATTAGTGTAGTCCCCGGCAATGAGAGAGAGAGTATCCAGCCAGATTGCATCCAACCCATCTCAATCACTGAATCGGACGCAAGGGAACGTGTTCTTGGCTTCATTAGTCAAGATTAACGTGATCCTGAGCCATTGATTGGAAATGCCTATAAATCCTGATGCAGTGGGGCTTCCCAGGACCAGGAATGGAGGAGATGGTTGTAGCCGATTCTTGACTGTTGATGTGAAACCGGGAGCTTTATCCACTGTGTAGCAGGTCTCATGCTGCTTTGGCCTCACAACCCATTAGCTTTAAGTCACTGCCAGGACTAAACAAGGGTCTCCATATCATTTCACCCTATGGCTTTGGTAAACACAGGGTTAATTCTCTTTGCGAAAAATGTGCATCTCATCAGCTTAGATCTCCACCTCGCCGCAATTGATACAATCTTACTAGATATAGGGATTGAGGTGTCAGGATTAGATTTTCAGCATAATGTCAGAAATGAATCAAACAGACAGGGCTCACCTAGCTCATTTCTGTACCCACAGGACCTTTCGTTTGGTATAATGTGCATGTTTCTATCTAGCCACCTACTACCCTTTCCATATGTGTGAATTGAGAGAGATATGGACAGACTTATTTATCTCCCTGAACTTTTGAAATGCCAAATAGAAATTCAAGCCACATCATTTTCTTCTTTCTTATTTACAAAATGCTGAATATTTTCTCATCAGCTTCCCGCCAATTTCCTCCACAGTGCATTTCCTCTAATGCTGCTCTACACTACGTTGTGCTGTAGGTTTCTTTGTTAATTGTGGTTCTCCTATACACAGGCTGACACCGTCACCTTATCGAAAAAGTACGTCATATGTCTCTGTGGGTAGTGTTATTGAACACAGAAAAGACCTGAATGTTACTACACTCTGACAGCATAGCTTTGAATAAAATGGGGTTTCTAAAGTGCAGGAAGTTGTGGTGTGTTTGTAGGTGTTACTTAGTTAGGCTATGGCTCAATTAATAAGCATCTACGAACTTAGAGGTTATTTATTTACAGTTGATTGAAATAATGTGATCCAAAGAGACTCAATGGAGCATTAAGGATTTGGCTTTCTGTGGCTCTGTTTCTGTCTCATAATAATAATTCAGTCACAGCTTTTTAATTGGGAGTTTTTAATTCAAGAGACTTTTTTTAAATGTTTTCCCCGTGTAGCAAAATTTTTTTATTAAACAGTGGTGTGGTCCATGACTGAAATACAGGTGACACCACCAGACCTACTAAGACAAAGACGCGTTTTGGTGCATTGCTAGACGTTTGTAAAACCTCGTCTATCCAAACCATTGTGGAACTTGTACGTGCTCCCTGGCTCTTGCTGTGGGGAGGCTGCAGTGTGTACTCGTGTAATGCTGAACATTTTGATTAATGCTTCTGCAGCTCAGTGCTGTAGTAATGATATTACCGAGGCAGTCTGCAGCATCCTCAATGTATCTGAACTGGAGAAAGTACAGGGATTTATATACACTACAAACTAACAGCTTTCCATTAAATATATTAGTGATTCAGTGCTTCATTGACTGTCGTAAGGTATTTTCATAATATGTTCATACCCTAAAAGTCGGCACTATAGATGCATAGCTCGAACACATAAATGCAATTTCTGCATGCCTTACATATCAATCAGGCTTTTAGCATGGCTGGATTGAGAAAAATGTCCAGAATTTACCTCAGTTCAGCTCGTGTTTCATAGTTTTCTCTTCTTTCATTAATTGAGCGGTTAAAAGGAAATCCACTTTTAAAAATTAAGAAACCCAACTCTGTCGGGAATATCCTATTAAAACACACACACATATACATATATATATATTAATTAAAGTGTACACTTCTTATGGTTAGCGAGTCTGAGCTAAGGATGGCGTACATTTCAGGTGGTTGTCATGTAGAAGAGTGCTTTCTCCCTGTTCACTGTCCTTGCCTGTCTGTATCGAACCCGCAGTGACGCACATTTCTCCAGAGAGCCACAAGCAGCGCTGACTGTGCAGTTTCAATGACCAACCCGCAGTCTTTCAAGGACAGTTTGTAATGCAGCCTTGGGATATTACCTACACTAGCTTTATGGCGATGCCTACTGTGACATTTATATGAGTGCATAAAAAAATAGTTAATTAATGCAAAGAAGCAAAGATCGTGCCTGCTGCTGGTACACTGACTTTATTAGGATTACATTCACAAACCGTTAGTTTTAATACCTAAGGAGTTCAGGGTTTGTGTAGCAGTGGGGTAAACAAGAACTCACACAACTTTTTTTTTTTTTTTTTTTTTTTAATGATCACAAAATGTAAAGTTTTGGAAGAAAGGGAATTCAAAATGTCTTATTAATAATAAATAATAGGGCTGAAGATTAAATATAATATTTTGTTTGATACTGCTCCTAAAGCATAGAAAGACAAAATTATAGCAGAGTGAATAAGGTTGGGTTGTTTTTAAAAAGAAAATGCCAAGTCACTCCTGGGCAAAGATGACAATTTTTGACAGGTTAGCTCAACAGGGCCATAAAAAAGGACTTTCTGAAAATGCTGCTTCTCTAATAAACAGCATTGCAGTGACAAGATCCCACTCCCGACAGTTTATTGCTCTCACCTATATCTTAAATATAACTTATAATATCAGTGTTTGATTTTATTTTTTTTATTTTATTTTTTATCTCACACACAACCTGGACACACAAACAGAATGCTTTTGCATTTTCTCCCTCTATACTTTGATCTGCAGTGGTTGACAGTATGTTTTTCATTCTTTATTACTCTACTACAAATGCCTTACTGCATTTCTTTTTCTCCCCCCTCCCCCCATTATAGAACTCTATCTTTCAGGTTGTCCAGAAGGTAGGAGCAAATCTGAATATCACTCTCTCCACTTCCTCTAGACTTGTAGGGTAGTGTGCTCATGGATAGAGACTTAACTCTTTCCACAGGGAGCTTAGTGTCGGCAGGTTAGTTTGCTTAGTTGACGATCCGGAATAAATTCTCCCACGTGTGTCTCTGTGAAGCCCGGTCAATTTAAGCAGCTGTCCATCCGCATAAGTGCTGAATTAGCCCCTCTGTGTCGCCACTCTGTGCCCCATCTGAAAAACTGTCAGATAAACTAATCGAATCACCCCACTGTGTGGTAATCCTCTGTAACCTTGTAGAGAAAGCATTCTTTATAATCTATACATCCATATGTGTACACATACACACACACACACACACACACATTGTGGGAGACGTAAAGAACTCGAGAGATTTAAAATTGCTTGTCAGTATTAAAGCAGTTCTGTAAGTTAAAAAATATATATATTTAGAATTAATCTCTGTCCTTAAAGTAAGAGGCTATTTAATTTTTGTTAATCAAATTGTTTTCATGCCTTAATGTTCAAGACATGTATGTACAGTTTTTCCTCCTGTAGAGCTATTTATGTATAGCCACTTATTTTGTTCCAAGTTCATCGCCTAACATTTAAGTTTTGTCGACCTTTATTTTCAGGAAGGTGTCACACAATCAGGCCCCCCCAAAAAAACAATTAAAACATGGACAAACCAACAACAACAAAACAAAGCATGACCAAATTGAACAATCTGAATGGAAAATTGAAGGAACTACATATTCTCATTGAATGCAGCCATCAGTTATCACACAACCATTTCAGTAATACCTCTCAATGTGTAAGTCTCACTGTTGTTTGTGACCTTTGCTTACAGAGAAGTCCAAACATTGTCACAGCCACATAAACTGATTATTGACTTAAACAAAGGTAACAATAACTTACATTTGCCACATAAAAGATTGGCGTCCATAAGACTAAACTAGCTATGGTCACTTTGATTTGCCAAAAATGAGCTCTCATAATTGAAAATACCATCGGTTAGTAGGTTACACATTTTTGGGTGGAAGAAATTTAGTGTTGCACTTTATATGGCAATATTTAGAATATCAGGAATTGGTTTATTTAGCAGGAGACACAAACCTGAACTGCTTTGTACTGCTTTGAAAAACGGTTGTTTATGAACAGAGCTCTTTGACTGATGGACCGTTCATCACCTGTTCATGAATGTGTTTTAATGCCTAAAAGGGAAGTATCACCCTAGAATTGAACTTGTGTTTGAAGTACTAGCTTTCTATAACAATTTCACATCCATATTTCCCAAATCTCCATTTCTTCTGTAACTGAACCAAGGATCACCGCCATGTTTTGAGGAAAGGCTCCATTACTAGTCAGATGTATTTTGTGAAAAATATTTTATCCACTTTGCTTATGATGATAATGTATTGTAGTGTATCACACTGTGTGCTAAACATTGATAATGACAAGGAATGACTCCAGATATTTGCAGATGTTTGGAGAGATGTTAAATGGTGGCTATAGTTTGATTAATTCAATTGTTTGGGGGGAGGGGGAGGGGGATCACTGTCAGGTATGTATTAAGCGTTAATGGATAAAGTAGATTTTTAGCAGGGGCCTAAAATCCAGTCCTGGAAGGTTGAATCCTATATGTTATATAGGGCGTTTAACACATTGCCTCCTAAATACCTATGCTTGTGACTAATTGCTTAATTAAGAAATTCGTTTTAAGAAGTTGAGGCCCTCTTGGACCAGATTTTGGGCATCCCTGGCTAACAGTTATTGGATGATGTACTTATTAATGGGCTTTAACTGAAAAACAAATGTTATACTTGTATCATGGTGAATTTGAGTTCAGCAGGGGTTTACTAGATGCTATTGTATTGTAAAAGTCCAGAACAGAACAGGCATGATTCCAAAATGTGAGTTATTTCAGGAGTTCTTACATGGGTTGACCTTCTCTTGACAGACATTACTACAATATGAAGTGATATTAGATTTGTGTAACTAAATACCTCTAGAATTGTTTTTAACATTTCATGTTTCCTGTCTTGTGCTGTAAATGTAAGTGTTGTTTCTCCGTGCACAGTGGTTCCTTGATGTTTGTGTAGACAATGCTCTTCCAATTTCCATGGTTCTATTTCAACTGTGATGCAGAACACGCCTACTATGACCTGTTGTATTGTGTCAATGTTAAAATATAAAGCAATAAATTCCCATTTAATGTTAAGAATGTTTAAGAGAGAGAAATGATTAACTTACAGTTGTCATGTTTGCTTGTGCAATCAAGGAGTCCTAGAAAAAACTTGATGATAACCTGTCCAGGGCTGAGCTATCAGGTTTTTCCTTGGAGGCCTTTAGTTGTGGCTTGTGATGTGTTTTGGTGCTGTTGCTCTCCCAGCTGTTGTGTGGACCCTTAACTGCTCTTGATACTGAACTTTTACTCTGATTGTTTTCGAGGGGTCCGAGTGAAGGCGAAGCCAGTGGCAGAACTGACACCCCCAGGTGAGAGGCCACTATCCACTATCAAAGCAAGGTCCCATAATTGACATGTGCCATTTGACTCCTTAGCACCGATGGCAGCCAGCGTACTGCGTAAATCCACAGACTCGAACTACTAACCCACTCCGAGTAGGGAGGCCCAGGCAGAGTAGTCCCAGTCTAGGAAGGGAGCCTCAACTCACAGGGCAGGAGAAATGCTGCTCAATAGACATGTCAATATCATTTAATCTAGATCCACTCAAATAAACTGTTTGACTGTCAGGATGAATGGGTATTGGACTTTTCAGGGAGGGGTATGGGATGAACACTGGCTGAGGCACAGCAGCAAAAGGGTGCATTTATCAGTCAGGACTGTGGGAGGAATTGATAGTAAACTGGTTCACCTGGTGAGAGAGAGAGAGGAGGAATTCACCACATAAACCCATTTTGATGTTTATAGGGCTCCTCATCTCTCCTGCAGAACCGGTTTCCTCCTTTCTTCCCACTGCATAATCAACACAAAGTCTTGTACTTACTTTTCAGTTAGAAGTCTCAATCTCCTCAGTTAGTGTCAACAAACAAAACACACTAGGATAACATAGTACATTTGTTGATGTCTATAAGATGTCTATATTTTATACAAATCAATTTTTGCCCCATAGATCTTTAAAGTTGGTTTCTGTCCGTACAGGATACGGACCCATGCCATCAAAAGTGTTGTCCTGTGTGTCTTTAATTCCATATGTAATCCCATTGAGAACAGAGCCATTCCACGAACTGAGATCACTGTGTCTCGTGTGTCTGTTTGCAGAATTGAAACCCATAGTGTATTCACTTGGATTCTGTTTGAGAATGTCATTGACCTTAGCGTGTCTCGTCTTCCCAAATGGTGTTTGTTTGTTTCTGTTTATACAGTTCTCAGTCAGGTCTGAGAGAAATGGCTCCTCTTGAGTACTAGGATGTGTGAGGAATGCCCGAGTCAAATAGTTGATGTGAAGGAGCATTTTGAATGTCCCCGATTTACTGTGACTTGTACTTGTTGGAATAGTGCGAGTTGCATGTTTGTTTGATGTGCAGATAGAAAGCATTCAGGAGTGAGGAAGTTTTGACAACAGAAATATTTACTTCCTTTTGTTTATAACTTATAAAGAATGTATTCATCAAAAAGAGGTGTCTGAGGGGCATGCCCTCTATTGAGTCTTATCTGCTAGCTTTGACATTGCCTGTTGAATTAAATACTGATTAATTGTTTATGTTCTTTAGCTGTTGTTACTGGCTTCCCTGACAAGACAGATAAAGGTGCCATTCACATACAAAAAGAACAGCAGCTCCTCCAAAAAGATGGATAGTTGGGTATACCCCAATATAGACAGAAGTAAAAAACAAAACACATTTAATTAATCTGCTAACACAAGGTACCAGCATACAGTATGCAGCTGTGGTAGATTACTAAAACTCACACTGCGACCACATAAACCATAAACCACAGATACCAGCACAGCCACATCTAGTACATTCAAAAGGTTAGAAGTAGAAAAATGTGACTGTTATCTTAATTCTAATACTAAGTAGATAATGAATAGTCTGCCACATGCAAGAGTGAAAGGTTACACTTGAGATGTTCATGTCCAGTGATTTCACACAGGTGCTGGCTGGATTTTCATATGCCTGCAAGACATTTTTGTTTTTGTTAGGAATATCTGATCTAATCGTGCTGTAGTGCATTCCTCTGTCTTTTACAGTTGAACGCTGCTAACAGGCAAGTGTGCTCAACAGAATGAGGAAGTTTGTTTTGCTGGTCTCTTCTCTGTGCTCAATTCCAGCTGAGTCAGGTGATGAAGTAAGCATGTGGCAAACCCAGCGGATTTAGGTTAAATGTACTTGGAGTTTATCATACTAACCAGTTGCTTCTGCAATTCCAGTTGTTTGGCATTAACAATTGAGTTAGCAATGTGTCCGCTCCTCTTTTACTCTTTGAAAAATGCCTTTTGATTGATGGATCAAGTTATTTATTCATCTACCTTTAGCAAAACGCAAAACCACGTAATGCTGTTTAAATATACTCATCTTCAACTGATTCTTTAATTAACTAGTACTGTAAATATTGATGGTTAGAAAGAACAATACTGTAGTAGGTGCACAAGCAAAAGTTCATTTGAATCGAAAGTAGCCTTTAATCAAGTTCAATTGTGAGGGATTTGCTTTGTATTATCATCTCTCTGTTGAATCTAAAGGGTGCATTACATTCACTTGGTGAGTATCCACCATTCTATTACTGCCATTATTTGCTTAGAGCATGTTAAATTGACACCTGGAACGACCTGTATCGAGTAGTGCATAAGAATTAATACATATGGCATGTTTCTGGTACATTTTTTCTGGTTTCATTGTATATAAATATACATATATTTATAGAATACATGCTATTTCCTCTGAAGGTGTGAAAGCCTGTTTTAGATACAGATCAAGTTCCCATTTTTAACATCCTGGCAAAACATTACCATTTAATAATCCCAGGGCCAAGAATTAATTTGCTCTTCATTTGGATGCTCTCCATATAAGCCTACACTTGATACAGTTCTAATTGGCATTGGTGTAAAAGAAGCGGTCATATTGTCTTGGGAGTTTTTTTTATACTTTTGGGTGGTTGTCTTTTTTTATTATGTTGTGCATTTAGTATGTATGTAACTTGTATAATCATGCAGATTGCTTCCTACAGTGTATATATTTTTTATATATAATTATACCTATCTTTAAACAGCAGAGTGTCCAATATGTCTACTTAAAAAAAAAAAAAAAAAAAAAATTGAGGAATCTATCCAGTTGAGTTTAAGTAATGTTATTTGATGTTCATATGCATAATAAAAGCAGAAGCATATCTGAAAAGTGGGGAATTCCTGAATTGTCATCAATTATACCAGAAAGTATTATTTTTCTTGGTCCAGAGCAAATCTAAATTTTACATTTTTAAGGACTTGATTTTGATTCAATATCCTTTTGTTCAAATAATGGTTATTTAATGACATTACTTTCTTACCCTTTTATTCATCTTACATTAAAATGAGAGACTGCTTATGTCTTTGAGTTTTTGTCTGTCTGTCTTTTTCATTGAACCACCAAACCGTTCAACAGGGACAATTACTGCAGGTCATCTATTATTACGCTGTCATAGTAGAGCTAAATAGTCATTGCAGGCTTCTAAGAGCAAATCAGAAGTTTCTTTATGTAAAGGGTTGTGTTTCCCTGTATCCAAAACAAACCTAACCATGGTTTGTATGTATAGTCCTTTTGTTGTCTGCTGCTTAGCAGGCAGTACAAAGAGTTTTGTGGTGTGGAGTATATGGTTAAGAATGCCCTGGCATCAAAGACTAAGATGGGGGTTTCCCACCCTGGACCTGGACAGCCCCAGTCCATCAGGTTTTCATAGGTCTGCCTTAAACCATCAATTAATAAAGGCCTGAAATAATTCTCAGTGAGTTAAGCAGGTGTTTTGGTACATTGAGGGATTTGAAGATTATTCAGAACTTTCATCTGAATATCCTTCAGAGCTGCATGGACCAAGAGTTCCCTTAACTACACAAATGTCTTTCTTCATTGATGGAATAACTAACATGTGTTCCCAGTCTTTTGAAACTGGTGATTTTAGAAGGACCCAATAAAGTCACTGTAATGTGGGCTCTTCAGGACCAGCGTGGGAGACCTCTGGCCTTAGTAAGGGGCCAAGTTTCCCGTTTCCCTGCTGATCTGAATGTTTTCACCCCCTGCCCCCAGGAGCACCTCGGGGGAGCCAAAAGAGAGGGACAAGGACGACGGCAAGGACTCCAAGCCGAGGTCCCTGCGCTTCACCTGGAGCATGAAGACCACCAGCTCCATGGACCCCAACGACATGATGAGGGAGATCCGCAAAGTGCTGGACGCCAACAACTGCGACTACGAGCAGCGTGAGCGCTTCCTGCTCTTCTGCGTCCACGGTGACGCTCGGCAGGACAACCTGGTGCAGTGGGAGATGGAGGTGTGCAAGCTGCCGCGGCTCTCCCTCAACGGCGTACGCTTCAAGAGGATCTCGGGCACCTCCATCGCCTTCAAGAACATTGCCTCCAAAATCGCCAACGAGCTGAAGCTGTGAAAAGCGAGGAGGGGGGGAATAACACAAAACAAAGAATGGAATTTAAAAAGGAGCAAAACCCAAAAGACTGCTTTCATTCATGGGATCAGGGTAGACTCAGGAGCGGTGTACAGTGATCACCTTGTCGAATGTACTGGTATTTGAGGCTACTGTTGAGTGTTTGGCCAGTGGAAACAGAAAAACAATTCAAAGAGAAATCAAATATAATATACCACCCCACCCTTCAACAACAACCCTGCCCCATGCAACTACACCCACCACCATATACAATAAATGGTTAAAAACAATGACCCTTATTGCAATAAAGTTCAGCCTTTCTAATTAATGACGTGCAAAACTCAGCGCTATATGCTGATATACCATATAGACAAACCAACCAATAAAAATACTTTATTATGTACAGGTAAATATATAGAGTATTCTGTTCACGGTTTATGTTCATAGAGTTGTATAATACGAGAATCTTATAGCTTAACATCTACAGGTCTTGTATAGTTGTCTTGATTTCTGTACAGAAAATGTATGTTTAATGTCTAATACTGTGTACTTTTTTTGAGTTTGAAGTTCTTCCTAAATGTTATTGACATCTGTTAGATTGCTTACCTCCACTGTGTGGTTTTATTTTTTTTAATAAATGTTTTAAACTTATTTTTATTCTCATCAGTACAAAGGAAAAAAAAAACGTACAGAATTACTTTATTTCCCCCTCACCTCGCCCCCCTCTCCTCCCGGTCCACAGAGTTGTCGCAATATACGAGAAATGCTGAATTCAAAATGCATATTGAGACTTGGATTCCGTTCACAAACACAATACTCTGGCTTTCTGGACTGCTGCTCCCGGTTGTGTAATCTGTCATTTCATCTGTTGCCCCTGGGAAAAGCACCAACAAATGTAAAGGCAAACAGAAAGCATTAAAAGAAAGACAAAAATGATAGTACCTTTGACTGCTGCATCTTATTTCATGGTGTGAATTGGGGGTTTTCATCAGCTGGTACAAGAGATATTGTGACAACTCTGTTGCAGTTACACCTTTTATTGACTTTGTTGTGAAGCCTCCCTTACCACAACACTCTGGGATTTTTATGTTCAACAGCAGACTAACAACCATTTCTCATTGTTCCCATTTCCTGGCAGTAAAAGATATCACAGTAGCTCTTGAATCACCTGTTTAGTGGTTGTACAGTTAATTGTCCCAGTTTAACTTGTTTGTGCTGAATATTTTAGCAACTTCTTGTATTTATTCCACCACATTATGCCTGTATTAAGCTGCTTTGTAATTATGAGGCATTCACCTATACAAAAAAGATAATTAGGAATTTTATTTGTTCATTTCTTTTAGATTTTTGGTTTGTTTTTGTTTTTATTTCAGGTTGCTTCCCCCCCCCCCCCTTTGTAATTAGTGATTATAAAAGTATGTAAAACCACTAGTACTGGTACATTTATACTTGTTATTTTGTACTGAATTAACCATCGCGGTTAACTGTGCAATGGTATTCCATGTTGTATTACTGTAATACTGGCATGTGGTTCCCATCCACACACTTTGTGAAGAGTAGGAAAATGACACAGACGTTCTTAATTTCAAAGAAAATAATTATTAGACAACATAAAAAGCTGTGATAATCTCTGGAACCATGTTGAAATGGAACGGACATTTGTATTGCCTTCCAACTGGGGCATTATGGGAAACCAAGGAGGACTGTATATGCTGTTTTGTAGTGTGTGATGTAGCTTCCTTCCTGTGATGGTACTGTTCCAGAATGGACATGCATTTCGTTGCCTTAGCCGATAATGATGCTCAGAAGCAAAACAAGAAGGTTAAAAATAAAAATAAAGAAACCACAATAAAACATGTACCCGCCCCCTAATGTTCAGTCAAGGAAAGTTTGATGCAAGTCATCTTGATTCAGTCTCACTGGTGCACAATATTAAAACTTACTTGAAAGAGTCTCAAATGCAAAGTGTGCTGTCTTTATTTGTTTTGCTTTTGTCTTTACCACAATGCCAGTATCTTGGAAGAGGCCCATAAAATAAAATTCTGCCGCATCTAAGCAGGGTGCTTTGTGGCCCTTCATGCAGATGGATATGTAGTGTAGTAGTGTGTCTAAGCTAAATCAATGTAATGCAATTAATTTGAAAGATGCAATTCAGAATATTCTGTAAAACTGCACTTTCCCACATTATAATGATGTATGGCCCTGGACAGAGATTAAAGAAATGCAGCTGAAGTGAATTCCCTGTGTTCACTGGACTTGAAGGGCAGATGAAAAGTGGATTTGAATCAGGTATTTCAAATACTGAAGATAATGGACAGGGTCAGGACCACAGGACAACTTTAAGCTCAACAATGCATTCAAATAGGTGTGGATAGAACTGAAAACCGGCACTTAACCCAGAGAGGGAATAGCAGACCACTCATTTTTAAAGACCTTACAGTAATTGATAAACTGAGAGTCACTTGTGACTGTCAAGGTTAAAGTTAAGTTAATGTTAAATTCACTGTGGAAATATAGAGTGCAATGTTAAAACTACACTACAACTCTCCTCGCGTTCCAGTTCCGCGTTTCATGCATTTGTCTTTGTCTGCTATCCGTAGTTTGAGTTCACCGGAAGCAGAATAAACGGGAGGTTATGGGATGTGTGCATGAGGAGGCAGTAAATATACGGCTGGAATAGTTTTTCTGCTGAGGTAAATAGACAAGGGGGTTTTGTTTTGTTTTTCTCTACGGGAACTAAAAGGTAAGATTTTAAGCTCATGTTAATTGATGTTTTTTGTTTGTTTTTGTCTCTTGAAGCATGCATTTTTATTCACTGTCGTCCGGGTGTCCCCCAACGGTTTACATGATTTTCATTTTCAATTCTGCCGTTCTGCTATTACAGGAAAGTATTCAAAGTTGTTACTGCACAAGCCCTATTCATAATATATCCCCCTCGCTTTGCGGTGGGATAGTGTCAAACACGTGTAATGCGACAGCTGATGTTCAGGTAGAAGCAAGGTCACATTGAGTTTGCTTTTGTGTTTCTGTTTTCATTGGCACAGGTGGTTTGCAGAGCTCATTGAGGTCATGCTAAGTTTACCTTGAATACACTCCTTGTAAACGAATGATGAAAACAGGGATCGAATCATACAATTGAGGACTTGCTCGTTTTAAGGCCTCCCTAAGGCGTACAGTTCATACTCCAAGGGTGAAACAAATCCCTTACAAATAATTATTGCTTCAACAGTTATTTTACTATTTCAGTGTAATATAAATGCATACGGCATAATTGTTTTATTTAACGTAATACGTGTATTAACTACCATTATTTAAATCAGTGGTTCTCAATCCTGGTCCTGGAGTGCAACATCCTACCCTGCTGACTGATTTGTTATTTAATTGAACCCTTATTGTAATTGATAAGTTGGTTCCTTAAGATAATTTCCTTTTACAATTGTATAGTTAAAACCCATACTGTTAAAATAATTAAAAGGCTCTGATTTAGTAAATTACTTCAATTAGGGGTTCAATTAAGTAATTTAGAGCTCAGTTGGAACAAAAACCAGCAAGGTAGGTGGTACTCCAGGACCAGTATTGAGAACCACTGACTTAGACCAATTAACAGGATTACTTGAATATCGTATCAGTTATTATAAAAATTACTTGTTGAGTACATTGTTTTTTTAAGTAACCACTTATTAAACAATAACAAGTATTTTTGTTTATTGAACAAAAAATAGATTGACTTACATTTTAAATTGCTAGCAATAGCTACCAAATATTGTAAATTCTACAAGTAGTTCATAGTTTTGAGTAATTTTATTTATTCATTTAAGAACAAATGCTTACATTTCCTGATGCTCTATATTTTGTGCTATAGGAAACGACACTATTGTAGGAAACATTGGTGTGAATAATTATGAATAGTTGAAAATGAAATGAACCACTGCTCATTGCATAGACTCACTTACACACATCAATGGTATTTAATTTTTGTATGCTTTCCCCCCCACCTCTTGGAATCGTTAAGCAGGAGCTCGCCAAGATGTTCCTCACGGTAGCTTTGTTCAGAAAGGGTATCCCGGGCAAGCAGTGGATCGGGAAGTACCGGCGGCCCCGGCAGGTCACCTGGCAGATGAAACGCAACGTGATCGAGCGGCTGGAGATCGAGGCGGAGAACGAGTACTGGCTGAGCCGCCCGTACATGAGCGCGGAGCAGGAGCGGGGCCACAGCGCCGAGCGCCGCATGATCAACTGGACCAACTTGAAGGCCGCCAAAGCCGCCAACTTTCCTGAACACAGATATGTGGCAGACCACCTCGGCCACCTGAACATCTCCAAAAAGTGGAGCGTCTCCTAAAAATGTATGAATACATGAGAATGACTCATCACATCACAGAGCTCCTTGGAAACATCACAAGGAAGTAAAAAGAGGACTTTTATAGACAACTAAATATTTGAATTCAAGACTCCAGTGAAGCGTTTTGAGCAACATGCAGTAGGCTGCTTTGAGCTCTTGGAAATTAGCATTTTAAATATGTTACCTACTGGTCTGAATACTGTTGAATTGGATTGGAGCCCAGATTTAAAAGAAAATGAAGTGTTTGGGAAATCCCGGCTTAAATGTGTCTAACAGTGCTCCACGCTGTTCAAATAAAATGTCTGCTTTCATAGTGGGTATTGATAGATTGTGAATCGATCAGGTTACTTGAAAATGTCAGTATTGGCTGAGGTACTTATTTGTTCATTACACAAAACCTATGCAATCAAGTGAAGGTTACTAAATGCTAGAGATATAACTGGCATCTTTCTATAGTTCTGAGATCATATACATCATGTCTAAATGTGGCTAAGATGTAAAACGCCAATGAGAGTGCAGTTTTTATTTCCTTCACAACTTGTTTGCCTACTGCCATTGAGCCATGTGTGTGAAATAAAGATGTTGATGTTCAGTAATTTCCTGTTTGAATGGTTCTTCCAATTCCCTTTTTTATTTTTGTATCTGATCTTAAATGCTTACATTGCCATCTTTGTGAGACAGTGTTACATGCTGCTACTCTAGGCCAGTGTCTTTAGGGAATTCCCTTTTGTGAGTCAGTAAATGCACATTTTAACAGTATAAACCAGAAAATGTATAACTATAATCTGTGTTCAGTACAGCCCATTACCCAAGTAATTAGGAACTCTTGGAACTCAGAAATGTGAATCTGCATATCTAGATTGAGCAGTACCTGTACTGTGCTTTGTAGTAAAAATTGACTGATTTAAGCTGCTTGCATTGCATTTTCATGTCTTACACAAAGTCCTTTATTATGGTGATGTACGATACAATTTTTTTTAAGCCTCTGCCTTTCACTTTACTTGTGAGCAGGGATTAGGTGATCAATAGTTCCGTCTGGCTGGCCTAGTGTCTTGTCCATGACTATCAGGAGTTTGACACCGTCCACAAGAAACTGCAGCAGCTCTACTTCAGTGAAGCCAATGGTTTGTGCATTGAAAACCTCACAGACACTGCCGGCAGCACAGCCTGAGGAGAAACGAGAGATGGGAGATAAGGTCTGTTAAAATGTCTTCTGAAAAAATCCTTCCTACTAGATACTTCTAAACAAGATTTTTCTTGTTAAAGGTTAAATATTTTTAGTTTTTTTTTGTTAAAAGGTTAAACCAAATGACTTTCCCTGGGATGGCTCTGGTATTTCAGCCACAGCAACTTAATACTGCTAATTACAGTGGTTTATTCTCTTGATTAACTTTTCTCTCGGTCACAGAGTATCACTTCTTTCAGGTCTTGGGTGGTTCGGTCAATGTGGTAGGAACTGCATATACTGTGCTAAGAAGTTTATTGTCCTGAGTCTGAATAGTTTACATCTTAAAAAGAAAACAGAATCAAGTCTTTTCATAATTTTCATTCATCTGTACCATCTGTGTTTTTCCCCTGCAGTGCACCGCAAGGGCTGATGGGACCCCCGGCCGGGTGTACCTGTGTGGGCCAGTCTCAGGCGCAGTCTGTCCAGGATGTTGCCCAGCTGCCAGTGGTGCTGGATGTGCTTCAGTGCCACCCGGACACTGGCTCTCAGCCCCGTCCCCACCTCGGCCGGAGAGCTCAGCACATAGCCCAGGTGGTCTTTCCATACGAACGGGTGCCTCAGTCTCTTATACAGCTCCTCCAGCTCACGCCACATGAAACAGCAGGGGACACAACAATACAGCTTTTAATTACTGTGTCTGTATTGATGAAACGCAAAGAGTTTCGCTTCCTGCATTCCTCTGATGCTGTACTTTGTGTGCATTTACAGTGCATGGCCATGTAGTTTTGGTACGTGTAATAGGAGCACTTTTATTGAGTATAGAAAGAATTGGAGTTCCTTCATTTCTTCTGATTTTTGTAGAAAGGCAAATTATAATTGGGACAGATATTATGTAACAGTTAACTTTTTCTAAGAAGCTCATCACAGACGTTCATTCTGTGGGGGCATCCAACAACTTTGTTGTGCTCTTCTTGTTAATTAGCCTTTGAAATGTTTAGTTGGACTCTGGATACGTCCCAACGAGAGAGGTGTCTCCAGCTGTTTTTAACTCACCTTCCGCAGCGTAGTGCAAACGCATTCAAATGCCTTCTTGATGTTGTCGTCTTTGCGCGTGGATATTAACTGCAGGTGCTCTTCAATGTTAATTAACACAACCAGGCTTTCGTCTTTGCTGATCCTGTGAAATGCACAACACAGATGCAGAGAGCCATTTAGCTTATGTAGAGTGAGAGGCAAATCCTAATTGTAATGTCCATTTAAAAAAGAAAACCTTTGCTCAAAAGACTCCTACATGCCTTCCTGAAGAAGATGTACATAATGCATGCATGTTTGTATACACTCACCTAAAGGATTATTAGGAACACCTGTTCAATTTCTCATTAATGCAATTATCTAACCAACCAATCACATGGCAGTTGCTTCAATGCATTTAGGGGTGTGGTCCTGGTCAAGACAATCTCCTGAACTCCAAACTGAATGTCTGAATGGGAAAGAAAGGTGATTTAAGCAATTTTGAGCGTGGCATGGTTGTTGGTGCCAGACGGGCCGGTCTGAGTATTTCACAATCTGCTCAGTTACTGGGATTTTCACGCACAACCATTTCTAGGGTTTACAAAGAATGGTGTGAAAAGGGAAAAACATCCAGTATGCGGCAGTCCTGTGGGCGAAAATGCCTTGTTGATGCTAGAGGTCAGAGGAGAATGGGCCGACTGATTCAAGCTGATAGAAGAGCAACTTTGACTGAAATAACCACTCGTTACAACCGAGGTATGCAGCATTTGTGAAGCCACAACACGTACAACCTTGAGGCGGATGGGCTACAACAGCAGAAGACCCCACCGGGTACCACTCATCTCCACTACAAATAGGAAAAAGAGGCTACAATTTGCACAAGCTCACCAAAATTGGACAGTTGAAGACTGGAAAAATGTTGCCTGGTCTGATGAGTCTCGATTTCTGTTGAGACATTCAGATGGTAGAGTCAGAATTTGGCATAAACAGAATGAGAACATGGATCCATCATGCCTTGTTACCACTGTGCAGGCTGGTGGTGGTGGTGTAATGGTGTGGGGGATGTTTTCTTGGCACACTTTAGGCCCCTTAGTGCCAATTGGGCATCGTTTAAATGCCACGGCCTACCTGAGCATTGTTTCTGACCATGTCCATCCCTTTATGACCACCATGTACCCATCCTCTGATGGCTACTTCCAGCAGGATAATGCACCATGTCACAAAGGTCGAATCATTTCAAATTGGTTTCTTGAACATGACAATGAGTTCACTGTACTAAACTGGCCCCCAGTCACCAGATCTCAACGCAATAGAGCATCTTTGGGATGTGGTGGAACGGGAGCTTCGTGCCCTGGATGTGCATCCCACAAATCTCCATCAACTGCAAGATGCTATCCTATCAATATGGGCCAACATTTCTAAAGAATGCTTTCAGCACCTTGTTGAATCAATGCCACGTAGAATTAAGGCAGTTCTGAAGGCAAAAGGGGGTCAAACACAGTATTAGTATGGTGTTCCTAATAATCCTTTAGGTGAGTGTATATGTGTATGTGTATATGCATCTGAAGACTTTTGCATCCGTTCGGCGAGATAAAAACCCCCTTTCTTGCACTTTGTTCTCCCAGTTTAGTAATCCGTTCCTCAAAGCTTAAAGCTATTTTTCATCAGACAGCAAACACAAGCAAATAGATTTCCCCTGCAGATGGGCAAAACCCTTATATTACTAATACAACTCTTATTACTAACACTGACACAGCTCTCTGGTCTCCTTTCTCTTGTGTGTCGGTGCTTTAAGGGCTGAACAAACCCACCATACTGCCCGTGCATCTGGCCAATCTCTCGCCACCCCAGTCCTCAGCATGGCGGCTGAGGGGGTGTCCACAGGGAGTCCCACACACCCCAGCTGTGCTCTGTCCGCGGCCAGCTGCTGCAGAGAGACTAGGGTGCCAGGAATCTCTTCACTCAGCTGCCTGAAGGCTGGAATGAAGAGGTACGGTTTAGAAACGCTGCGCTGTAAACATGCTGGTTTAAGGGAGAAGTACTGTACCTTTGTCAGCCAGCGAGAGGAGCTGTCTGCGCTCTCCTCTGCTGCAGTGTGGTGGGAAGGAGAAGTCTTCGACATTGCGGCCAACGCAGACCTCACAGCTCGTCACGTACTGGCTGTCAAAGTCATCTCCGCCCTGCACAACGCACAGACAACGTTGCTGTGTGTAGGTGTGGGTACTTGGCATTCAGAGTCATTTCAAACTTTATAGGCTCCAGTAACTGCATGTAGAGAGCATGCTAGGCCACAAAATTGTTATTCTCATTCGATTTGTACTATACTATTGTGGTGGCATTCCAACTCAGTTCCCAAATCTCACTTCTGTAGGAGGCATAACAATTCTTCATGATGACAATAGCTGGAAATCTTCCTCTGACTACAAAAGTCATAACAAATGGTTTTTGTTCCCGTCTTTATTTATTCTAACACATTTATGATGCACAAAAAAAAAGGAATAGGCTGCTATATGAGTTGTATGAAGCTTTCCGATAAACTTAATTGCAGTGTCCAAGAAAAAGGAGAATTTCCCTTTCCAAAACCTGCTTGTTTTACCTTCAAGTTGTCATAGTTGAAGTCACTGCGCTGGGTGCTGGCCCTTCTGTAGCCCTTGTGGTAGAGCTCGAGGACGCGATCAAAGAAGTCACAGAAGACGATGTATGACTGACCATCTCCAGCCACACAGCCCACTGACATGGGGCCTGAAGACTCCCCTGCAGACCACCACACAAACACAGCCAGGCTACTCCCAAGTCCACCATATACTGAACACTGACACAGGATTGTTCACTTTCACTGCGGTAAAAATCATTTGACAGATTAAAAAGCAGACAAGGATGTAACTACATTTTAAAAGAACCAAGATTGTGTGTGATTAGTTTTAAACATTGTCACTGTTAAATAGCAGTACATCTACATACAGTGAGGGGAAAAAAGTATTTGATCCCCTGCTGATTTTGTACGTTTGCCCACTGACAAAGAAATTATCAGTCTATAATTTTAATGGTAGGTGTATTTTAACAGTGAGAGACAGAATAACAACAAAAAAATCCAGAAGAACGCATTTCAAAAAAGTTATAAATTGATTTGCATGTTAATGAGGGAAATAAGTATTTGACCCCTTCGACTTAGTACTTGGTGGCAAAACCCTTGTTGGCAATCACAGAGGTCAGATGTTTCTTGTAGTTGGCCACCAGGTTTGCACACATCTCAGGAGGGATTTTGTCCCACTCCTCTTTGCAGATCCTCTCCAAGTCATTAAGGTTTCGAGGCTGACGTTTGGCAACTCGAACCTTCAGCTCCCTCCACAGATTTTCTATGGGATTAAGGTCTGGAGACTGGCTAGGTCACTCCAGGACCTTAATATGCTTCTTCTTGAGCCACTCCTTTGTTGCCTTGGCTGTGTGTTTTGGGTCATTGTCATGCTGGAATACCCATCCACGACCCATTTTCAATGCCCTGGCTGAGGGAAGGAGGTTCTCACCCAAGATTTGACGGTACATGGCCCCCGTACATACACAATTACTTAGATTAAACCCAGTGCTCCTACAGGGGCACCACCCTAAGACTAAAGGTGTTTAACCCGCAGCGCCACTGGAGGAGCACACTACAATACTTAATGTATTTGATAGTAATGTATAGTAGGCTTGTATACGCACATGCCTTTTATTCACGTGAGCATCAGAGCAGGGACTATCGTTAGGTTAATCAAATACACACAAATATTGAATTATTTAAAATTCCCATCCCTAGCACTAATGTAGTCTCACCTTCCTGCAAAGTTTTAATGAACTGTTAAATGTGCTAAAAAAAATGTATTCTATCAATGATTCCTATTAGGCTATGTAACTGATCGATTATAAGCAGGACATATGGGGAGGTCACATAGGGAGACATGAAATCTGTATTAAAACATTACGTTCCTTCTAGGCTTATACAGACGTGTGGCTTGGCATTTAAAGTGCTCAGATAGAGAACATTTCTAGGTTTAGCATAACTTCCCTTTTTCTGTGGCTAGAAATTGAGATTTTAGGTATTTCCCTGACAGAGTGTGTTTTGGAGAATGACTTGCAATTAAGGAATATTACTAAGAATTGTGCTTTAAAATGAAGGCCTTATTTTGTCCAATAACTTCTATGATTTTGCTTGATGTCAGCTAAATTCACAACGGATGCAAGATATCATAGGATTTATTCTTAAACATTCTGAAAGCAGACTGACGTCAAGTAGCAATAGCGGTGCATATTTCATTCATTCATTGTCTGGATTTCCTCAGTGGCATGTGCTATGATGTGTCCACGATTGCTTGCAGTTTTTGGATTTCTCCACCTTTTTGTTTGCATTGATTTTTCAATTTATACTGTACCTCAGAGTTTGTGTACAAAGGCATTGCTTTGTGGTAATTCCAGTTGAGTAGACACCAACAGTTTGTCTCCCCTGGCAACAAGTCCAACTAGACTGCTCTTGCCAAGTGCTAATTTGACAGCGTGACCATCCATCTAGAAATGTCACATGCCTTGAAGGGCCAGGGGATTTATTGGCAGATTACAGTGTTTTTTATGAATTCCTCCAGCACGAACACAATCAGTTCTTCACCTGCCACTGTGTTGTCAATTAAGGACACCACGCTGGCTGTTTGGTTTGGTCCTGAAGGGGCTTGATTAAGAAGAATGAACTTCCCCCAAGAAGCTCAAAAATGTTCAAAACCATACAGAGGATTCCAGACATCCATGTGTGTGTTATCACTTGTTGGTTAATGCTTAGTATAGCTACACGGACAAGTTATAATCAGGCCTGGCCAACAACCAACCCCCTTTTGGCTTCCTATTTGGACAGCTGATCCTGCTCTGTGTTGTGTACTTGGGTGTAGATCTAAACTGTTGTCTATATTGAGTTCCTGTCTGTGGTTTGTGTAGTTCTTCATGCTCCTTCATGGTCTTAATCAGCACATCACATGAGTTTGATGTAATGTCATTTGTTGAATTACAGGTAAAAGAGAGGGTTCTTGTGAGGGTTTTTCAGTTCTTATTTATGAATGCATGGCTTTGCTCTTCAGAAGTGAAACAGAGTAGAGTGGCAGCAAAACAGAATGCACACTTCTTGTAAAAAACATATATATATATATATATATATATAGATCGTACTTACCCGGGTCTTCTAGCCCTGGCCGTATGACGTCATCAAATATGAAGCCACTGTCGGTAGCCCGGTTGAACTGGCGCTTGTACATGGGCAGTGTGAGGATCTGGGCCATGCAAGTGTAGTTCCTGCTCAGAACGGGAAACTCCTCCTCGGGGGACAGCCTTCCCAGTCTGATCAGAGACATGGGGTCCACTGGCTTTTTCTCCTGCGGTGTGGAATGCAATATTTGCAAATATTGGAGGTGGAAATCGCTGCATGATAATTAGTTTAATGGTTGATAAATGGTTGTATGTTCAGGGAATGTCTAATGCCTCCTCCCAATATACATCAAAATAATGAAATGGCCACAGCTGTCTGAAGCGGAGAAAGATGTCCAGGTTTTGCACAGCACCACCCATTACATTTCTTTGCTGTTGCAATTTTTAACTTAATGTGAAATTACGATCCAAATCTTAACATGATGATGATGATTATTATTATGTAATAAATTCAGTACCTCTAGAATAGACTTGTACCTTGTGGCCAAAGGTAACTCAACTGGAGCTAAAAGAGAGGGCAAAACAACAAGAAGATTATGATAAACAATGTCTAATAATGGGCAAATTTAGAGTCAGTGTCAGAACAGAAAACAAAAGTTGTCAACGTTGTGTTGTTTCCATGCGTGGCTTTTCTTGGGCGTTTTGTAAAAATGTGAAACTTTTCAGAGTTTTCACAAGTAGACAACAGTCGGGAAAACAAAACAAGTCTATGGTGGAAAAAAGACTGATACACAATTACAGAGGTTTTCACAACACTGCAAACACAAACATCTGCAGCTGAGAAAGGCAACACAAAAAACAAGCAAACAAAAAACTGAAATAGGGAGAATTATGAACTTACGTCTGAGCTTCCACATTTTGGACAAGATGGAATTGGGAACAGTGCTGAAAGCAGTCAATGGTACAGGAGAAGCTGAGATCTTACACTGGCCAGCGGGGCGGAGAGATATTAATAGTTCATTTATGACTGCGCACACCATTTGAGGAGACCCTGTTTGTTCCCCACCTGACACACACTCCTGTGCAAACTGGATGAAGGTTGTCCCGTATCGGGTGACACACTGTAAAACAGTATGGTTATTTTTGGAAATCTAAATCAGGCTGATATTTTGGCATTGTGTGTCGTCACTGCAAGTCCACAGAATGGGAAATAACACCCAATATAGTCTACTCAGCTTTATATACTGTGTATATAAGTACTATTCTGTTATTCTGTTGAGTGTGAGGATTAGAAATGGAGTATTGTGGGTGATGGTTTCCAAAGGTTCTTTACTGTAATTATTCCTTGTACAGAACAGTGCAACACAAACATTTCCAACAGCATCCCCTCACTGGTGAAATAGTGCAGTGCAGCTGTTGAATGCTACCAGGCTACTAAACAGTCTTGGCAGAGAGTTCAAAGCTGCAGGTAAGAGGAATTGGACAACTCTTGTGCCTGTTGTGTCTTGTGTATTAATGTGTAGAATGTTAACAGAGAGCAAATACTTCCAATACTTTAATTATCCTTGCAAACCTCAGTTTATTTATTTATTTACCCAAAGAAAAATACTTCAAATAAATAGCAGTTATTTATTTAACAAAAGCAGTACAGTGTCAGTACAGTTGTTATGCTTGTGTGAATCTTGATATAATATTACCATCCAAAAAGTGAATCTGTTAAATAAGATGCAATCAAATTACACGACTTAGCCAGTCAAATTGAAATAACAGCGCATACAGAAATGACAGCAGTGATGCAGATGAGATCTTTCCAGCAGTTGAGTCACAACGAAATGCATCAAGAAAGTGATGAGCCAAAGTGAAAATGGCTGTTGTGTGAAAAGCATTCATGTTTTACATCTGATCCTCCACTCAAACCTAGACAAGTAGGGGACGGTTAGACTGTTCCTTTAGATCATCATGAGATCCTACCTATGTGCTGCAATTAGCAGGTTTTCCATCCGTACCGCATAAATCAGGAACCCTGTCATCAGACGGGCCACGATATTTCCTAAACGTGTGTATAAGAAAACACAGAACCAACTCCCATTCAGTCTGAAAGAGCTGGAGGAATCCACTTAGATATATTTTTAATATATGGTTCGAAAAGTGTGACCCTCCAACTGTCAAAATCACTCCCTTTTTTATGTATATGTAAAATACACAGGATAGATTTTAAAATCTATATTTAGTCTATACTCCATACATTTTATAGGTTGAAACTATATGGTGAGATTAATTTTTACACTATATTTTCAACCTAGAAAATAAATAAATGGATTACTGACTAAAATATAGTTAAAATACATCCCATATATTTGAAATGAAAAGGAACCACTTTTGTCATCTGAAAAATTTTAAGATCAGTGATTTATATTCAAAAATATATGGAAATGGGATGCAATGGAGCTGTCTGCCCTCTGACACCGCCTGGGCTCTATGCCCGTGTGTTTGAGCTGCCACTAGGCTAGGGCATGAAAGGTTTCTCATTTCTTGGGCAGTGAGTGCAGAGTCCAGCTATTCAAAACCACTGCTTTCACAAACAGGCCCTTCATTTCTCTCAATCTGCACCGTCACTTTGCATAGTGTCACATTTCGCAACCTCAATCTCCAGCACTCACACTCGATTCAAGTTTCATACACAAATTCCCTTCTTCTTTCAGTATTATTAATATTTACTGTTAGATAGTTTTGCGGTATATTCAATTTCAGCTGCACAAGCATTCTGTGACAGTGGAAAAGGATGCACGTTTGTATAGTTGTTCATTTGTATCATGTGCAGTAGATCTATTTGGTTTTGCTCTTGGTAATACCAGTATATATTTGCCTTTTCTGTTTTGAAGCCGTCATTGTTGGAGACCAAAGCTGATGATGTCAGTAAATGAGTATTGCGGTGCATATTTTTACTAAACTGTAGTGACTGACGAAGTCTGATGCAATAACATATGAATAAATAACACAATTGCCCTTTCAATGTGAACTTTTGCTAAGGGATAAACAGCCTGTTTTTGAAATCATGTAGTTTTATATTTGATTTGGAGATAACCATAAGTCCAATTAGTAGTATTTAAATACTGCTTCATTTCTAGTACTAGCATGAAGTGGTAACCCCCCCACCCCGCCAAAAACACAAGTAACCACCAATAAACCTAAATCATGCAATCAGGCAAGCAGAGTTAATGGAATCCATGACTCAGTAATGTCCTGTTTCCGTTTTGCATGTGGTTAAACACAGTCAACGGAAACCATATAGTATGTATTAGCAGAGTAGTTTCAGCTTTGCTAATTCAGAAATATTCTTGTCACATCGCATTGGAAAATAAAACACAGACAGACAGACAGAGCTACAAAAATACACTGTGTTGTAAAATTGAAAAAAAATATCTGACATTTTGTCTCAAGCTCCAGGCTTCCTCTGGTCTCATAAAAATAAATTATACAGGTAAACAACTGCCATTAGTAGACTACTAATATAAAAATATATCCTCTGATATACTCCAAAATATCTTTAATAGAAATAATTAAAATAAAGAGAATGTCACCACCAGTCATTTAGTAGTGAATGATAATGATGATGGATCTTATGACTGAAAAGGAGAAGTTCTGAAGTTTTGGGAACAAGAACGATACAACAACCAATTCCTGTTCAGGACTTTGACAATCGACACAAAAGTTCCAGCGAAAGCAGAAAAGGGAAACAGAATACGATTTCAAAATATGTGAGCAGTTGTATTCTTAAGCACATCTAATTCTAAATTCTTCATGAAGAAGACATTCCATTCATGGAGTCTGGAAACAAAGGTCAGACACCTACCTGCTGACCAATGTCACCGTAAACATTTTAAAAAGACATTGTTTTAATATAAATTAATCTGACTGGTTAACTTGCCTGCCTAACATCACAGCTTAGGCAGCTTTAACCCAGGATAGCTCTCAATCATGAATACAGCTTTTAGGGAATGCTTGCAAATCATCCAATATTGTGAATGATCCAACAATATCCGTTGGATTAGAAATCCTCTAAAACATATCCTTCCAGCTGCTTCCTGAACATGCTCCTCTTACTAGCATAGTGTAACACTTCGAGCAGGATAGACTATTTGTTGTCCACACAATCCTTCAGAACTATATATTAAGTAGCTGTTGACAAGTTGCTTGTACAAAGGAAATGTTTCAGGATAAGAGACCCTGCAACATTGTCTAATAATTTGATAAATTACAACTGAGCAAAGCCTAGTTCTTTTGACCTTCATAAATGGATCAGAGCACGGTGTGGCAGTACTAATACCATGACAGAAAGTAAACGAGTTCTCATGTTTCCTTACTGCCCTTGAGAGGTGCAGTAACATTACAGTGCATGTGCAAAGAGCTGCTTCAGAAAAAGCATTGCAAATCAAACTACATGCACACAAAGCAGTAGACGAGCTCACAAACCAAGCTTGAACTTGTTTTTTTTTGGTGGGAAGGAGGGAGTTCCTTTCACAGCAATCGCAAAAAGCAGGCAAAACAACTGACAACCCCCTGGATCCAGTTTACAGTGAACAAGCTTTTTTTTTCAGATGCACTTGCAGTAAGGCTCTGCTGCTACAACGCAGAGTACAATTGTTCTACGTTAATAACAACAAAATGGCGTGACTGGCAGGAGATAAAACTGCCGCTGGCGGGGAGTGTCTACAGGTCCTCCAGGCCCGTTATGTCCACTTTGATTTTGACGAACAGCGTGTCGTCCTTCACGTAGACGCCGTTCTTGGGGTTCTCCAGGTCGGTGTGCGTGACGAAGCAGGGGAAGCCCGAAGCCACGTTCATCTCAGAGACCGGCCGGCGGAAGCTGTTGCTGGCCAGGTCCGGCTTGAAGAAGTCCACAATGTCGATCTTAGCCCCGCTCTGGTCCAAGATCATGAGGGACACGCCCTGTCTGAACGGCCAGGGCAGCAGGGAGTCGAAGTCGCCCCTCATCAGCACGATGTACAGGGAGACGTGGGTTCCCCGGCCACTGCCGTCCCCATTCAGGTAGGCCCTGGCACACAGGCGGTAGCCACTGCGGCTGGTGTAGAAGGGCGTGCTGTAAATGGAGGTGGCTGCCTCTTTCTTCTTCTGGTAGTCCCGGATCTTCCAGATGAGCTTGCCGTTGTAGGACGTGGCCTCCACCTGGTTGAACCTCTCGTCATTCAGGTTGAGCTGGTCCACGTGGATGTTCAGCAGCCGGGAATGGCGCTTGTATTGATCGTCGAGGACGGCTGGAGGAGAAGAGCGTCTACTCTTAAACCATGTCACATGATGATAAGGAATTATGTATTTTTAGTGTTGCTAATATTCATGAGTAGGTTAATTAATGTCTACTCATGAATAAGGCTTGTTGTCTAAAGCCTTAGAGTTTTCTGTGCTTTTGCCCTTTGCTCTGCGATCCAGGGATGAGCTCTCAGTGAATGTTCACCCAAACCGAAGATAATTCTGAAAGAGCTGACTGCCTCCGTTTGAACGGAATAGGTTCATTGCTTCAGCTCACTGCAGTGGGTGTCTAGTGAGGAAGGCGAAGGGCACTTACTCAAGCGGTCTTGAAGTGACTCGATCACAGAGACCTGCTGTTTCAGGTTGTCCATTGAGGTCTTCAGCTGCCCCACCTCGGAGCGGCTGGAGTCTTGGTTGAAGGCACGCGAGAGCTGCTGCAGCTGGATCTGGATGCTGGACACCCTGTCCTTCTGCTCCTCGAGGGACTTCTGTTGTGGCGGGAACGGAAGACCACAGGAGAAAAGTGGACATTAACGACATCTCCACAATACCTGGACTTTCAATAAGGCATTATTTTCAAGGAATGTTGAAATCGTCCCTTGGCCAATCTGAGGGAAATCTGACGCATGAAGAAGAGAGTCTCACCTGCACAGTGGACAGCACGCCATCAGTCTTGTTGACTTGCTGCACCAGGGGCTTGATTTCATTCTCCAGGCAGTTGACAACGCTGGTTAACTCTTGAAATTCATGATTCTTCAGGAGCATAGTTTTCTGAAGATTGTCAATCTGTTGAAAAGAGCCTGGTGTTAGATATTCTGGATCCAAGAAAGCAACTACTGGGGTGTAATAGATGGTTTGTATATAACAGACTAACTGAATGGATTCTATCAATCACTTTTTTGTTAATTTAATATCATCAGTTTTTCCCCCTTTCCCCACCCCCTGTTCTGTAATTGCCAATTAACAAACTTTAAAACAATTTCCATAGCTTCAGGATAGATGAGATCAAGCACAGGTCCTCTGACATGCAACTTGTCAAACCCATTCACTAATTTAATTTTCACACGGCACACTCATGGGTAGATCTGATGATACAATGTGTGCAGAATTATTCCAAAAATAGAATAATTGTAATGTCTAGCAGCTGTTATTCTCGTCCTGTTTAATTTAATAAGTCCAATTGTTGTTTTTTTGAGTTGTTTTTAGTACAAATGGAATAAAAGCCCGAAGTCTGGTTCTGACTCAAATTTCACCTTTTTTTCCAAATTGGCGTTACTTTCCAAAACCAAAAGCAGATGGTCCTTCAGGGCTACGTCTTCATGGGCTTGTACTTCCACTCGCTTTTCCTACTTAAAAAGAAAAGGAAACCCTTATACTGGTATTTAAAAAGGGGGAATAGTTACACATGCTCTGAACTCTCCCACGGGAGTCTGCCTTACATTTAAAGCTGTCTTAATACTGATTCAAATTAAGATCACGTCTTCCTTGAACACTCATTCCAACGTTCGAAACTGGTTTGCAGCCTTGCTGAATAATATTACTCAACGCTTTGAACTGAACACGTCGTGATGAATTAGTTTGTACCAACCCTGACATTACAGCCGTACTTCTTGTATGTACAGTCCACTTCAACTGCTGGGCATTCGTGAAAATGGTCTTTGAGCTACAAAAGCAAACAAAGAAAACCAAAAGCTCAGGCTGCAGCAATTAGCGTTGGCTGCACTCTCATACTCTCAAACCTGTCAGCACCAAGACCCGTTATTTTACAAGTCATATTGGGTGCTAGAAGAACAGAAAGACACCATACATAATTGAGACATTTTATCAGAGGGTTCTCCTAAGCTAGTGTTTACATGTATTAAATTATTATGAACTTTATTAGGTTAAGCTTTAAAAGCGAATTGGTCAATTGTGTAATTATTCATATTTCACATGAATACAGTTTAAACGTTTAAAACATAAATTAGTGAATTAGGAATTATGCCACTGATTTAACCACTCACATCTCTTTGTTGTATGTTTATAGTAAATAGAAAACTCTCTCATAAAAGGTTTCACCTGCAAAAAGTCATATAAAGCAATGATGGCCTCTTACCTGATGCCTTTTTAAAACCTGGGGACATTTGTTTGGACAGTGAACCTTAAACTCAGGACAGTTGTTGTCTTCATGTTCCTTAAAATACATGAACAAATGGCATTGACAGAGGGAACAGTGTATGCACTTCCTGTTAACATATATTTTATACCTACATTTGGTACTGCATTTTACATTAATTAATGTTTACTGTACATTAAATCTCCCTTTGATAAGCTAGGCGGGGAGACCCATTCACCCTGAAAAATCCTTCAGATCGAAACTTCTTCAAGGTGGGAGGGAAAAAATAAATCAAAGTGCGAGTTTGTGCTCCTGAATTTGGTGCCATTTCAGTTAGGACATATCGATTTGGAACAAGGCATGCTGGGAATTCCAGCAGTGCCATTTGATTACACATCAAAGCGTCAGCAGAGAGTACAGCAGCAGGTCTGAGTTTTCAGGCACCAAAAAAACACAATGAAAACAGACTGTCTTCACCTGTAACTGGATCTGCAGAAAATACTTCCTGCAGTGCGGACACGGCTCTGTTCGGTAAGCACAAATGCTCTTCAAGTGGTCCATTAGGTCATTGCGGAACATGACGTCGGTGCAGCCCGTGTTGGAGCACTGCACGGATTCGTAGAGACACAGCTTCAGATGCTCCTGGGTGGAAGAGAACAAAAACAGCGTCGCGGGGCAAATGCCTGAAAGGTTCTCTAGAAATATTTTTTCTTCCATACTGCCGCTTTCCTTTTTGACTTTGGCAGAAGTTTTGTTTATTTATTTGGAGGTTGTGTGAATTATGGTATTGTGAGTTGCATATTATTATATTTAATCAGTTACATTACTACAAAAATGTTTGCCACAGACTCCTACACAGTAAACTTCAACACAGGCTTACTGCTAATATAAGTGCTAATTACATTTTTGACATACCTGTAAGCGACATATTGGCACCTTGAAACTACAGTCTGGAGAGTTAGTGCAGTATATTTCCAAGTTCAATATTTCTCTTTTACAGCAGTTATCTTGAAAAACCTAAGGAAAAAGCAGATCTCAGTTCAGATCTTAACGTCAAACACCTACACATTATATATATATATATATATATATATATATACACACGATCAGTTTCTTATATTTCCTCCTTCTATAGGAAACAAACTATAACGGTTTCCAAGTCAGGGGTCAATTGAAAGCAAATGGAGCACATTTTGAATTTTCAGGTTTACTCTGCAGTGTTGTGTATACAGTGAGGGAAAAAAGTATTTGATCCCCTGCTGATTTTGTACGTTTGCCCACTGACAAAGAAATGATCAATCTATCATTTTAATGGTAGGTGTATTTTAACAGTGAGAGACAGAATGACAACAAAAAAATCCAGAAAAATGCATTTCAAAAAAGTTATAAATTGATTTGCATGTTAATGAGGGAAATAAGTATTTGATCCCCTATCAATCAACAAGATTTCTGGCTCCCAGGTGTCTTTTATACAGGTAACGAGCTGAGATTAGGAGCACTCTCTTAAAGGGAGTGCTCCTAATCTCAGCTCGTTACCTGTATAAAAGACACCTGTCCACAGAAGCAATCAATCAATCAGATTCCAAACTCTCCACCATGGCCAAGACCAAAGAGCTGTCCAAGGATGTCAGGGACAAGATTGTAGACCTACACATGGCTGGAATGGGCTACAAGACCATCGCCAAGCAGCTTGGTGAGAAAGTGACAACAGTTGGTGTGATTATTCGCAAATGGAAGAAACACAAAATAACTGTCAGTCTCCCTCGGTCTGGGGCTCCATGCAAGATCTCACCTCGTGGAGTTTCAATGATCATGAGAACGGTGAGGAATCAGCCCAGAACTACACGGGAGGATCTTGTTAATGATCTCAAGGCAGCTGGGACCATAGTCACCAAGAAAACAATTGGTAACAAGGAAGGACTGAAGGACTGAAATCCTGCAGTGTCCGCAAGGTCCCCCTTCTCAAGAAAGCACATGTACAGGCCCGTCTGAAGATTGCCAATGAACATCTGAATGATTCAGAGGAGAACTGGGTGAAAGCGAGACCAAAATCGAGCTCTTTGGCATCAACTCAACTCGCCGTTTTTGGAGGTGGAATGGTGCCTATGACCCCAAGAACACCATACCCACCGTCAAACATGGAGGTGGAAACATTATGCTTTGGGGGTGTTTTTCTGCTAAGGGGACAGGACAACTGCACCGCATCAAAGGGACGATGGACGGGGGCCATGTACCGTCAAATCTTGGGTGAGAACCTCCTTCCCTCAGCCAGGGAATTGAAAATGGGTCGTGGATGGGTATTCCAGCATGACAATGACCCAAAACACACAGCCAAGGCAACAAAGGAGTGGCTCAAGAAGAAGCACATTAAGGTCCTGGAGTAGCCTAGCCAGTCTCCAGACCTTAATCCCATAGAAAATCTGTGGAGGGAGCTGAAGGTTCGATCTGCCAAATGTCAGCCTCGAAACCTTAATGACTTGGAGAGGATCTGCAAAGAGGAGTGGGACAAAATCCCTCCTGAGATGTGTGCAAACCTGGTGGCCAACTACAAGAAACGTCTGACCTCTGTGATTGCCAACAAGGGTTTTGCCACCAAGTACTAAGTCGAAGGGGTCAAATACTTATTTCACTCATTAACATGCAAATCAATTTATAACTTTTTTGAAATGCGTTCTTCTGGATTTTTTTGTTGTTATTCTGTCTCTCACTGTTAAAATACACCTACCATTAAAATTATAGACTGATCATTTCTTTGTCAGTGGGCAAACGTACAAAATCAGCAGGGGATCAAATACTTTTTTCCCCTCACTGTATATGTTGTTACAATACTAGAGTTTTTTTGTTCACAACAAAATAACATTTGTATTTTATGAATCTGTTTATTGCAGAGTCTTCTTTACTGAACACACATTTTTTTTATGGTTAAATAAAGGTAAAATAATATTGAAATTCATCCTGTATAGAAATTGGCTCCCTGTTGGTTCTTGTCAGGCAGGTAGTTTGTAATAAAACAAATACCTCCTCAATGCAAGTGCTCCGTTTGCATGCTGTGGCAAATTATTTCTGGAAGAATAACGATGCAAAGTAAAAACATATAGGTTTTCCGTTTATCTTGTGGAAACAGTAATCTCACTGAACACCTACGTCCTGTAGCTATACTTAAATCAATGTATCCAGGCTAGACATACAGCCATGTATTCATGCCTTCCTCTCGTGCACATACATCTCTGACAGCTTCTCAACGACCAGTTATTGTATTGGTATAAATAATTAACACATTCCCGGTCATTAGCCTTGTGTAATTTATTAGGCATTGCCTCTTTTATTTGACCTCCTAAGCAGTGCCACATTAGCATCTGTTGTACAAGAAATAACATAGTTTTGAATAATTTAAATGTAGCAGTTTATTTTTCTTAACTAGCACAATAACATAAAATGTATTAATGTACTTCAACACGTAGGGTGAACATGACAGGGATGCTTGGGATGTTTGAGGGCCACTGCCCTTTTCCAATAATATGGGTTGATGTGTTAAGAGATTCTCTTTTTATTTTGGTGACAGCAGATTAAGAGAACGGAGTTGAAAGGAACATGAATATTTTTTCTTGCAGGAGTGTCATTTATTTAAGACGAGTTACACCTGGATTTTGTTGATATACACTCACCTAAAGGATTATTAGGAACACCATACTAATACTGTGTTTGACCCCCTTTCGCCTTCAGAACTGCCTTAATTCTACGTGGCATCGATTCAACAAGGTGCTGAAAGCATTCTTTAGAAATGTTGGCCCATATTGATAGGATAGCATCTTGCATTTGATGGAGATTTGTGGGATGCACATCCAGGGCACGAAGCTCCCGTTCCACCACATCCCAAAGATGCTCTATTGGGTTGAGATCTGGTGACTGTGGGGGCCAGTTTAGTACAGTGAACTCATTGTCATGTTCAAGAAACCAATTTGAAATGATTGGACCTTTGTGACATGGTGCATTATCCTGCTGGAAGTAGCCATCAGAGGATGGGTACATGGTGGTCATAAAGGGATGGACATGGTCAGAAACAATGCTCAGGTAGGCCGTGGCATTTAAACGATGCCCAATTGGCACTAAGGGGCCTAAAGTGTGCCAAGAAAACATCCCCCACACCATTACACCACCACCACCAGCCTGCACAGTGGTAACAAGGCATGATGGATCCATGTTCTCATTCTGTTTACGCCAAATTCTGACTCTACCATCTGAATGTCTCAACAGAAATCGAGACTCATCAGACCAGGCAACATTTTTCCAGTCTTCAACTGTCCAATTTTGGTGAGCTTGTGCAAATTGTATCCTCTTTTTCCTATTTGTAGTGGAGATGAGTGGTACCCGGTGGGGTCTTCTGCTGTTGTAGCCCATCCGCCTCAAGGTTGTACGTGTTGTGGCTTCACAAATGCTTTGCTGCATACCTCGGTTGTAACGAGTGGTTATTTCAGTCAAAGTTGCTCTTCTATCAGCTTGAATCAGTCGGCCCATTCTCCTCTGACCTCTAGCATCAACAAGGCATTTTCGCCCACAGGACTGCCGCATACTGGATGTTTTTCCCTTTTCACACCATTCTTTGTAAACCCTAGAAATGGTTGTGCGTGAAAATCCCAGTAACTGAGCAGATTGTGAAATACTCAGACCGGCCCGTCTGGCACCAACAACCATGCCACGCTCAAAATTGCTTAAATCACCTTTCTTTCCCATTCAGACATTCAGTTTGGAGTTCAGGAGATTGTCTTGACCAGGACCACACCCCTAAATGCATTGAAGCAACTGCCATGTGATTGGTTGGTTAGATAATTGCATTAATGAGAAATTGAACAGGTGTTCCTAATAATCCTTTAGGTGAGTGTATGTCCTGGGAAGCAAGATATACAGGTTGGCACAGTGCTGTGGTTAGTTAAGTGTCTTGACCTGGCTCTTACCTCATTTGATTTGATCAAAGCGTTATCTATTGGACATTTTGGAATAGTGCTGCTCTCTCTGAAAGATAAAAGATACATCAACATAAGCTTTTTTTTTTTTTTTTTAGGGGTGGGGTGGGTGGCAGTTCACCACTGACATTTAAAACGGATTGAAACATTTGTGGGAATTCAAAGCTATTTTAAAATAACAAAATGACCCATTGACTAGCACGAGACATAACAAAGATTGAATTATTGTTGCTATTTAATGTCTTTTTACTAATTGTAACTTTGTGTTCAAGCACATATAGAGTCATATAGAGAGGGGAGTGAAACTGATGGTCTTCTTACTGGAAGGTTTTGATGCACTGGTAGCAGAATATGTGCCCGCAGCCTGTCTGGTGAGGGTTGAGGACCAGCCGGCCACAGCTGGGACATATGTACTGCTCCTCCAGCTTCTCCACGAACTGCAGGGTCCGTCCCATCAGCGCCGAGTCGAACTCGAAGGACGCCGCCGCCCCGGAGTTCTGCCTGGACAGGCCGCCCGCCACGCCGGGGCTGTCCTCCGAAGCCATGGAGCCTGCCGAGGGACACACCGGGGCAGGAGAGCGGTGAGTACAGACCCGACTCGATTCGCACCCATCGGTCAGTGTAGTGAGAATAATATTCTGCGTGCGCATGCGCGGTAGTAGGAAACCGGCGCGTCGATTCGTTATTTCCCAGCAATAGGCATTTGCTTTACGGTTTTTAAATATAATCACGCACATTTGGTCAATGGAAAATAAAGCTACTTTGTGATATTAATTCAAATATTTTACAGTGAATAATTATATCTGCAGTCTGTATTTATCAAGGCAAATGCCCAGTCAGCTGTAAATAACGTAAGTAGATAATACTGTTCTTGTAGCGCAGGTGTCTGCGTAGTTCTGCGCAGATCTGCACAATCCCCTGATCCCATTGGTGGAGCCGCGCAGACCCGCGCAGAACTGCAGAGCCACACAGATATTGAAACATATCCGATTAAATAACTAAATACAGTTAGAAATTGTCTTTTTAAAAGTTACCGTATAGTTGTATATCCACGCACTCACGCAGAGTTCATTTAAATCAATATCTGTTCCAGCCGCAGTTTTATTCCAACATGTATTGACTGATTTACTTCAACATGTATCTATTTAAACATGCATTATTTTATCTGTGTATATATGGATAGTCCTCCATGCTGCTGACTATCTATTTGCAAATCCATGTAGAACTAAATATATTTAACCCATTTTAATAAGTGTCAGCTCAGCACCACACATGCACAGGAGATATCTTGGCGGAAATGATCAAGCTCGCATCTGACAGCGTGTATGAGGGGCATTAAAACGCCAAGACAGGGGGACAAAATGACGCCTCAGAAATCCCCTGCCGAAAACTGTGAAACCGACCAATGGCAGCGCTTCATGACACTAACAGGATGCTTTCGTTCTCCTGTGTGTTACTTAAACTAATATTCGGATTCCAAAATCCAAGGCAGAATGTCCTGCAAAGGTACAATTTTAATTTAGATATCCTATTACGGAAGCGTTTGCAACTAACACACACATGGCTATCTCTGCAACCACTTGACAATTCACACTTTCGGGACTAACAAAAAACGGCATGCATGATCTTTACTTGGAAAAAACACCGATATTTTCGTCCACAAGGCAGGACTAAGTCGTCTGCATGCGTCTCTGCTTCTTAATTAGGATTCTCAATAACACCACGCACCGTTTCCTGCGCTACTCACTCCGTGTGCGATGGTAGGTACTCACAACGTTGGCACAGTCTACTCAGACTCTACTCAAACTTCTTTCTACGGGCAGAGATGTGCTCGATGTTCGTGTTTTTTTTTATTTATTTTAGCTATTTCAAAGCGGCATAGTAATAGAGAGGTTCGCTGGTATGCGTATGGGGAATCCCCAGCTCTTCAACGAGAAGACTTCAATACTTGTTTCAACCACGCATGTGTTATCTACGTTTTACATCTGCATACAAAGACCGTTTTTCAGTTTGTAAGATGTAAAGTTATGCAAACGTCGATTCCCTTTTTAAAATAATGACTCTCTTTCAAGCAAACGGGGGTAGAATGAGACTGTTTTACTTTCGGTTTCCATCCTAAACCCAGAAAAAGGCGACGGTGAAGTATGAACTTGGAAAGGCGCTGTGATTGCCTACCTGGTTGCCTGCCGTTCAGCGCGGTGAGGATGCGCTCCGGCTGGGGCTGCGCTTCAGCTCTAGTGCTGTACACACATGCGCGGTGCCGCTTCACACATCGACTCGCGTCTGACCCGGCGCCGTGCCGACTGGCTGATAAGAGCGGAAAACAGAGAGGAAGTCGCGTGTAGCGGCGCAACTCCTGTGGGTCGCGGTGGTGTTGCGCCGATCTGCGCGGCTCCGCCAATGGGAGCGGTGGGATTCTGCAGATGTGCGCAGAACTGCGCGCATCTGCGCAACGAGAACGCCACCGTAGTCGCGACCGCGTATTTAAACCCCCTGCTTCTTCCCCGCCACCTCCGCCCAGTAGCGTGTGATAATGACGGTGTCACTAGAAACTGTGACACACTGGTTGAATTAACTATTTGTTAGTAGTAGTACTATTATTATTATTATTATTATTATTATTATTATTATTATTATTATTATTATTATTTTACTATGTGTTTACTGTAGGCTATACTGTATTATAATTTATAGCAAACGTTTGGAGAAGAATTCGATTTGACACTTACAATTAATATAGTCATAATTATTATGTATTTTATTTTAACCAAGCAGGGCAGTTCCCTGGTGATGGACATCCTCGATCCTCACCCCACTCGCCTGTTATAACGCAATGAGACGCATATTTCGATTTTGTGAAGACATCCTGCCATCTAGTGCTAACAGGGTGCATGCCAATGCTAATACTTGCGTTATACAGCGTCATTGGTGGATAAGCGCAGACCTGCGCATATCTGCGCCACACGCTACACTGATCCTTAATCTCGACACATTCTTAATAAAACTGAAGGAGTGCTCAACAAATCTGGTGTTTTCAGCAATTTGTCTGCTTTGCACAAGTACAATCCCTAAGCGCTTGCATATTTTAAATCCAGTGACGTCACGGGAACACTTCCCAGTACAGCATTTGCACAAGGCTGACAAGCACCAAGCATGTGCCCTATGAATTAGTTAAGCTCCGTTTGGGTTCTCCTGCCCTCATGTTCAACGGGACGAAGAACAAATGACTTTGCAATCCATTTTGGTGTCGTTGTGGGTTGTTGTTCTGCAGATGAGACGTTATCAGCCAATCTGGGATGGTGATGAGCATTAACGTCTGTCGAATCAAATTCACACAAGAAGTTGCAGATGATGGAAAAATGAGTATCACAATGCCATTCCTCCTGTGTGGTGCAGTTGGTATACAGTCAAGTAGAGCACATGAGATCAGACCATGAGAGACCCAGTCTCTGAGTGCTGTCCATGCTGGTTCACTTCACACTACTTCCCTTCCTTCTGAAGTGACAGCCCAATGCTTTGAAATATGCCATGTGGTACACCTCAATACTGCAGACTTGTCAGGGGGTTCATAGCAATTTTGATCCATTCCTGACCCTTAGTCTATCACGCAAAACCAATAAAATATTATCGAAGGCAAAGACATCTGATACTCATTTAATATACATCACCTGACTGATAGCTGATCCCTCCAAGACGTGTGCATAGACTTCTAAGAACAAGATGCCCAATTGACATAAAGGTGTGGGATTCCAAGCTAGGCAGTTGATTGATTTTAGTGTACCTAGACATTTTAAAGTGGTGCGGGAAATAACAAAGGTGAGATTCTAAAAGGAAACATTTCACGCTGAAAGAAAGCACAATCAAGCAGTCAATGAAAAAGCAGCCGCATAACGACTACTTCTGACTTTTAATGCTGTTATAATAACTAGCATGTAACCACTGAACCATCAATTAGCAGTAAACCATGACAGTTTATACATGCACAGACATACAATTTAGGTACTTTTTTCTTTTTTTAAATACTTTACACGTTGCAAAGTACATAACTATAAACAGATAGTACTTCCACTATGTACAAACAGTTAACCTATATTGCAATTACATTTTGAGGTTTTCAAAACATGTGTGCTGTTTTCTAAAGAAGTACAGTACAGGAAACTTTTAAAAGAAGCACTTGTTTTGAGTTACAAGGTACTAAAAGGTATAATATAATCAAGAGTTTTAGCAGTCTCTTTCCCTAAGGGCAGAGGGGTAGTGACAGAAAAATGGTGTGATGACCTACCTACATTTAATGTTCAAGTCTTGTTAAGATTCCAAGACCTATACTATAAATGTCACATACTGGTATAATAAAATACAGCAAATACAAATTATCCCAGGCCTAGTGCACTGGTCTAGTGTTGAGTAATGCTCCATTGGACACTGTCTTTGGAACATGCTGTAAGATATGGGGCTGGGGAAGGGAGACACTGGGCTGCTTACATTGAAACGATACTTACGAGATTGGGACATCAGCATATGCAAGTTCAACATTTAGCGTTATAAACTAATATGGATATTTCCTTTTTCCATTTTGAATTTCCAATTTATTTTTAGTGGAAACTATTTTCAAAATTCTGGCTTTTTAAAATGAAGTAGAGAGCAAAGTATGGTATTCATGAGAAACACACCCAGCTAATGTTTTCAAGATGCATCCGAACGGAGACAGCAACCCTGTGATCAGCAGTCTAGTCCTTGATGTAACTTATGAAGTCATTTGTAAGGATCTCCGTTAAGGTCAAATTGGAAACCATTAAAAAAAACTAAAACAACAACAAATGCACCGGAAAATGCAAAAGTGACTTGAAGTGCAATTTCATTCACAAACATACAAAAACATAAACCATACCAGACACTTGTTTAAAAAAAAGGCAAAATCAGAGTTTAAGTACAAAAACAAACAAACAACAAACAACTTGAGATACAAATGTGTTACTTTCTACAAGAAAATGCATGTTTTACACAGAGACATTGATTTTAGAAAGGACACTACAATATTGGTAATTTTGATGCACTGAATTCACATTAGTTAAAAAAAAACACCAAAAAGGGGTATTGTTTTAAAAGTCATGCATTACAATTAAGGCAAAATGGTAAGCAATGTGTGCCAGGGACACTTTTGGCAGCCTGGGTGGATGAACAAAGTGTGACATAAATAGACAGTAAGTGTTTGCCAGGACGATATTAATGGTTAAAAGGTTATTCAATCTGTTACATTAGTCCTCATCCTCTTTTTTTTTTTAACATTTAACTAAAGTTCATTACAACATTAGGAGTTCCCTAAATGCTTTGCATCAGTAACCTAAAAACTATTTCAGGATATACAGATCACAACTAACCCCTTACCCAGTTTGCAATACACTCGACAGCAATTCATACAGCAGAAATTCCTTTAATTTAAACTTGCACTGCTTTTTTTTTTTTTTTTTTAATAATTCTATGACAAAGACTACATCTGTTCATTTCAAAGTCGTAATATCGAATGAAAAGCAAGAGAGCTAAGCGGGGGTGACAATATTTACCAAGCATTCTACCGAGATCCCAAAGGATGGGAAGGGGGTCTTATGTTCCCTGTTTTCCACAGCTTTTCAAATTTGAATGTGTTCTTTGTTGAGCCAGTCACGCTTCACAAACATTTAAATAGAAGGAAAAAGACTAAATGCCATTTAATTCAACAGTGCAGGCCAGCAAATCATTATTTTGCTTTCTGAAAAGATAACCCAAGGAAATACAAACAAAACACCTCAAAATGGAATGCAAGGACCAGCATTTTTAAAAATACAGCTTATTTTTCTTCTTTTGAATTATTAAAATAAATAAATATATATATATATATATATATATATATATATATATATATATATATATATATATATATATATATATAAGAAATCAAATTACATACTTCAGAAACCATTCACCTGACCTAACAGGCGACATTGATTCTCATCGTTTCTTCATCTGCTTCTTCCAGTTTCAAGACATCTAGTCAGGCTCACTCTACGCTATCACGAAAGAAAAAATACTTCTGTGTACTTAAGAGCACTTTTATGGTGATAATTATTCTGCGCTTATGCAAAATTAGTCAGGAGTCCATAGCACCAAGTAGAAAAATAAATAACTGCTTATATACACAAGACCAATAACTATTAGTTCTATATTAAAGAAATCAGCATTTTTGATACAGTAAATAACTGAGTTATTTCGAAAAACAAACAAAAAATATGCAGCACACATCCTTGATTTATTTTATACTTATAACATAAAATATTCCTCCCAAAATAAGATGCCTGTCACTCAGATAATGCTGCATACACAGATGTCTAGTGTTAATGTTGTTGCAGACTACATGGAGAGAGGGAATAAAAAGGTTTAGGTTTTTGGTTCTTGGTTTTGGCTGAGTGAATCAGTGATGGATTTTTCTTACTGTTTTTATAGTTTAAGATTGTTTTGGGAGGGGATGGTCAGAAATTCTAAATAAGCTAATTGATTGGTCATTAATATAGATTTACTCTAATAAATCGAGTGATAGGGCAACAGTTCATTTGAATACCAAAATAAAGTTTCCAATGAGAATTAAAAAAAAAACATATGAACCCTTAATCTCTCACTAATTGGCTTCTATGTGATACAAAAACTCTCCATCAGATAAGCAATGCACCCTAATGTGAACACAAGGCTTCTGCAAACTGACATTGACATTGTCTGCCACTTCATCAGCAAAAGATCTAGTCTCTTGAAAGGAAAAATAGACATTATTGTAACTCATGACAATAACAACAAGAGGTGGTTGAAACTGCCCTTCAGTGAAGAGAGGAAGACGGCGTCTCGGCCTGGATCCCGATCAGCGTCGGGGGCTGCTGCCCGCTCACAGTGGTGACGGCTGGCCTGGGGTTGAGGCGCGGGGGCATGGGGTTGGTGGGCCGGATGAGCGGCGGGGGCTGATGGAGGGTGGGCCGGGGCTGCAGGAAGCGGGCCTGCTGCTGCAGCGGCGGAGGCTGCCGGTGCAGGGCGGGCGTGGCAGGCAGCGAGGGCCGGAGGAGCGGGGGAGGCTGGTTCAGGGAGGCCGTGGCCGGCGCCGGCGTCTGGGCGGAGGACGCCTGGGCTGCAGGAGACGGGCCGGAGGCTGGGCTGGCCTGGGAGAGGGGAGAGAATTAGTCTGGTTTTGTATTTACCCAACAAACTAGACACACCATACTGAGGCATTGGCTGCACTGCGGTTTCAATGCTGGATTGGTTTATGCGACACCAAATTAAAAAATAATCTTGATGCATTTCCTACAAGCCACTAGTATTAACATAGGTGGCTTCAATTGATCCATATATATGCATGTACAAGAAGGAGAGAGAAACACAGAGAAAGAGAGAACTATTTGACATCAAAATCTGGGACAACAGCAACTTTAAGGAATAACAGTTTAATTGGATTTAAATAGTTCTATAAATAGTTAAATACCAAATAGTACACGAGTAGGAGTATATGGCTATGGCTATAAAATGGCTAATTCATAATTTGTAGCATTCAGAGAGTGTTCACAATACACAGCTTAATTTAAAATGTTATACTTGAACCCAATTGACAGAATCCTCTCAGACTGTATTTCACAAAGCAAAATTATCTTGGTTTTAAGCAGCACTGATCTGGGGTCCTTGCAGTGACCAATGGGTTCAGTTTAATCAGCTCCACTCACACAGAGCTTGATATTTGTTCAAGCAGAGAAGATTCAGTGAGCTCCCTGCAGTGGGTAATGTCATGATTCTGAGCAGAGGGTAGGTGCAGGTGTTAAAAAGCGCTCAAATATATCTACACAGTCTTATATAATGTATGCCCTTATGTCACTCTATGGCAATTAAATATTAGTGACTTTCGTGATATTGTGTTTGGTCCCAATAACTCCAAACAGGCCTCCACCTCCTCATTAAGGCAGGAGGGGAGTTGTTCATGGTCTTAAATATACAACATATTGAGTCCTGTGTGAATGGGGGCTCAGGTTTGTGAAAGGCAAGTAGAAAGCTCCACCACCTCCTCCTCCTCTTCGTCCGTACTCTTCCCTGACGGGGTGTTGGCACTGCTCTTCCCCTCCTCCCCTGAGGTAGTGGTGTCACCGTTGGGCGCCCGAGTTCCCTGTTCTGCCTCCCACTCCTGGAGCACCTCCTCCAAGTTAAAGCGGCGACGGTAGTTCACAAAGAAGTTTTTTACCTGACCTACGGTCTTATTACCGATAACGTCGGCAATAGCTTGGAAGTCTTTCCCATACTTCCGGACACCTGCGGAGACAAAGACAGGGTAGATCAGCCGGAGCAAAGTCACCAAGGCGGGGGTTACTCAGACACTGAGCACCACACAAATAATGGGGAAACTTTTTACTGAAGGGATGTATCCACATACTTAAATCAACCTATAGGGTTATTCTAACGAAAGGCCTATGATTCTTTTTCTCCCTTTAAGTATTTGTAACACTTTATAAGAGTTTCAATTTTCAGTGGAATACATCAAATCAAATATGTAACAAAACACATCACGGATTAAAGAGACTGACGTTTACCTTGAACTGCAAGAAGCTGTTCATCTGTAGTCCAGCGGGCGTTTACTTTCTGGTTGCACTACAGGAAACACACAATTATACATTTATATTGTTTTACTGTCATCTCTCAAAAAGTCTTTACCTTTCAGGAATAAGCACCGATTATTGTAACAAAAACCTCACACAAAAGTATATTAATCACATCTTAGTGGAAAAGTGGAAAGCAGACTTAAGTAAACAAAGCTAATTTTCCCTTTGCTTGGGTCAGGCAGACTTTAATGTAGACAATATCAAATAAATCGAAATTGATTAATTAAGTAAGTTAATTTGAATACACTAGATTACATTCTACTCTTAAAACTATATACTCAAAAATAGATGATGATCAGGGTTTATGTTTTACTACATAATTTCCCAAGAGAGTTGCAGTACAATGTGTTTAACATCTTCAAAGTAAACACTCCTCTGCAGTGCCTTTAACATGCACAAAATCTACATTTGAAATCTGTTAACCACTATTATTTACCTCTGGAAGTCTGAAGTCATCTATACCTGCTTCCAGCTTCTGTTTCATACCACTGTTAACTTGTTTTGCATTTTGAACCTTGGAGAGAGAAGTGAAGTTGCTATTAAGGAAAATCAAAAAGCTTCCTTGCATGCATATGTACCGAAGGAAACTAACTCACCAGTAAAAACCAACAACTGTATATCGCTTACATATTTTACCTAACACGTTATAGTCTTGTATATAAAAGGTGCATATTTTTTTTCTCTTCCCATTACTCCATAATGCTAACTGTATCTCTGGAAATCAGATGTCTCATTTGCAGCACTGCACTTTGACAGTTCTATCTAGAAATGTCACACTGCATCTTAGGGCATCTTTCACTGCAGGGAACTACAGCTTTCCATACACACAGAGTAATACAAATCAATATACAGTAATCCCTCACTATACAAGCTACCGATATAGATTTCAGTTATACGAGACACAGAAATTAATACCAGTTTTTCACTAAATATGCATATTTTCACTCTTACGAGAAGGGAGCTGGCAAAGCAGATGATTGTTTTGCTTCTGCGCAAGGCGTACATCACAAATTACACCACAACAGACAAGAATTTGATGTTGTGACTTTAGGATTAAGACATTATTAATCAATTACTTTATTTCAGTTTTATATTTAATAATCTCTTAATTTTGTATGTATGTTTTCGAACACTGATAAGTGCTTTAAAGAAAACAGTCAGCCCCGGCCTCTATTTGTGCAGGACTCATGCATACCGCAAGAGATTGATTGTCATTTACTTAACGACTTTATGCTAATTTCTTTCAAAATTGATCCAGAATTTCAGTGATTTTCATATTTAGATACTGTTCTGTCCTTTATTAAGGGGAAGTTTGTGGGTTGAAGAGGAATTTTTGGGGGCTCTGGAACCAATTGAAGATTATTAAATGGGAATCAATGGGGATTTAATTTCCGATGTATGACATTTCACGTGAGGAGCAGTTTTCAAGGAACGAATTACTGTACACATATACCCTGCACTACAAATAGGCTGTGTTAACGCTTCGGTAATGCCATGAGAGGAGGAAGTGGGGGGGGTACCTGTCGTTTTAAAGACACCAGCTCCATGTCCAGTTGTCTAAGTATAGTGTTTGCAGCGCTGGGGCTACAGGAAATGGCCACCACATCCTCCTGAGTCAAGAACATGCCTTTGGGGGGCCGGCACTTGGACCGCTGGGAGTGGTGTCTGTGTTGCAGGTTCTGGTGTTCCCGGCGTCCCAACCCAATCTTACTGGTCTGGGCAGGCTGTTCAGGTTGAGTCTGAGGGGCACATTGAAGCAGAGACATAAAACACTGTAAACACCCTGGACCAAGTGAAGTGGTTACTGAATATGAAAATGGATCCCAAATATTTCAATATGGTGAAAGTTTTGCAAATTATTATTTCCGAAGAGCACTTATTTCCTTTTGTAGGATATTTGCACTATATAAAGCAGCAATTACCTCTTTTTTTGTTTCCTTAGTGGGATCATAATCGCTGTCGTTGGCTTCATTGGGATTGGCTTCTTCCATCTCTTCATCACTAATATTGAAAAACATCATTAAAACATAATTACGTTACTTTATGTTCTCTCACACACTCACACAAACTTTTGTTCAAAGTTTAATGTTACCTTTCGTCTTGATTATTTCGGTTTGCCAACTTTCTGGCTTGGCGATCCATTAAACTTGTCCGGGAGCGGGTTTTTTTCCAGGAATAGTAGTACTTTACCAAACTCGAAATGGACTTATCTGGTAGCTAACGGGGGGGGGGGGGAAATGTTGAAGAAACTGTATTATTCTCTATAACATTATGGAATTTTTATTCCACATCCAAATTGTTTACAATCAGAAATTTCACTTGAAAGGCTGTACATTAAAATAAAACCATGTAAAAAGAATATGAATTCTGAAACAACAGGGATAAATGGAAGAAGTGTAAATTAGTGGAACTCCACTGAAACCACAAGAGTTGGACAGTGAAATACATATCAAAGGGAAAAGTTACCATTTGTTGTATCCTGTGGAAGCTTTTCCCATGAAAGCTGAACGCTTGCTCAAACAGCACTTTGTCTTCCACAGTCCACTCGTCAGGGAAGGGAGTGAAGTTTGGGAGATCAGCAAGTGACTTCTCAATGTTGTGCTTGTGCCAGAACAGCATGCCCAGAGCCTGTGGATCACCAGCGAACACACATTGAGAAGGAATTTGAAACAACAGACTGAAATCCATCACTAGAGAAGAGGTTTTGTTCACTATGTTGACAATATACACTCCCTCAACACTTACACTATAGTTATCTGAGCTAGATTTAAATGAACTATTTCATGTGGCAGAGTTCCATCAAAAAAGATGAGTGACTCTGCCCTCACAGCTTGAGTTAGTCCCTGCACCCACAACTCTGTGTGTAAGGAAGTGACTCCTGCTCCATACAGTGCCATACTGGAGTGAACGGCATGAGTGTACTTCAACCTGTATCAAACTCACTGCTAGAGTGCCTTATATACCTCACTTATTCGATAAGGCAAAAAAGAGCTCAAACCTGCTCCACATTGTAGCCATGCTTTTCTTTTGCAATTGCAATGTATTCATCCACTGTAGAAAAAGTATATAAGAAAAAATAAGTTGAGCACAGCATTTTTGAACTAAACCATGAAAAGCAAAAAATATTAAATCTTCCTTAATAATAATGATAATAACTTACATTTAGGATCTGCTATCATATGGTATGGAGACCACACCAGCATGCCCCCACTATCTTTGTCCGTGTACTTTGTAGCACCTTCAAAATAAATACACAACTTGTTTTAAAGTAGGTAGTAAATTACGGCTTCGTACCTTCCCCTGAGTAACTCCTTTAATCTGCAACCTAATCATTCCCACAAGTTTAATGCACTAAGCATCCTTCAGAAACCAGGAAACCCGTTTAGTGTTACATCTACATTAACATTTCTCTCTGGGAGTACAAGTCATATCAGGCTGATACACATAGACCTGCACTTTGTTATGAAAGTTTGGTTATTTGGACGGAGTATTCCTGAAAAGTTAGATAAGTAACAAACACTGGAAAAACACAGAAGGTGCTGTTGACATACATTTTTATTCAACTTTTAAGGCATATAACAGTGGGGTTTAAATTGCCAAACAACAGGCTACAGGCTACTGTATGTACTGTGTAGCCTATGTATAAGCAATGAGTCGTCAAGGTAACTAGTATGATAAACATGACTGTACACCACTTTATATTTTATAATCACATACTCGTTATTACCTTGTTAAATGTTCAATATCAATAACAACAATCATGACCATACAAAATACAAGAATCCATCCAATATAGAATAATCATATTTTATGACAGCTTAACAGTTGGCCAGCTAGCTATACTGTAAAATACCAACTCGATCACATAAACATGCATGTCCCATAGCTCGGAAATGTATCAAGACAGATAAAATGCTATATATAAATAATATATTAATAGAAGACTTGCACCCGGGGTTGAACCTCGTCATACCGAGGCTACCGCTAACGTCAGGTACTGAAGCCCATAAGGCACCAAAACAGCGTACCGGGATCAAATTCGGGTATGCTCGCTTGGTACTCCGATCCCACTCGCATTCCCACATCTGTGAAAAGGACAAGCACACGTAAGCCATCTGAGAGAATATATATAAGATCTCGCTTCAAAAGCCCATTCCCACTAAACCGAGTGAGAGCTGTGTTCGAGGCTATACCGTGTTCGTCGTCGCTGCCGCTCTCGTCTGAAAAATGTCCATTCGAGGCGTTGGAAGGGCTTTTCGTGCCATTCGACCGGCCCTTCCCCAGGTACTCCGACCCCTTCTCCATCATCCCGGGCATTGCTAAATATGTATTGGCCTTTATTTTTTAATAAATTAAAATTAAACAGCATACAACGTACTACAGTAGCCGGGCTTGCCTTTTTTCTTTCTTTTTTTTTTCTTTTTTTTTTTTTTTTCAAAACAACTCCCCTTTCTGCGCAGCAGTGTCACTGTGCAAATGTCATGTATTCATCCACCGACATTTGTTATTATCCTTAAAGGGCTGGCCTTGTATGCATACCCGCGGTTTATTGGTTTCGCTTCATTTTAACACGGTGGGGCGCTTGCCTGTTTAAAATGCATTATTCGTTTTATGGGGATATAAGATTGTATTGCAAACAGCCTCCGAGTTCAGAAGGACCTATTTCTTCATGCGGAAGGAATTGTGGGGCGCAGTGAAGTCGTGCTGCGGTTAGGGCAGCGTGCACCGGCTGCAACGGAGAGGCTTGTTTATTCTGTAGGAGCTGTGTTGTTGTTTTTCATGTGGTTAATGGACGTGCAGGTCAACATGAGATTATGCTGTAGTTTGATTTTTTTGTAGTAGCACAACGCTTCTGTATGAAGTGGATTAATTGGATGTATTTTTATACTGCATTTGTTGCTTTCAGTGTCCTACTACAGCGGCAGTGGACTCAGGTCTGCCTGGCTCTGTCGAGCGCCAGTGCCCGTCCGAAGCATTCAGTTATTAAAGCAAAACGTCTCCGTGGTGGTGTTTCACATCCAGACCATATATATGTTTAGATGTTACTTTATAGTTCAGTTTAATGTGGATGTACATAGTCACAAATTCAAGTTTTCAATTAAACCAATTTGCGTGCGGTTTGGACACGTCTCGGTTGTCCGGTAATGAAGTCCTCAAACTGGAGTACCTGGACTGAGGGACACTGATAGGTTCAAATACATATTTTACGATGAATGTATTTCGTAGTAGATTGAAACTTCACACTGACAAGATACAAAATACCTTTAAGACTTTTTAAAGGAATAATCACTGGTCAGAATTGCTCTAGTCTTTCTGCTAAGGTCACTGACTGTGGAGTTCAAATCCTAAAACCATCATAAAATCCATATTAAACTAAATCTATTAAAAAAGTCACTCAAAGCCTTGTTGTGTTAAAATTAGAACATACAAAATAGCTACATTATAAATCCCCCCCTCCTCAGCACTTCCACAACTCCTAAATATCAACCTGCAAGAAGCTCGGGTTTAAGCATCAGGATTGAGCAGCAGATATTGATGTGTTAGTGTCTGCTGTTTCACGCTTGGCTGTTTTGTGTTAAAGATGGCTGGTTTGATTTCCGCAGCACTGTATTTCCCTGTGGGTCAAAATTCAGACATTATTTTTGAAGACCCACCTATGCTCTTTAAATGTATGTTTCAACTCTGGGCCAACAGATGGCAATCAAACACCATATCAGTAACATTTTCTGTCTCCAGACAGGGCTTTTAATTGGGTGATGCTTCCAACATTTGTATGCTTTGATGTTCACTGATAGCAAGGTGAAATGTCTTATATCAAGTTTTGTGTTATTAATTGACTTATTGTTACCTGGATCAATACAAATATCTGTTGCTGTGTAAATCCATCCATGCAAAACCATAAATTACATGTATCCTCCCTAAGTGTGGGAAGTCGTGTGGTAAGACTGAAGTGCTGAGGAAATTATTGGAGCTGAAATGATGCCTAGTTGGATAAAAATGTTTGTTTTCTTTTTTTTTTGGTTTTGATTGGACATGAGGTACTTGTCAACAATGCTCATTGTGAATAATGATTCTCCTTGTGAATAATTATGGCTGACTGCATTTGACAGCTGGAGCTGACAGAGTAATACAGTGCAGAGGATGGGGCTTTGAAGGCGGCATACTGGGAGCAGGCTAGCTGGTGGTCAGTCTGCGCAGTGCTCACAATCTGCAGTGAACATGAATACCGTGAATGGAAAACACAATGGAGCAATCTGTATGTTGTGGGAGGGGGACAGAATGTTCTTGAGCCACTGGCAGGGGCTGGGTGAGTTGTAAATGAATATATTAGCTTACATTTCGATTAATCATAATTAAGGAACAAACAGGCCTCACAACAGTGCTCCACAACTTTCATAACCTGAGGCTCAGACACCACTAGGACACTGCTCTCGGCCAAAACTCAATAACAGCTTGAAAGGAGAAAGGAGGAGAGAGATTTTGGAACACAAGCAACCAGAAAGAGAGAGTGAAGAAGAACTGGCATCAACCTCACTCGGAGTCCTGCTCACTACTTAGTTTAAAGGAAATATGAGCAGATAAAATTCAAAGGCAGTGCCTAGTGTATTTAATCGGGTGGGATATGTTGTGGGGGAGGACACCTGTATTGAATTGGTTTTACTGCTAATTACTTAATTGGACTAATTCATTTCATTTGATCAGAAATGCAGTGCACTGGTGTCAAGATGTTTGGAAACCTGGACTGGACTCAGCTGGTTAGATATGTATTTTCATTCACAGCTGTCGAAACAACTCTTAATAGCCAGCTAAGTAATCATGAAAACACATGGGTAGGGATTACTCTCCTTTCATAAGCTTGGTATGTTTTTTTGTATTAATCTGGGATTCATCAGGGTCAATGGAATACTGTGTACAATTCCTCCTATAACACAGTTTGAAGTGCAGCAAGAGAAGATGATATCTGTGGTCTTTTCTTGGTTTACGTTCCCTGTCCATGCCAAAGCTGTTCTGTGGGATTCGGGGGAAGGTTCTGAGCAAGGTAAGAATTGTTTTCAATGCGTTTTTTCCTTTGTCCCAGCCTCGTGATACAACGCCTGACTTTCCAAATCGGTGGGTAGGTCAAAGTTGTGATTTGGTCTAGCCCCATGTCTTAACCCATATTTTTTTTAATCTTCCCTCAGATGCACACTGCTTTCTGATTGCTGCTGGCATGTTTACACTCATACAGAATGACTTCAGTGTCAATGTGCTACTCAGATTGGCAGTAAAATGGAATGTTTGTCTGGAACTGGTTGCTGCAAATGCTGTAAATTGGTGTTAGGTGTTATTGCTGCTAAATATGTTGTTATATATCAATATATGATATTTTAGTTAATAAACAGATTTTAGGGAGAAGCTATTGTCTATAGATGGAAAAAAAAAGCTTAAGCTAATATCTCATTAAGGATGACACTCAGCCTTCTTTAATCTTTGTTAATCATAACTTATCTAGCCAACAGAAGCTGCTTTTTGAGTTGACTCATATGTCAGTGTCAAACGGGCTGAGTAAGTGCCATGGAATGAATAAGTGTGTCATGAGTGTTATGTCCCTGGAACAATAGCTGAGCATAAATCCATATGCCATGAGATTTGCAAAGGCCAGTGATTCCAGGTGTTGTGTAAAATACAACAGTTACATGTTGTGAAAATATACAGCGTGAGGGACAGAAGCAAATTCTGTGCCAGGGTACTTAAGAGTTTCAGCTTTAGGCCATTTCTACCATAAAAGGGAGGTTATGTTGAGACACATAGTGTTAGAATTGCAGAGGCAGTGTCCTGTAAACCAAAATGACACATTTGAACCTTTTGGGAGGGTATCATTATAGCCTCAGTGAAACAAAATGAAGAGAAGTAGTCCAAACAAGTACCACTACAGCAGAGGAAATTCTACTTCAGTCCTTAGAAGATTATTTTCTTATCTTGCTTTTAATTTATTTTAGATTTATGATAATAGCAGTTGTAACCCATATGGTGATGCTGATATATGGAATGTGTTGATTCTAACACACACACACACACACATATATATAGTTATAGATCTGATATATTTTTAGATTTCCTGCTGCAGAACGCCTGATCCCTGAAGCTCCACTTGCTTATGCAGCTCCTCCCACTCCAACGCAATCTGGAAGCCCCAGAATGGATGTCTCTGTCAGTCGTTGAAGCAGGTGAGCCACTCTACAATGTGGTGTATTGGTAGGAGGGGCATTGTGGTGGCTTGTGACTTAATTTCATCCCCAAGGATCCTTTGGGGGAAATGGTTTTGCCTACCGTCACATATCATAGTAACAGGAAGTTGGACACCTCATTGTTTTGTTTGTTTCTTGGTATTAGATACAAGTAAGCAACTTTGCTCTCTGTCTAAATAGAGATGGAATTGCCAAAAGTAGTGAAGCTCAAAAGAAGAGCTAAGTTTTTTTTGGTTATCATTTATTTTTCTGTCCACAATATTTCTGTACTGTACTTATTAAAGCAATTTTTGGCATCGTGCATATGACTTTCTGTGTGTCTTTCAAGCCGAGACCCTGCCAGCCTGATTCTGTGCTGCCCCCGATGGTGTTGCAATAACCAGCACTGTTTTTCATTTGTTAATTTGGGCTATGGAAAGATTTCATGTCCAAGGATGTTCATGCACTATACAGGATACAATGTTTAAAGTAGCTGCTGGGGTGTACACATACATTTAAAGGACCACTTTCAATGGTATGGCTTCATGGCTTATTTGACATCCTGGGCCTAATTTTCCAACGAATTTTTTATGTGGAAACAACAAAAACAATGTATTTTCTACACCTCTTACTAGGATCACTCCAGAACAGAAAGCCTGTGAGATCTCGCCGTTAGACATTTACTCACGATGGGGTTCTGCTGCCATTTGTTCTCTAGCATACACTCCACAAGCAAAGACAAAGACCTGGAGGGCTCCTACTGTCCACAGCCCAACTAGGAGCAGCGGGAGATAAGAGTCTTGACTGCCTCACACTGAAGATGCTCCATTCGATTTTGTCTTAATGAAATGTAAAATCCCAATAATTAGTATTGTAGCTGATGCTTTTATCCTGAATGCCGTACACAGTTGCTGAAGATCAGCTGCCGCGGTGGATACCGAAAGGACACGTCACGAGGGAGGTTCGGTGAATAAGTGGCAGAGCCACCTAGGACTGATTTTTTGGAGCCGTGTGGCGTAATAGCTGTCCTGTTCAAACCCAATATCACACACAGCTTCTATTTGTTTGCCTTTCGGACAATTTTGACTAGGTCACTTTTCTATAGGTGGATAGCTTTTTCTACAGATGGATATTGTAAATTTTGAACTCCTGCATAACTCAGTCTGGGCTTGTATCATGCTTTGGACGGGTCAGTGAGACGCAGTTCCTTGCATCACCAGCAGATGGAAATCATGCTTTGGTGGTGGAGAAATAAAAAATAAATAAAAAAACTGCTTGGGTACCTGAATTTGTAATCAAGCAGACGATCCCAGATTAGTTTTTTTTTCTCTCTCTGCCCCCTCCCCCCCACCACCCTCTGCCATTTTCTTCCGTTCTTGCTCAACAGGGGGAGCACCGTCTCAGAGTGAAGGACAGCCCTGGACCACAGGCTCAGTCGGAGCGGATACCATGAAGACAGCGGACAGGAGGTGTTGTCCTGCGGATAGTGTCAGCATCCCAGAACGCTGAGCCCGTTTACACCTATAGCGGACTGAATCAATGACGAGGCGGCATGGCAGGGGGAAGGAGAGGACTTGTAGCCCCTCAAAACACATTCCTGGAAAATATAGTCAGACGGTCTAACGGTGAGTGGAACTGGATTATAATCATTCTAATGTATATAGTATTCCTACTTAATGCATTATTGGTAAAGTTGGATGTGTAATTAGTTGTCAATGCATGGTGGAGGTTTCCATGCATTGGGACCTCTGAGTTCTGCAGAATTGGGAGACGGTGGGGGGATACAAGCAGCAAAGCCAGGGGTCCGATTCCAGTAAGCACTTGAACTTGATCGATACAGTAGGAAGAAAAGCACTAAAAATAATAAGAACAACAGCCAGCAAACACATCTAAGACCCCACCATGCTCACCTCGGACCTAGCTGCTTTATTTGGAGCACCATTGCATGTATTTTGTCTTTTCCAATCCAAGAAAAGTTAGAAGAAAAATAAAACAAAAAAGAAGCAATGCTAGTACTTTGCATTTGTGTGTCCCTTACAATAGCACATCGCATGCGTCTTTGTGTCTTTGAAATATGCCAGTGTGCATATATGTATTTAGATTATCTTCACGTTTATTTATGAAAACAAGGATTGATATGATCATCGCCTAAAAACAACCCGTTTACTTTCTATCACCCTAAATAACATTAATTTATAAAGCTTCGAAATGTGCTATGTGGATTCTGTTCTCAAATAATAGCCTAATTTAGTGTTCCTTTTATAAAAACATTATTGCAGAACAGCTGATGCCACTTCGGGAAATGTCGATTAACGAGTATAAAGAACATTATTACAATTTAATCCAGTCCATTTACTGCTACTAAATTTTGAAACGTGTATGAAAAAAACAATACCAAAGGAATCGAATTAAATTCAAATTGAATGCATATATAATTAATTAGGCTTGTCTTTAAATGTATATGCTGTTATATATAGATGCATATGTATGATGTTTAAACAGAGGTGGCGTTTTTGTAGCGCAGAGTCCCGCAGAGTCTGCGCGGCTCCACAAATGGGATCGCTGGGATTTTGCAGAACTGCGGACACCTGCGCTGTGAGAGCGCAAGCAGATACGCTGTTCAATAGTTGCTAACACTGTGACAGATCAAGCGGAGCAGGTGTGGCGCTGGACTGGAGTGATGATACGCTGGTCCTCTGAGATATCAACACTAATCGGACAAACCAGAGAAAAAGTGATACCTTAGAAACCAATTATACTGCACTAATATAATGATTATACCAACTATGCATTATACATTCTCCATTGTAAAGACATTTGCGATTTGCGCACTATGTTTTAATATTAAGAATGTTCCTTTTCTCTAAGCAGTTTAAACATTTTGTTGTCTGTTTGCAATGTATTTGATCACGTCTCAGATTTGCTTCATAAACCAAGGAAAAGCCCAGGGTAATAATAATTCAAGTAAGTTTAATGCTCTCCACTGCTCGTGTGTGATATTTGCATTCAGATAGCTTGCATCCTGGTTGTTACAATTTACAACTTATATCCAGGCTAAGTGTTCTTCAATGGTAATTCTGGAAGATATTGTCAATACATCATTCACTGCATGCCACATATTTTCTATACCGCCTCTTTAAAAATGTTGGCTATTTATCTCTCTGAAGTCATTGATAATCATTAGAATAGTGCACATAAACAGGATCACTTCTGTTGCATAATAACGCACTGAATGCAGGGCTGAAATATGCCAATATTTCTTTTGAATTCATGCATGGTATTTCTAAACAAGATTGATCTACCTTTTAACTCTGCCTTCACAACAACAAACGACATTTTCTGAAAGTTTTTTCTCACTCCACAGGGTATATTTGGCAAATGCTTTCTAAGGATTTGATAGCTTTGATGCCTATGACTACAAATTGGTCTACTTTAGTGGATGCCTTTATCCAAGTCAACTTTTTTTCTCTCACACACCACTATGCAATGTTACACACAAATTAATATGTTTTGGGTTCATTAGTATTAAAAAAAACATTATTTGCATGTTTGGTCTATGAGTTAATATAGGTTGGGCATAATCCACACTTATAGTTTTTCCTTTTGTTATTTTCAGCGCCTCTTTCAGGTCTGTTTAAATGGGCATTCAATTCAAATCCACAATATGAGAAAGTGATCACCATGCTATATAAAGCAGACTTGATAAAAATTCCCCTCATTTCAATAGAATCATCAGCTCTTAAGCGGATACTATTTACAGATTACGCATTTCTTATGAATCCTAGCGTTTGCAGTGAAGTAATGGCCTAATAAAATGTAGTATGATGCAGTGTATCACGTCATATTCCTGCAATGTTCTTCATAGCTCTTTCAATAAGAAAGAGAGTGGGGCTGTTGGGTGAAATCGGTACTGTGCTGTGTAAATAACACGGGCAGGGATTATTTTCAGCTCGTTCACCACAATTGAGCTTCTGCCTCAAGACTGCCCTCCCTCACAACAGTTTTCTCTCCCACAGTCCTGTTCACTTCTCATTGCAAAGAAATGGTGTGGGGAGATTGCATGCCTGTGAAATAACTTTATACACATGTATCAATTCAGTGGGGTATATGAGAAAATCTTTACAGAACCTAAAGATTTTCTCATATACATGTCCGTGTGTGTATGTATGTGTGATATATATATATATATATATATATATATATATATATATATATATATATATATATATGAGAGAGCGAGAGAGAGAGAGAGAGAGAGAGAGAGAGAGAGAGAGAGATGTGTGTGTTTAATGAGCACAGTTTTACCCCAAGCTGGTTACATTGTTATTCATGAATAGATATGGTTAATTGTTAGTTTCATGGATCTGAAAACCTAGGGTATATATTTCATTGAAGTGAACAGGTCACAAAATTACAAAGTGATTTTACAGTTCTACAGTGTTTGTTTGTTTGTTTTAAATAGTATTGTGTTACTCTTGCTTTAACATTTTTTCTTTTTAACTTTTCAGTTTGGACATTATCACATAGACAGACAGGTATAGAAACTGTTCTGCAGTGGTGTTCTGTTATCCTGCAAATCCTCTCTTCAACTATCTGTTACTACACTAATGTTCTATACCAATTTCTGTTAATTTACAAAGTTTTTGACACAAAGCACTTCAAAACAAATTGTAGTTGAGAGTTTTAATCTCTCTTTTTTTAATTTGTTTTCATTTTCTTGCTTTCTGTCACTCTTAGGAAGTATTGTTATTCTTTTAACTAAAATGCTTAAAGCCAAAGCTTAAAGAACCACAGTTTTCCTTTAAATCTCAGTGTATAATAATTCTTACAGACAGAACCTTTAGCATATCCCCCTTTGTGAAATAACAAATGTTGGCATGGAACGACAATTTCCATATTGTTTTGTGCTTGTCTCAATAGTAGTAGTAAGTGCTTGTCTACATTTAGATACCCTGTAGTTTTGTATTTTGCTTGTTAGGTAGCTTGTCCTTCTAACTCCTCTAATGAACCCTTTCCTTTTTCTTTGACTTCATTCATGCAAAGCATATTTTGTGGATGTGTTGACAATGTTATTCTATTTGAACTGTGTGTCTAATTTGTAAGCTGCTTATAACTTTACCTTGATTGACTGAAAACTACCTGTTTTGGTTGCTATCATGTGGATAAGAAGCACCAGGCAATATTCAGTTATATTTCAGCTGTGTTCATGGAGTGTGAACAGATATGGCATCACTAGTCTGAGGGACAAGACACAAGGCAATAGTTGTCCCTTTGGGAGAAACCCTCTGTCTTGACTGTTCAGTCATCTGGAATCTGTACAGTTATCTCTGGGCTGAATCAGTGTTCAACAATCTCTGAAAACATATAATTGATAACAAAGTTTAATTAACAAAACATCTTGAACTATACAAATTACAGAATTACATTGTTTGTGATTCGTACTGCATGCATTCAGTTAATCATGCCTGCTTCCAAAAAAATAAAAAATAAAAATAAATTCAAAACAACATTGCTTATGCAGCATGTAAACAATTAACTGGGAAAACAGATTTCTTACTATGCTATATCAATTCTGGCACATTGATGTTTATGTATTTCTTGACCAAATTTCCATGTGTGCAATTATTAAATACTTGAGAATCTGTTGAAAATCTAAGGCATATAAGCTTTCAAGACAGCATTTGGTGTCTCTCTCATACACACACACACACATATATATATATATATATATATATATACAGTGAGGGAGAAAAGTATTTGATCCCCTGCTGATTTTGTGTGTTTGCCCACTGACAAAGAAATGATCAGTTAACAAGCTGAGATTAGGAGCACTCTCTTAAAGGGAGTTGTAGACCTACACAAGGCTGGAATGGGCTACAAGACCATCACCAAGCAGCTTGGTGAGAAGGTGACAACAGTTGGTGCGATTATTCGCAAATGGAAGAAACACAAAATAACTGTCAGTCTCACTCGGTCTGGGGCTCCATGCAAGATCTCACCTCGTGGAGTTTCAATGATCATGAGAACGGTGAGGAATCAGCCCAGAACTACACGGGAGGATCTTGTTAATGTTCTCAAGGCAGCTGGGACCATAGTCACCAAGAAAACAATTGGTAACACACTACGCCGTGAAGGACTGAAATCCTGCAGTGCCCGCAAGGTCCCCCTGCTCAAGAAAGCACATGTACAGGCATTGATTTGCATGTTAATGAGGGAAATAAGTATTTGACCCCTTTGACTTAGTACTTGGTGGCAAAACCCTTGTTGGCAATCACAGAGGTCAGACGTTTCTTGTAGTTGGCCACCAGGTTTGCACACATCTCAGGAGGGATTTTGTCCCACTCCTCTTTGCAGATCCTCTCCAAGTCATTAAGGTTTCGAGGCTGACGTTTGGCAGATCGAACCTTCAGCTCCCTCCACAGATTTTCTATGGGATTAAGGTCTGGAGACTGGCTAGGCCACTCCAGGACCTTAATGTGCTTCTTCTTGAGCCACTCCTTTGTTGCCTTGGCTGTGTGTTTTGGGTCATTGTCATGCTGGAATACCCATCCACGACCCATTTTCAATTCCCTGGCTGAGGGAAGGAGGTTCTCACCCAAGATTTGACGGTACATGGCCCCCGTCCATCGTCCCTTTGATGCGGTGCAGTTGTCCTGTCCCCTTAGCAGAAAAACACCCCCAAAGCATAATGTTTCCACCTCCATGTTTGACGGTGGGGATGGTGTTCTTGGGGTCATTCCTCCTCCTCCAAACACGGCGAGTTGAGTTGATGCCAAAGAGCTCGATTTTGGTCCACATCTGACCACAACACTTTCACCCAGTTCTCCTCTGAATCATTCAGATGTTCATTGGCAAACTTCAGACGGGCCTGTACATGTGCTTTCTTGAGCAGGGGGACCTTGCGGGCGCTGCAGGATTTCAGTCCTTCACGGCGTAGTGTGATTGTAATTGTTTTCTTGGTGACTGTGGTCCCAGCTGCCTTGAGATCATTAACAAGATCCTCCCGTGTAGTTCTGGGCTGATTCCTCACCGTTCTCATGATCATTGAAACTCCACGAGGTGAGATCTTGCATGGAGCCCCAGACCGAGGGAGACTGACAGTTATTTTGTGTTTCTTCCATTTGCGAATAATCACACCAACTGTTGTCACCTTCTCACCAAGCTGCTTGGCGATGGTCTTGTAGCCCATTCCAGCCTTGTGTAGGTCTATCTTGTCCCTGACATCCTTGGACAGCTCTTTGGTCTTGGCCATGGTGGAGAGTTTGGAATCTGATTGATTGATTGCTTCTGTGGACAGGTGTCTTTTATACAGGTAACGAGCTGAGATTAGGAGCACTCCCTTTAAGAGAGTGCTCCTAATCTCAGCTCGTTACCTGTATAAAAGACACCTGGGAGCCAGAAATCTTGCTGATTGATAGGGGATCAAATACTTATTTCCCTCATTAACATGCAAATCAATTTATAACTTTTTTGAAATGCATTTTTCTGCATTTTTATTCTGTTATTCTGTCTCTCACTGTTGAAATACACCTACCATTAAAATTATAGACTGATCATTTCTTTGTCAGTGGGCAAACGTACAAAATCAGCAGGGGATCAAATACTTTTTTCCCTAACTGTATGTATATATATATATAGAGTTTAAATAAAGCTTTCAGGTCTGTTATGGGAATTGTGTTAAGAAACCAAACCACTTAAAAAACGGATCTATCATAGAGGATTAAACTGATGCACAAAAATTGATACTGGGGAATTGGGAATGTGTGCATGTCCAAAACATTGCCCTTTATTTGCAGTTGTTTTAAAGCCAGTTTGGGATTTGTTAATTCCATTGAATCTACCAGATTAAATTAACTGTTCACTTAACTGGACTTATTCAACAAGTGTTCATAGGTTGTAAATAATTGGTAAACCTGAGATTAACAGTGAGGTACTCTGGCTGTCCTGGATTGGATTTGTGCTGTCCTTTGTATAGCAGTGCTGAAAATGTTTCACGGCACCTAATTGGTTTAACATCTCTTATTGTTGACTGTATTTGCACCTCCTACCAGTGATGCCATATACTGTACACATTATGGAAAATGATGGGGCAGCATTTGTTTTTAGACGTCTCAAACTAGTAACACTGTTTTGATTTGATGTAGCCCCAATAACTAAGATTAGAACCCACCACTTACTGTCAAGGTGGACATTTCCTTACTTTCACTGTGTTACCAATTTCTTTTTGAGAGACGAATTGTGGAAATGTGAATGACCTTCCCCTGTGCATTCACCAAAGTGCTGTTTTGTTATCTGCATGTTATTCTTCTGTATGTCATAAAATAGCACACTGTTTATTAGCCTACTTTTGTAAAGATCCCATGTCAACAGTTTGTGGAATGCATCTTTAACGACAGAAATGATAATTTAATGTGGATTTCAGTTAGAGCTAGTATTTTGTTTGGATCATTTGACAATGCAGAAATACTTCCAGGAGCTTTCTTTGCTTTGTCTGGTTGGAGAAAATAGTTTGTCATATCCCTTATCCTTATCTCCCATTACTGTGGCTTTTAGTGTTAAAAATCTTGCAGTTGTCATGTGATAATGGTGAGCAGTAAACTTGAGATTTCTGCAACTGCATCATAGCATTAGACAAATGTTTTCCATAGACTATACACTAATTCCATCATAACCATGACCATTGATGCTGTTCTTTCCATTATATTTTTTCACTAATGCAAAGAGACAAATGCAGAAAAATATATATAAAATCATCCCATGTACCTAGCTTTACTTTCAAGACCTGACTGATCAGTGAGTATTTAGAAGTGTTGCTGCTTTTTCCACTAATGCTTTACATTTTATGGCTTCCATTGCTTAATCAATGTACCTTTGTCTAACTTTAAAAGGCCTAACCACCAAATGCGTTTTAACTCCATATGTGGTCCCCTCTTTTTCTTCTTTTTTTTTCTTCTTTTTCTTTTTTCCAACAGACACCAATTTTGTTCTGGGAAATGCCCAGATTGTCGACTGGCCCATTGTGTACAGCAACGATGGATTCTGCAAACTCTCAGGCTACCACCGGGCAGAGGTTATGCAAAAGAGTAGCACGTGCAGGTACTGGCCTGGCTTTTTGAATTTGCCATTCTGTGTTTGACACCTCAAATGCATAAGGTACCAAGATTGAACTTCTGTTTTAGTTGATTTTAGCAGCTTTTTGTTCAAGCATTTTAATCCAATGACATCAATCATATTTGTGTTAGTATTGCTGAGTCTAATGCCGCTTCCAAAAAAATAAGCAAACTGAAGGAACATGCCTGTGTTCCCAACGTAGGTGATGCCAAATCAGTATGCAGTCATAGTGAATGTAATATGTACTGAAATGGTCTCTTTCAAAATGGTCTTTTATTAATTTCAAAGGCTTGTAATCCTTGTTCTATTTTTAGGTTGGTCTTGTAACTTTGACTGTCATATTATGGAAATGAGTAGAAAATAGCTGAATCATGTTCAATAAATGAAAGAACATCTGAGATTAAACAACAAGGCGGCTCAATGTTGGCAGAATAAAAAAAGATTGTCATATTGTTGGACTAAAATAAGAGTGTCATACTTTCTGGTAATAAATAAATAAATACTGCACCAGTTTCTTACCTCACTGATGATTAAACCTGTTTTTTGTTAGCAATACAAGCAAACATCTTACAATAATTAATTGAGTTGCCAACACAACATATTTTGACAGTATCTTATAATTAAGTTGCTATATTCTATCTTGTGTTTGACCTGGCTAATCAGTAGGTTTGAATTCCTCTTGGATTACTAATTTGCTTCAAAACAAAATGTAAATGTCCTTCTGATTTTCAAAAGGAATTAAGAATTCCAGTACAAGAGAACATTCTCATTAACACTTGCATTTTATAAGACCTTGGGCTACCAATATATATATGTGTGTCTATATAAAGTTGCCCATGATAAAGCCTGCATATAAACCATCTGGGACTTTAGGGCCCAACCTGCATTCTAAGTGGAGGCTAGAGTAGGAAGTTCATTGCTCCTCTTCAACCTAACAAGAATGGGTGGCAGTGGAAGTCATTGCACACAATTTTGACATGTAGTATTATTCACAGATGCCCCTCCTGCTTCTTATTGCCTCTCTAATGTGCTTCTATCGGATTACCATAGCAAGATCATTAATACATATGTATACAAATAAAAATAATAATTAGCGAGCATAGAAAAAATGACTTCTTCTATTGAACAGTGCACAATTTGGGTTCTCTTTTATCACGGCGCATAATAAATAGGTTTTAATGGTTGGTAGCTTTTAATTAGGTTCATTACTTGAATGCAAACAGGTCCCTTAATAGCTTGGTTAGTGTGCTCCAGATGACACCGATGGGAGCACAGGGCTTTTCCTGAGAGCCACGGCTCTCTCAGGGTGGGAGCTAGAAATCATCTGACTGCCTTTGCACCACAGAGGTATATCTGCTAAACATCTACACAGCGTTATAACTGTGATTTCTGAATTCCTTACACCTTCATCATAACACTTATATTGTCAATTGGGCAGATTTGCATAGTTTTGTACCTTCAAATCATGCCGGGCTAACCCATATGGAAAAATCACATTTTATATTATATGTTGATATATTTATATTCTATTACTGATTACAAATATGTGAAGAACAGATCATATAGAACTGGTCTGTTTTGCTGTTTCTTTACAACTAGCACCTAGCTAGGACAGTTTGCTTGTCAGAAAAGCAAACTGAGGTAAACTTTGTAAAAGATGACAGTCTCAGATCTCAAATAACTCATCATAGTTACATTATAAAAACATTTACCTGTGTATAATAAAGAAATGACTTAATGTGTATTTAGTATATATGTTAAATAATGGAGACTCTGAAAACACCTATAAGTGGTGGAACAACCACCTTTTGGTTTGCTACTTTCCACATTGCATTTCTGAATAAAGACAAAACCAAGGTAATCCGTATTTGTGTATGCTGATTAAATGACATATTGGATTTTTTTCTCAGAAATAATTGTGATCTGTGCCATTTTTCACAGCCCTGTCTCCCTCGGCAAAGCTCCATTCTATTTACTTTGCAAAGCCATGTGTTTAAAGCCCTCTTAGTCTGGAGACAGCGCCGGCTTTCGATGCTCATAAACTGCTGTCGATTTGTGTCTCCCAGCTTCATGTACGGGGAGCTGACGGACAAGGAGACTTGCGAGAAAGTGCGGCAGACCTTCGAAAACTATGAGATGAATTCATTTGAAATACTCATGTACAAGAAGAACCGTAAGTATTGCACGTGCGCCACAATTCCAGTGTTCTTAGATCCTTCCGTTTAAAAGAACACCGCCCAACTGAAAATGTAAATAAAAACATAATGGATTTACTGTATTTAAAAATAAAACAGGAGGAACTGGACATGCTCAGAGAGAATTTGTATTTAGAATATTCTCAGTATGCTTCTTATTAATACCCCATGTTGTTGTCCCCCATCGGCCCCCTCCCTCCTGAGCAAGTTACAGTACAAAGCTAAATATACAGCCATATCCCACCAGTGATGATATAGCGCATGAAAGGAGTGTTCTCTGATCTTGCTGCCTAGTAATTTCTCTGCCTGACAAACCTCATCATCTGCTGTTGCTGAGATCGTTGCTGCCTCGTCGTATGCCTGTGTGCTATGGGTCTCTGTGGCACCGTCAATCTGCTCTATTTCTCTCTAATCCTTTGGAGTAAGAATGACAATTCTAAACTCCCCATGGGGCTCAATAAATGGTGTTAAAAGGCATGACCATAAATAGTGGCCATTTTTTCTTTGGATCCTTTCAGAGGAAGGCGTGATGTGGGATTCTTGGAAGACTCAAAGTCTTAACGCCCAAAATTCTTCGATGACCTCCTCTTCATTGTAACCGTTATGCTCATCAGCCAAAAATTCTGCAATTCTGTGACATGCAAGGAATGCTTCTCATATGATGATGGGGAAAATTTAAATTGACTAGAGGTGTTTAACTCTATCTGGAGGACAGCAAATCAGTATGTGTCACGGGTGTCACTGAATCATACTGCCCTTTAGAACTGGGAAATGTTGTGCAATTAGTCCCATGAAGCCAGTAATTAGTTGTTTGAGGAAGTTAAGCACTCAAACCCCCGAAGACCCCTTGACCCTGCAGGACTGGAGTTGTACACCCCTGATAGAGACTGTAACGATCAAATTGGCACTTCCCCACTCTGAGACCTAGCCATGGTTTTGTTTGTTTCAGGGATGCCTGTGTGGTTCTTCGTCAAAATCGCTCCCATTCGGAACGAACAGGACAAGGTAGTGCTGTTTCTGTGCACCTTCAGTGACATCACCGCGTTCAAGCAGCCCATAGAAGACGACTCGTCCAAAGGTTAGTTGATGGCTCAACTGAGATGCCAGTCTGCATCACTGAAAAGGATTAGACTGAGGTGACTGAAGGAGTTGGTTTTGGAACTGTTTCTATACTCCTGACTTCTTTTAGGTTTGTACTTGTTAATTCATCACAGGGTGGCTGTGTAAAACACCAATCTTAACATATGAGTTAGCCAGGTATTTAAATGGTAACATTACGTATTTAGGTAACACTGAACCAGTTGTCTAACAATAATGGATTGGACTAGTGTAAACTCAAAAGAACAAAACCCTCGGGTCCGACCAGTATGCATTTGAACCAAATGTGGCTCATAGCATGAGGCTGGCTTATACTCCATGCCTGATTGTACATGAACCTTATCTATAGCAGATGTTCACAATTTGAGCAACCATGACTGTAACAACATAGGCATTAACCTCCAACTGTTGACTTTTTCTTTTGTTTTTGTCTTAAGGCTGGGGAAAATTTGCCCGTCTCACCAGAGCTCTTACTAGTAGCAGAGGTGTGTTACAGCAGCTGGCACCGACTGTTCACAAAGGAGAAAATGTCCACAAGCATTCACGCTTAGCCGAGGTACGTATTATACGTAGGAGAATGTGTTGGCGTCCCACTGGACTACCCACCCAGTCATATCTAGTATTTCCTCGACTGTGCAATTTCTGTGTACTGTTAAGAACACCGCACCTCTGACACTATCAGGTCGGGACACATAAAACGTTAGACAGGACCACGAGGGCTGTGGATTGTTGTCCTCGTTAATTATTACCATTACTGAATTCGCGTTCGGGCTTTCTGGCATTTAATCCACATGCTTGGCGATGGTGAAGTAATACAATCAAGTTGCTAGGGAGATAGTCTTCTCTGTACCTCTGTACAACGTGAGGGTTAGGGTTTGTGAAGCGCCTCCAGCATAAAGCATTGTTGTTGTCGATCACGCTAGCCTTTGGTTCACCTCCAGTCAAATGTACTGAAGCAGATGGTTAAAAGGGTGTGTTGTGTGAACTTTGGCAGAGAATTTAACGCAACGTCTATCCACAGACCACCTGGTTGTGGCCCTAGAGTGCCTTGCACGCAGTGATGTGCTAAGATTGTCAAGTCTGCATTATAAGTCTACCTTGCATTCCTTTAAAAGGCTTTTGCCAGTTGATGGACTCAGGAGCCACCGTTATAAGTATTATTTTATTGCATTTGTGTCTGATCTACACAAGAATTCAATTTCAGTTACATTCCCCTCCCCGTATGATTAGACTCCGGGAAAAGAGATGCAAATACATAAATAAATGTATCCCCAAATCAGCTTGAGATACCTTTTGATTTGCTCAAAATCCATGTTCTGTGATTCTTTGTAAATATGCTTCTATGGCAACCATATCACTAAACTGCAGAGTGAGTGTAATTATCTTGGAAATTATCCTTCACATATCTGCAGGCCCAACTGAGAATGTGATCCATGCCCACTTCTTAATGAAGAATTCTGTCTAGTCCGCTGTGCATTCTCATGCAATGAAAAGTGCCATAATTCTTCATGCGAAACAAGGCCTAATTCATGCACATGCACATCTTCACGAAGGGCAACTGAAATACTACAGTGTTTTGCAAATCATGGAGAAGATTAATTTCATGCCATAAAAATGAATCTTATCCTGTAATATCACCCCATTGAGTTAATTAAGCAATTAAGTCACCCTGCCACCGAACTTGAGATTGAAGTGCCTGTCCTAGCTGTACAAAGATAAGATATATAGTGCATATTTAACTTGAATCCCCAAATCAGATCAAAATCACTACCTCTCTGGGTCTGCTTATAGTTATCTAGTACCACCAACACTGAATCAATCTCTTATTGTGTTACATAACCTGATACATGCTAACAGTTTAGTGATTATTTTTATTTTATTTTTATTTTTAATTATATTTTTATTTGTTTGATCATTTTTAACCTATTTCAATCAAGCATCTAAATCTGCATTCCATGCTTAGTGGGCAAAAGTGTTGGTAACTGGCATGCAAGAGAGACAGTACTTATATAACTTATATAAATCTTTTAAACTAGAGACAGCCTCCCTACAGCATCATTTATCATTTTCAGAAATGTATGTAAAGAATTCAGTTTGTGGTGCCACATGCTTTTTGTCTTGCTCAGTGACACCGCATTAGCAATATTTATTGACTCATTAACTTTACTTTAATCGAACTGCTGAGGCACCACTTTGGCAATTAAATGTATTGGGAAATAACACACACACGCTTGCACTGGGCAGCTGCAGACGAGGGACCTTCATTTGTGTGTTTGTTTCATATATAATGTAGGAAGGAGGGAGATTTTAAGAAGGTACAAATAGTCATTGTCATACTCTGCACACAGTTGACATAATGTATTACAGCAACACACACACAAACTAAAGTTTCCGCAAAACAAAATATTGGGATTTGATTTGTAGCAGGCATTAACTCCACCAAGAAGGCCTAGATGAATCTTTGGTGTTTTCTCCTCCTAGGTGCTGCAGCTGGGATCTGAGATTCTTCCACAGTACAAGCAAGAGACACCAAAGACCCCCCCCCACATCATCCTTCACTACTGCACCTTCAAAACCACCTGGGACTGGGTCATCCTCATCCTGACCTTCTATACGGCCATCATGGTCCCCTACAATGTGTCCTTCAAGACCAAGCAGAACAACGTCACGTGGCTGGTGGTGGACAGCATCGTGGATGTGATCTTCCTGGTGGACATCGTGCTCAATTTCCACACCACCTTCGTGGGGCCGGCGGGTGAGGTAATCTCAGACCCCAAGCTCATCCGCATGAACTACCTGAAGACCTGGTTCGTCATCGACCTGCTGTCCTGTCTGCCCTATGACGTCATCAACGCCTTCGAGAATGTGGATGAGGTCAGTGGCTGCCCAATCCCGCCGGCACCTTTACTTTTTATTGCAGTGGGTGTAGAAAAGCGGTCCATGTGATTGGAGTCAAATGTGTAGGAAGGATCTCGACTCTTGAATGAAGTCGTGTCTTTAGCATTCCCAGTACTCCAATCTGGAGCCATTGTTTCAAGAGGTTGATTTGTCTCAAAAACAATAATTGCCCCACAGGGGGGTTATAGCTGCTGAGCCTGCTAAACATTTACAGCCAAACTATTCTCTGTGTGGCATTCCACATATTTGCCTCAGAATTGTAAGACTATGGCTTTGTTGGCATATTCAATAATAATTATTTTATGCTCTGTTGAAACGTGTGGATACAAAGTAACCCCAACGGTTTGATCAGAATGTGTTACCTGAACATTGTTGTGGTCTAGCAATTAAAGGTAAAAAGTTGGCATCCAATTTTAAAACCAAAGAAGTAAATTAAATTTGAAGATATGCTAATACAATGCATTCATTACAATGCGTCATGGGATATACAGTTGTATTATTGAATATATTACAGATGAAGAATTCATTCCTGTTAGTTTGGAAAGCTAGTGGGATAAAATACATGACACACAGCACATGCTTTAGCCTGTGTATTCATGGCTTCTCTCTTGGATGCCAAATGACAGTTGATATTGTGGATCTCACAAAGGCACAGACAATTGAACTGTTTCTGTCTCTGATCTCTTTGCCCGCTTCCCCCCACCCTGTTAACTTCTCTCGCTGGGCAAGGTTCCTGAAAAGCACAGAGTTGAACGCCAGCCATTTTAACCGATTTGTCATTTTCCAGTGTTTAACTGTAACCGGGGCAGAGCGGAGTCCCCAGTCAGAGGGAAGGGCGAGCTGTCTTTCGTAAATCCCCCTTGGTGTCTTTAGGGTGCCAGCTGTGGTGAGGGTTTGTCTCTGTGATGAATTGAGCCGTGGACAGGGAGGGGAGAGTGGTTTATTATCGTACACCGCCACAATGAAGTGGCAGATACACTGACCTTGGAACGGACATATGCCTACCCAAAAATGATTGTTTCCTGGCCTGTTTGACCAAGGTCTTTATCCGTTCCACCTAGATGCAACGCTCTTGCAGTTTTGAGAAAGAGAGAGAGAGAAAAAGTAACAGAAAAAAATGAAACCTCATCAGTTTTTCCACTCACGTTAAGGTTTTGTCTAGGCATTGCAACATCTGGTCTAATTATGCATTAAGGGATTTGCAAATTCTTTCCAATTCAATGAGCCCCTAGTGGAACCCAAGTGAATGGAAGTGGGTATAGGCCCACAACTCCCAGTGGCCAGAGCAGCTGTTAACTTTTCCAGTCTCTCTGTATCTCCCATTGAAGGGCACATGTTTTGTGTATTTGTGTCTAATTTTATTTTTCAGTGATTTCTCTCTTCATTTGATGGCTTAATAATTAGGGGACTTTTCAGATCACTGAGGTCACGATTTAGACTTCACTTCCTGTGAAAAGCTCCCGTAACTCTTGCCACAGTTTGGGTGCAGTTGCAGAAAAGCAGTGCCTTAATTACACAAGCACTGAGATAGCCTTGAGGTAAAATAGCACTGGGGTGAATTCTGCCCTCTTGGTTTTGGATTTGTGCCTCATCTCATTAAAAAAAGGCACAGGGTTATTGTAGCATGCCATAAAACCCAGCTCTTACAGCTTCCTGGACTTGTACAGACCCCATATGTGTCTTGAGATCTGGGGTTTTGGAATATCAAAATTCAAAAAGCACTGATGCAGAATTTGTGTCTTGGAGGACCCAATTGTGACACTTTTTTTATATTTTAATATCTTACACTGTCCAAGCCACTGTGTCTGTGAGGCAACTTCTTCATTCTGACATCATTCACTGCTGCTGAATGAAGAACAGCTAGTGGATTCACGAATCTTCAGGGTTTGCAGGAAGCTGTGAGGGACACTGTGTTAGTACTGTGCCCGTGACAGATTTTTATTATCGAATTACCTTAAGAATTTAGTGCAGAGGTCGGTATTACAGTCGGTGGGGGGTCTGGGGGTTATTTACAATATAAATGTAATATTAACAAGTACACACAAGCTGAATAAAATATGTAAAGATTTAAAAGAACAATGTGCAGATGACTCCATTGGTTTGTTTGGCAAATTATATTAGAGAGATTCACTAACATACTGTGGTACCAAAGAGCCCTATTGTAAATAAACAGCTGGTTGCTTTGAAGGTTGACTCTCAAAGTTTAATGACTGAGTCTATGAGGCTATTCCATGATGTCATAGTGGTGTAGGGCTGTGTTGGTAAATGGTATACCGCTTCACCGCTGTGAAAATGATTAATTATCAATACCGTTTTTCTGTGAAATAAACGAATTGAGATGTGTAATTACCATAGGTCCATGAGCAAGTGCTGCGAGAATTGTGTCATTCTAGTGAGACTCCTATTAAACAGGAAAAGACATTTCAGAATTTTCCCCCTATTAAATTAATCTTATTTGTATCATTGTAGGCTATTTTAGTTTTGTTAAGTGATGCTTTTCTTGGTTCCAATGCTTTGATCATGTGATTGGATATTAGGCTCCATTGAAGAATTGTTTTTAAAACGAAGAGCAAAACATTGCAGCTCCAGTGTGATCATCCTTAAAGCTACACAATATGGTCAATATGGTGGGAATTCTGGCAGGAACCTCCAACACATCACCGAAAGACACGTTTGTAACACTTAGAAAAAAAAAATTGCAACTGAGTCATTTACACAACGTTCTTTTAAATATTTATTTGAATCTAAAAAGTGTATTTCAAATGTTTCTTTCAGAGTCAGGATTTTAAGTCAACAACTTTATAACACTGACATTTGCAATGGAGTCATCTGCACATCGTTTATTATAATCTTTATATTATTCTGTGTATATTAATATTTTGTTTATTTTGTATTTATGTAGTTCTACTGTTTGATTGAACAATAAAACAGAATTGGAAAGTGAATTTGAAGAGTCTTCCTAACAACGCCCCCCCCTTCCCGGAGGTATCCTACTGGAATATCGATAATACAAATCTGTCGTCGGCACAGGTCTAGTTCCTTTTAAAGACCTGGCAAAAATGACATACACTAAGTTGTGGCAGTAATTAGTTCAGTTAAGTAATAATGGCCTCTGTTGAGTTAGAATTTAGAATTAATGAAATTGTATTAGACATGAATTAAGATGTGTGTACATAAGGCAACCAGAAACTGTATGAATAGGGAGTGCTAGACAAATTTAGTTTTTAATGTCACAGTAGGATGCCATAGCAGTCCCATAATTTCATAGATCTCCATAGAAATTCTTGGATAAAAAAAGAAGAAAAAAAATCCAGAAACCAATTGACTTTATGAAAGGCAAACCATCTGGAATTGCAGAAGCCAGCTTTTCCTAATGGTTTTGTTCAGTTTTGCTTAATTTCTGTCTTGTGAAAGTCCTCCCCAAAATAAGGCTTCACGGCCTTATTTAACTGGTTGAATGAGACGATGCGGAGGAATAATTTACAAAAGTTGTTCTGCCTTGTTAAAGCGAGGTTAGATAAAAATGTAATTTAATTTAAATATGATCAATTTCATCTCAGCTATTCTGGAAGATTTGAGATTCTATGGTAATTAATGAGGCTCAGTTTTGGATGGCTTAAATATAGGTTTACTTGCTTGGAGAGGGAGATAACTTATTTTGTAGTCTTTTTTTATTAATCTGATACAAAGTGCTCTCCTCCTTCAAGACTAATCCAGTATGTATGGATGTAATACAGATCATTATAATATTCCTTTTTTATTTAAGGTTTATTTGAAACTTATATTTTCTTCAAAGTTTTATAAGACTAGCAAACACAAACCTGTGAAACCGGTCAAGATGCCACCTTCAGAACTTCCACATTAATGGTGATTATTAAAGATTTCAGTTTGTGTTGACAATGGTCAGCTACAAATCAATGACCACTGCAATCACGTCCCACTATTATGGCTTTGCTATTTGAAATGAAGTTTCTGCCCAAAATATGGATACATCGCCTATAAACAACTTAAACAGATGTACCGAATTTGTCCATGAGATCTGGGTTAAAATTTTGCCCAGGCAGCTGCAATCCCACATTCCCTCAGGTAGTGTTTCAGTGCAGGTTTCTGGCCTGATCAATACCCATTTTTTCCTTTGCAATTCAACTCAAGGTTACAGGCTGCCAGAGTTCCATGACAAATCAATTCTGGATGGCCGCAGGAATAAAAAGATGTTTGGTAGTACCTGGCTAATGGATAGAGGAATTGATTTTGCATAAAGCAGAGATTATTTTGCTAGAGAATTACTGTATCACTGGGGCTACTGTCAAACTGCAAAAGTTGAACATTTGCTGTTGCTTACATATAGGACTAACCGCTCCTACAGCCTGTTATGGCTTTCTCTTTGCTCTTCTATCCTCCATTCACATGACCGCCATTCCCTATGTGTCTCTCCAAATTACCGTTATAATCAGTAACTCCATTTCAAAACAAGTGTGACTTATTTATTTAATGAATCTGGTCTACTCTAGGCACCCGGTTTACACTTAAAGTTACTGTTGTCAAAATATGTGATACGGAGCATTTTGAGATGAATCAATGAAAAATAAAGACTTCTAAATGTTGGTTATAAAGTGGAAAGTTTGCATAATTTCACAGCTGTTCGAAAATATTAGAGTATCAAGTACACATTACATTTAGAAAGAAAACAGATAAAAGGAATAATGTACAACTTTTTGAAAAAAATCTAAATGTGCTCTTTTGCTTTTGGTTTCTACTCAATTTCAGTTATTGGATGAGATTAAATTTGATCGGCAATCTGTATCAAAATTGTGTGGAAATTCAAAAAGCATGAACATTGATGTGGAAATTATTCTTTAAAATGGAAGATAATCTTTCAGGTTTGTTTGAGTTCTTTTGTGTGGAAAAGGCATTAACTAAGCAATTCAATCACACATGGACATTCTGCCGTTATACTGCACTGGATTATGACATGTTAAGAATTTGTAGTGTTGAAGTGCTGATGGTTCAATTCATTTGTGGGAACGCTGCAGTATTGTTTGTTGAGCACTGAAACAAGCTCATCAGAATAATGTCTTGTAGCAGAGAGACTGCCGTTTGTCTTTCCATCCTTGGGATTTAAACTGCCTCTAGTGCCTCAATAACAGAGAACGAGTTGTTCTAATTTACTGTTAACCAATAGGAGCAGAAATGCATTCTAATCTTAATTCCTAAGGGAGGCAATTCTGCAGCTCCCAGGCTGTCGATTAGGGGGTCTCTTTGCTTGGGTGGCACGCTGAGTGAGTCTGCAAGGCTCTCTATCAAGTAAATATCGAGTTCAGGGTTGTTTTGGTGACTGGCTGGATCTTCATTATACGAGGCACATATATTTCACGGTGACGTTGGGTCCATTCTGTTACAGTAGCCTCAGGACAGAGTTTGAGGAACCACTTAACAAACTATTACAGGGTAAAAGGAGGGAGAACCGTAACCAAGTAAAGAAATATATATACGTATCAGGACTTCTTTATACTAATTTGGTTTGTTAGTTTAAACATTTTTCTTAATTGTAAAGTTTTACTTTGTTATCTTTGTAGTGGGTTACAATTACATTACTTGTTGCTCTTATAAATTTGTACCCATTTATACAGCTGGGCATTTTACTAGAGCAGTCTAAGTGAAGAACCTTGTTCAACCATTGCCCCACCCAGGATTTGAACCCTCAACCTTGTAGTTATGAGTTCAGAGCCCTAACTACTACTCCACAGTGCTGCCCTAATCCCTGGGTTAACACAGTTTGGCCAGTGGTGACTCATTCCAGACTTTCAATAAGGCTGATAATTAAGTTGCACAGAGGCACGATAATAACTTGTCAACCAGATGTGTTAGAGAAACCCTGAACTAGCATTTCCCCACACATAACACTCCAGAAAGGTAAGTCAAAGTTTTACCGGTTTAGTTACAAGACTTGGCTTTTAAGTATGAATCAGACTGTGCTCGCTGACAGCTGTAGGGCTATAGGGAATTGCTATAAAATATTACTGTTTCCATTTCATTTGCTGGTTGAGATGTATTCATTCTGTAGCGAAGTTACTAGAACCACCAGTTATTGTGTTTCCAATCCACTCCTTACAATCTCTAAAGAACAGTATTGAAGGGCCCTGTGAACTCCCTGAGGATTGGTAGATCTCAGTATTTGAAATCGTACTGTAAGCCTTGCTGTGGGTGTCTGTGTTTCGCAGCACCATGCTGACATAGTTTTCAAACTGAAAGGGGAAGATGACACAGCCACACACGCAGGAGGAGAGTAACTCACATGCAGGTTTTGAACATAGGGGTTTGGGCCAATTTTAAACTTCATTGTACACAGCTGAACAGTGCATTTTGCCAAGCTGTGTTATCAATAATGAAAGGCTTTTTTAAGGTGTTTATTTCTAAATTTGTAATGTAGCCAATGAGTCAGTCACAAATAGAAGCTGTTTGCAGATGTATGTCAGCCATCTTTCTCTCAATCACAAATCGGTAGAGATGCGTTTCAAACGTGCTTTCTGACTATTATTTATTATTATTATGTATTTCTTAGCAGACACCCTTATCCAGGGTGACTTACAAAATATAAGCGCAATACAAAGTGCAAAAATACAGTGCAGTTCAAGGAAAAAAACATTACAGATTCCAATGTACATAAATACAGTGCAATTCTAAGCATAAGTACATCTTACAAATTACAATTTACACAAGTGCATACAATATATGAGGTCTTACAGTCAAGGGCCAGGGGAAAGGGAGCATAGGGGAAATCAAAATAAACAATACGAGTACTAGTAAAGCCAGCCAAGTAGTATGATAAAACGTTGTAAAGTGCTAGCTTTCAGGAGAGTAAAATATGCATGTCGTCAGACTTTCGCGTTTGTTTTTACATCACTTTGTTCCACATTATTAATTATTATTATTTCCTTTTCAGTTCATGTCTGAATGTATGAGTGTATTTATTTTTACTTCACTTTTTGGGGCTTTTTGTGGTGTCGTTTGTTTGTTTGATCATTTTTTCATGTGTGTTTTTCTTCTTTTGAATTCCGTTTCTGTTTGCATGGCTTCTCTGCCTTCTGTTTGTCTGTCGGACTGGGAAGAACTGGAACCATCGAGCTGTCACTCAAGTAGGCCTTGCCGTTTTCATTTTCCAACCCTTCTTTCTAGCCTTTCCTGGAGAATGATGTTCTCAGTATGAGTGTGTGGATCAAGGCCATTTCTCCTAATGTACACTATATTACCAAAAGTACTGAGGAAAGGGAACCAACTCTGTCTACCAACAGTGAGTTGTGCCAGAGGTCATGTTATGCTATGCAAAGATTGATTTAGTTTTTGCACAATGACTGCCGATGCATATTGCAATGTGTCAGACAACAGCATAGGGCCTGCATTCATGGAAGATGCTTATATCACCTGGAAGTGAAGGAAAATATTCAATGGAGCCAGAGAACAGCACAGGAATGAGGCAACGGAGACATGCTTCTCTCAAAAAAAAAACTAAAAAAATGTGTTTGATGTGACACAGATGAGCAAGGTTATGTATGCCCCTTACCATCAATATTGATGTTTTTCCTGCTCTAAAACACAGGTATGCATTGCTACATTGCTGTATTTTGCAGAGATTAAATTTTCCTCGCTAGGGCATAGGTCACACAAAATGAAGCGCATTTCCATACCGGCTTTGTAGTTAAACTGATCCCTGTGCAATTTATGTATGCTCTGAAATAAGTGCTCTTCACCACAAATATTAAAAGGACAAACCTTGTCATCCCTGGGAATTTCAAGCAATGCAGCTGTACTTTCAAAACGCTGGGCTGAAAGACTTTCTATGGCTCATTCCAAGATGCTATATATGCCCTCATTGTGCACTCAGCCCTTGCTGAATCGCTGCAACATGCCTTTGAATTTGTAGAAACACTTCACGGAACAATAGTACCTTGATTCGGTGCTGTAACTACCGTAGTTTGCCGAATCCAGGAGTGGGAGTGAATTTTATCTCTTGCATTCCACCTTTCAGCTTGTTCATGTCTTCAGAGAATAACCGAAACATTGTAGTTGAAAGAGACTTACAGATACAATGGGCCCCAGGATTCTCCCTTTCTGCAGCTGATCCACAAACAAGATGCCTTATATCAACTCCTAATAGCTCTGAACACAAAATCCTGCTCTGAAAAGAGGGGAGTTATTTGAGATTTTCCTGCAAGACATGTTAATTTTTATTTTATTTTATTTTTTATTTTTTATTTTTAAAGATCTATATTTATTGAAAAAGTAAGGGCTTACACAGTACAGCACTAAACACAGGACCCCAATTTTCTGCTACATATAATTCAAACAGAATTGATTACACACTGACATGGAAGTATAAAAAGAGAAAAGAAAAAAAACTCCTTCACTTTGTATAATTGAACCTCAGATGAGTTGGTACAGAATGTCCAATCTACGCCATCTGCTTTTGATTGAGAGTAGTCTCCTCCCCCTACCCTGATCTGGATTTGCCAATTCTTCATTTACACAGAGGCATCCAGTTGAGAATTATGTTGATTCTTTATTTGTACACTCCGTATCATAGACGCATAGCCCCCCAGCAAAGAGGGCTGAAGAGGGCGCTGTTGTGTGACAGGTAGACACCACCTGCCACAATCTGCAACACCCAGAATCCTTTGTGCTGCAGGACTCCTCTGATACCAGCATCTCAGTGTTGCACATTAATAACTTGACCAATGGGAAAAACACTGGTGGCAATGCAAATTTCATCCCCCTGGCAGTAATTTTAAAACACTCTGATGAAAAGCACCCTCTCACACACATGCACACACAAAGTGCATCTCCATAAGAAGAAAGGACCGAAAGACCAACAGAGCATTATGCAGTGCATCGGCAAGGAATGGATCCTAAGTAAGAAATGGGATGCCAACAATTAAACAAGATTGACTTCTTTAAATTGATACTACAAGGACAGTGAGAGGTTGTGCTTGCTGGGAGTCGAGCCAGCCTTTCCGTTACCAAGGGCTGGATAAGCCAACAATAGAGATGGGACTCAGACACACCTCTGTAATGTTGTTTCCTATAGATCGATATTCATTTCTTTATTTATATTCATGTATTTTTAGTAACTGACTACTTGAGAACTGAATGTGTTTTCCCGGCTACCCGATAGCTATGGATATCATTTCCCACTTTTAATGAGTTGTTTTGCACTGCCTCCCAGGTGATGAACCTTCTGTTCATGTCACACATTCTGGTGTCAGGTCACCTCAGTGCCATCGTTCTGTAACTGCCACTGTTGAAGGGGCAGGGAAGGTGGCGGGGGGGGCTTGGCAAAGGGTCCAGAAGAGGAGATCGGGACGTACAGCGCGTGTGAATTGGATTAAGCAGATGGGATTACAGCCGAGGGCCGTCTGTTGAGCTTTACGGATCCTGTCAAGAACTCCATCATTGCTTTCTCCCCAGTCCAGCCTCTCAAGAATTAAAGCCTGCTTCCCTTGCAAGAACCTGACAGGGCATCTGGCCAGAAGGCCTCATTTCTGTTAGTCCCACTAGAGCAGTTTCAATGATTAACTGTAAAGCAATGGAGTACAATACTGAATTGCTTGTCTCAGCACAGTCATCCAAACGTAAACTTTGGGTGCTTTTAGTTTTCTTCTGGTTTTTAATTTGAGGATCATGCTTATTTTGCATTCTGTTCTGGAAAAATGGGAGTATCCACAGACTCACACTTTGGACTTGCCATCACCCTCGTACAGGAAAGATGTAGACATCATACATGCATCCTCTGAAAAGTGCACTGGTTCTTTTCAAAATACATGCCCTACATAGCCTAGTTTCTCATAGAATTCAAATTACATGTTATGGCGTATTTCCATATCAATATTTCAAAAATAAATGTTATCCCAATGGTTCAATGCGGAGGAACAAAAAAAAACCAACAGTGGCAATATTTGTTTTTTTAAGTAAATAGATTGAACGGCACTTGTTAAGTAAAGTAGCCTTGGGAGAGAGTACAATTAAACACTATTACTATTATAAATATAATGCACTAAAATAAGAAGTCACTGTTACAGAGGAGAGAAAATGTGAAAGTAACTTTATGATTTTACATAGTGTGTGTAGTCTTTCTCATTATTTTAATAGACTCTAATTCTGCTTTGTGGCATGAATGCTTTGTGCAGATTTTTGATATGCATTTAAATCCATTGGCCTTTGAGAGATCTGAGCCATTATACATTTACTGTAAGCTGACCTGGATGCTTGGACTGAATAACGCAATATCAGAGTAACAATTTATATCATATTGCATAAAATTGTGAAAAAGCTTGAGCCACAACTGAATATGTTCTGCCTCTCTCCTTCCCCCCCAGGGCATCAGCAGCCTCTTCAGCTCCCTGAAGGTGGTCCGTCTGCTGCGGTTGGGCCGGGTGGCCCGGAAACTGGACCATTACATCGAGTACGGCGCGGCAGTCTTGGTGCTGCTGGTGTGTGTGTTCGGGTTGGCCGCTCACTGGCTGGCCTGCATCTGGTATAGCATTGGGGACTACGAGGTCATCAATGAGGACACCAACTTGGTGCGGAGGGACAGCTGGCTCTACATGCTGGGGGAGACCATCGGCACGCCCTATCGGTTTAACGTCTCTGGAACGGGGAAGTGGGAGGGCGGCCCCAACAAGGAGTCGGTCTATATCACCTCCCTGTACTTCACCATGACCAGCCTCACCAGCATTGGGTTCGGGAACATCGCGCCCACCACCGACGGAGAGAAGATCTTTGCTGTAGCTATGATGATGATCGGCTGTGAGTATCGCTTTGATTGTCTTCTGCCCTTGTACTAGTTGGATCCTCCACTTCCTCTCACTTAGCTCTGTCTTCTTTCTCATTCATGTGGGTTCCAGTCCCCTCTTCCTTATTCCCTGCCTTTTTCATTAGAGGATTTATTTGATAAGTTCATGCATCATGAGAAGGTTGTCTGTTTTGTAAAAGTCAGTTTGTGCATCCAGAATTCCTCTCGCCCAAACTGAACAGTGTGACGTCTTTTATACAATGAGAGACACCATTAAGATGACCTATTAACTTATTATAAATCACACACATCAGGATTTGACACAGGATCTTTCCAGTGGAAAAAAATAACATACATTTTGTATTTAACAATAAACCCCCTTTCTCTCCATCACATTTTTTTTGGCTGTAACTGACCTACTGCTGTAGCCTGTGTTGTGTTTTCATGCTGGTTAAATGTAACAAAACTATTAAGATTAAATGTAGGCCTACATCCTGTGAAACTTGCACCACTTGCATTAAGTGTCCTGAATGTTACTGATAACAATATTTTTTTAATCCTGATAATTCTATTAACAGGATGACATTCATACACAAGATAAGAGATAGGAATGTTTGGAAACGCTGCTCTGTGATTGGCTGGTTTCTCATATGTGATTTATAATATTATTATTACCATCCCCCTTTGTTTATTTAAGTGTCATCAAAACCACAGAAGCTCTTTACACTGTGTAGCCATTTGACATTATAATGTCAAATCACTCATGTTCAATAGAAGCTTAATTTGTAGGGATGAGATGCTTCCCAAAAAAACAAAAAGGATTTCCAATATGATGCGGCTAAGATTTCAGTGTTTGTGATGTAATACTCTTGCAAGGGAGAGAGTTTCAAAGTCTTGCTAGTGGCTTCATTGTTTATTTATTATCTCATCTCTCTTCGGTGATGATGACAGGTTAGGAAGCTATTGACTATAAACTTTTGTCTGTGCATTTGTTATTTTGCATATTTTGGCTCTCGTCACATTGGGACTCGGCTGTTTCTGAGAAACTAAGGTTGTGGGCAAGAAAGTGTTTTTATCATTAAGTGTAGTTAGACTGAGAAAAAGAATGGGTTCCTGTTACCCCCAACATTGAAAGTTTTTGGTGTGTTGTGGTGTGGTGTTCAGACTCTGCCTAGCATAATGAAACTCAGTGGCATATAATGAAACCCAACTTGCCTTTCTGATGAAAATAAGATTAAAGTGCTTTAAGCCCTTCAGAAAAACATCTGTGGAACATTTTGAGTGATATGAAACCCTGGGGTGAACAGAATTGGATTTCCAATAACAAGCTTGAAGTGTGTGGACCACAGGTTTTGATAATGGCTTTACAGGTTTGTTTATTCTGCAGATCAACTGCAAATTCTAGACACCGACAAATAAACTCCCTTTATAGTGACAGGGTGAGTGTATTAATTTTGGAAAGTCATGCTTCTTTTTAAAAGTGTGTCGGTTTATCTTTTTTGGTTCAGAAGTTGAAGTACTCCTCAACCTGTACTGTATTTGCACCGTATCAGTCCTGTCTTTTTTCTGTTTGTGTTTGGCTTTATCCCATGGTGTATTTTATCTTCTGTAATACACTTTGAAGTTATAAAACTGTTTCTCATGCTGAAGGAGTTTTTGTTTTTCTCCCCTCCATATATGATCAGAAATCTGTTTGCTGCTGAAAAATGCAGCATTTTCGATTTGGCGTAGAATTTATTTTTTCTTTTTTTTGTTGAATTATTTTCTCTGTGAACGACATTGATGAACGTATTTTGAATGTTTAGCTGAGTGCAATTTCTGTTTTTTACCCAACATCATCATCTTGTGATCAGTGCCTAAATATACTTTAATAAACTGAATGGACTGGTGCATCTCCATCTTCAATAGCAACCAAAATGTTGACGATGATGTACACATTTTCACTTCCATTTCCGTTTATGGTGTTGAAATGTGAAATTGATGTAGCCTGTTTTTTTAATATAGATTTATATAAATAATTTGACTGATGCTTTTCTATGGGCTCCGACCTTGATTAAAATGGTTAATGTTTGAATGAAAACATTTGTTTAACTGAGTGTTTGAGTATATTCTTAGCAGTAGGCAAATAATATTTTGCTGATCAGTGCTTTTTCTTTGTCTGTGTTCCCTATTCTTGTATCTGTATCTGCACTTTGATTTTGTAAAGAAAGCTGGACAAGCTTGTGACGTGAGCAGAGGTTATCAGCAGCACATAGCACATTATAAACTATTAAGGTATTAAAATAGGATTACAATGCATCAACATTTCTAATCAAATGCAGGACACTTGAAAAGTGTAAATGTTACAGGTTATATCCCAGGTTCACATGTGAATTCCCATTAATTCTAAATTGTCCCCTGGCTCTGCCGCTCTGCTTGATTAATGAGGTTGCCTTCCGCAGAGCTGGAAGTTATGATTGCAAGGCCAGGATGGATTAGCCTGTTTCTTTACTGTGTTAACAAGGAACCCCATAGTTACCATATTGGAGGAGGTATTGGTCTTTGTGCAGGGTGTCTCTAGCAATGCAGAGAGGTCAGTGCTAATGAATATGTGCAGTGATTGACTAATAAAGAGACACTGATACTCTCTCCTGGTCTAGAACATTGACCCTAGAAATAAGAACTTGTGTTGACTGTCTATGCCACCTGCCTCATCATGATGTTATATTGCACCATTTTTGTTTGATCTATTTTACATCAAATATAAATGCTAATTAGGATTAGGATTAAAAGAAAGGAATATCACCAGTTTTTTGTATCAGCTCTCATGGAAAGGGCAGACTGTGTTCTTCTAGTTTAAGTGTAATTGTATTAGTGTTTATACTTTTTCTATTACCTGGGCTTGTTTTGATTTGCTATTTATGAATCATAGCTTGTGCTATCCAGAAGGTATAATATTGCTTGAGGTTGAGATTGAATTTAACCTTTATTTTATGTGAGCTTTTGTCTGTGACCGTATGGGAATCAGGATAGTATAAGCTGTGCTTTATTTATAAAACTGGTTGCCCAATAACTATAGTTAAATAGTCCTTGTACTGATGTAGTTAAACTCCATTTAACCTTCTGATTGAATGCCAGTATTGGAAAGAAATTGTAAAATTATATTTTTTTGTGTTTGTTGCAATTAAGTTTCTACAGAAATTATGCACATGCTTCATTTGAAACAATGTTATTAGGAAATTAATGTAATTTAATGGTGTTCATTAGCCTATATGCTACTTTATTATCAATATATCAATATCTTTTAAAGTTTGCTGAGCCCTAGAGAGAGAACTATGAAGATTCCAGTTGACTGAACTGTGTTAAGACAGTCTGTGTGTAAGCATTTGACAATATGTAACTAAATGACATTGTTTCAAATTAAGGGTGTGCATGCATTGGATTTCTTTGTTTTACATTTGTGCTCAGATTTGCACTACAGTAATAGGGTCTATTTTGTTTTGGAAGTAACATTTCCATAAGTGGAAGAGATTTTTTACATTTGATTCTGATTGTGTTACTCTTCTGATGCCAGACTGAAAATTGCATTTGCAGGTGTGTTGATCGTCAGGGAACATGTGCACACATTGCCTAGATGTATCTGAATTTAATTTTCTAAAAGGGAATGTATTTGTTGGCTTTAAATAGAAGATATTTCAGCATCTTTTTCTCCTGCAGAGAATTGGTTTACAAAGGTTTAGTGATTTTTTGTGAGGTTTGTGTGTCACTGATTGATTAAGGTGACTTGACTTTAAATCAATACATCTGCTGACTGCTGTGGTTTTCGAGAACATGACTAAACCCTGCAGTCCCCCGGAGGACCCAAGCAATATATATTCCCATGTAGTTTATTGATAATTATCCCATGCAACTTTAATGTAACAAACAAAGCCAGTCAAGTGGCAGGGAGACTGCTTCCTTGCTGGGATTTAAGAAATGCAGGGTCATGAAGGGGTCAGCAAGAAAAAGCCTTATAGAAGGAAGAATACTCTATAAAGTAGTTTAAAAATAAATAAATAATAATAATAAAAAAAAAAAAAATATATATATATATATATATACACAGTACTGTGCAAAAGTTTTAGGCAGGTGTGAAACAATGCTGTAAAGTAAGAATGCTTTCAAAAATATTAATATATGATATTTATCAATTAACTAAATGCAAAGTGAGTGAACAGAGGAAAAATCTACATCAAATCCATATTTGGTGTGACCACCCTTTGCCTTCAAAACAGCATCAATTCTTCTAGGTACACTTGCACAAAGTCAGGGATTTTGTAGGCATATAGTCAGGATAATGATTAAACAATTATACCAAACAGGTGCTAATGATAATCAAATCAATATGTAGGTTGAAACACAATCATTAACTGAAACAGAAACAGCTGTGTAGGAGGAATAAAACTGGGTGAGGAACAGCCCAACTCAGCTAACAAGGTGAGGTTGCTGAAGACAGTTTACTGTCAAAAGTCATACACCATGGCAAGACTGAGCACAGCAACAAGACCCAAGGTAGTTATACTGCATCAGCAAGTCTCTCCCAGGCAGAAATTTCAAGGCAGACAGGGGTTTCCAGATGTGCTGTCCAAGCTTTTTTGAAGAAGCACAAAGAAATGGGCAATGTTGAGGACCGTAGATGCAGTGGTCAGCCAAGGAAACTTACTGCAGCAGATGAAGACATATCATGCTTACTTCCCTTCACAATCGGAAGATGTCCAGTAGTGCCATCAGCTCAGAATTGGCAGAAAACAGTGGGACCCTGGTACACCCATCTACTGTCTGGAGAAGTGACCTTCATGGAAGATTTGTCCCCAAACATACAGCGAAAGTCATTAAGAACTATGTTCAGCGTAAAGAAGAACAAGGAGCCCTGGAAGTGATGGTATGGCCCCCACAGAACCCTGATCTCAATATCATCGAGTCTGTCTGGGATTACATGAAGAGTGAGAAGCAACTGAGGCTGCCTAAATCCACAGAAGAACTGTGCTTAGTTCTCCAAGATGTTTGGGCCAACCTACCTGCCGAGTTCCTTCAAAAACTTTGTGCAAGTGTACCTAGAAGAATTGATGCTGTTTTGAAGGCAAAGGGTGGTCACACCCTTCTGTTCACTCACTTTGCATTTTGTTAATTGATAAATATAATCTGTTAACATGTCTATTTTTGAAAGCAATCTTACTTTACATCATTTTTTCACACCTGCCTAAAACTTTTGCACAGTACTGTATATATATATATATATATATTCTTGTATATTTCACTCTGCAAATCCACTATGCCAGTCAGCTATTGCATCAATTGAAAGTTTTCATGTAGCTGGAACTGCTAACAACATGCACTCATCAACACGGGGCTGTCTTGGCGGCCCAAGTACCATCTGTAGAGTTGTACGTCTGGCCCTGGCAGCTACTGGCTCAAGTCACAAACAGTATAGCCAGGAAAGCACACTGACCTCAGTTATAGGACACCACACATATTGATGTTGTCATATCTTCATTACTTGTAAAACATTTTCACATCTACAAATAGAAATTCAATGAAGCTCATGTTGTTGTTTTGTTTTTCTAACGAAATCACAATATCGGCTCTCCTTTCAGTTCAGATTTTTCAGTAGCCGGCTAAATTTAATGTAACCCGCTAAAATTAATTATTACTTTGCATCATTCCCCGAGATGATTCTGTCAGCATCACAATGTGACTGTAAGCTCTTTGGACATTGTTTTAAATTCTCATTATATGGTATTTCATTACCGTATTCAACTTTGATATTGTATGGCACTGTCTGTGCAGTAGAAAGTAATCGAGTGTCCTTGCGAGGAAGATGATTTCTTTAATAATATCTATTGTCATATGCAACCCATGGTTTTCACACTAGAGTTTGGCAGTCCCATGGGGTCCTTATAATTAATCCAGGCAGTCTGATGAAATGCCTAAATACTTTTCACCCATGAAAAAACAATTGTGCAAAATCAATAATAATGATCAAAATCTGTATTCCTTTTTATTGAAATATATTAAATGTATTATGTCATTAAAACCATGGCTCAATTTTAGACTTTTGTGAAGCAGTATTTTTCCTCACCGTTAGTAACAAGAAACAGGCATTTTGAACATGTTGGACTAAAGCTAAAGCACCCTTTTCTGTCTTAATGCAACCAACTTTCAGTCTCAGTTTAAAACACTGTTTGATGGTAGGGAAAGTCAACCAGACAACATTTGCGTTGATCTGGATTTGTGGCAGTATCGTGGCTTGGCTCTCATTTAGCACAGCCAGCGAGCTTGGTGTCTGGCCATGGGCAGGTATTATCCTTCCCGGTCATCCCACCCCCAGGTTTCGTTGATGAAAGCCCTTGTCCATAAGAGAACTCAGATGGCACTGTCTTCTTAGAGGCTGCAATCACGACAGGGAAGCGTCCAGCACGTTCTTTCCTTCAACCTTAATCGGCACCAAGACAGGAAGAAACTGTGTCACATAAGGTGAAACAGCAGACCGATATATGAATGTTTTTATCCCCCCCCCACCATCCTTGCAGCATATTCAAAATAACGGTCATGGCAATCAATGTCCAAACCTGTTATCGCCATAGCAGCACACTGCGTGACTGGGAGTCTTGGCACAGAATGAATGTGAGGGGGGTTCATCTGTATGTCTTGGTATGTGCCAAGTCCACTGCATTCGCTGACCTACCCTTGCCTTTCTTGTGCAGGGGCATTTTTACTGATTTATATATTTATAACCCTTTCGCCTCCCATTAGCGTCTCGTGGCATCTTCAGGTAGTGTCAGCGTAGCAGCTTTTCACAACACGACCATCTGCCTTGATGTGATGGCTTGTGAAAGCTGTGATGGGAAATCTTGCAAAAGATGACCTGAGGTGCTTTCATGGGTGAACAGTTAGGAAACTCAAACTGCCTCTGGGTTTATTGGACTCAGTGGCGTTTGCAAAAGGGCAAGAGGGTAAAATTATTATTATTATTATTATTATTATTATTATTATTATTATTATTATTATTATTATTATTATTATTATTTATTTCTTAGTAGATGCCCTTATCCAGGGCGACTTACAAAATATAAGCACAATACAAAGTGCAAAAATACAGTGCAGTTCAAGGCATAAAACATATTACAAATTCCAATTTACGGAAGTGTATACAATATATGAGGTCTTACATACTGGATTGTAAAAGCTGAGTGCAGACAAGATGTTAGGTCACAGTCAAGGGCCAAGGGAAAGGGAGCATAGGGGAAATCAAAATAACAATACAAGTACTAGTAATGCAAGGTAAGTAGAATGATAAAACATAAAGTGCTATCTTACAGGAGAGTAAATGGCTAAATTACAAGTAGTGTCTGAAAAGATGTGTCTTGAGTAAGCACCGGAAGGAGGTCAAAGAGGAGGGTCTGGAGGTGCAGTGTGGTCAAGACAGCAGTAGGAGAGGGTCAGTGTCTTGAACTGAATGCATGCCGGTATCGAGGCGCAGGATCGAGGGTGACTCCTAGGTTTTTAGTGGAAGAAGAAGGAGATAGTGTCGTGGATTCCAAGGGGATTGAGATGGAGAGATCAGCAGAAGATGAGGAAGAGGGAGGGAAAAAGAGGAGATCCGATTTGGAGAGGTTGAGCTTGAGGTGATGCGAGTGCATCCAAGTGGAGATAGCAGACAAACAGGAAGAGATGAGAGGGTCAGATGAGGGAAAAGACAGGAAGATCTGGGCATCATCATCAAACCATGGGATGCGATGAGGGGGCCCAGGGAGCAAGTGTAGAGAGAGAACAGGAGGGGGCCCAGGGCAGAGCCTTGGGATACGCCTGTGAGGAGAGGTTGGGGGATGGATGAGGAACCTTGCCATGTGGTAGGTCCGGTCGTTGAGTTAGGAAGAGAACCAGGTGAGAGCAGTTCCACAGATTCCAAGGTCAGCGAGGTAGGAGAGGAGGATGGAGTGATTGACAGAGTAAAATGCTGTCAATCACTCCGTCATATATTAATTTATTTATATATTTAAAGAAAAACTTTGTTTCACTTATTGGGAGCACACAGTGTCTCTGCACGTCTATGTATTAGATCTACTATGAATGAAGATCCATTCAGTGTAATAGGTTTCTTGAACAGCTTGAAACGGGAACATTAACTTACAGCTCTGGTAAAAATTAAGAGAGCACTCAATTTTTTCCAGAGCTGTATATGTGGTACACTGGTTCACTTACTGGTTGCATTTGTTAAATTAAGTGTATGTACAGGGAGGAGTGAAGTTAACAGGGAGCTAGAAACACCATTCTAGGTTGGCATACAGTCTGGTCTGGCTTGTGAACTTAATTCTCCTGCCTTTCACACTGCATACCCCTGGGTGCAGTCTCAGTTCTGGAGAGTTTTCCACTCTCCTAAATAAGAGGGCAGGCCACAGCCACACTTATAAATAAATTGGCTTTTTCATAATGCATCGTAATACTTCACACAACATCCTGACAGGAAATTACAACTAAATTAGAGTGGAGACTGCACAATTCATTTTCTAGAGTCAATTTTAAGCCTAGGATATGTTTTCGGTTTATAACTTTAAAGAGAAGCCCTTTTACATCTTGTTTGTCTATTTGGATAAACCAGAAATCAATGGGTTTGTCAAGTCGTATCAGAAAGTTTGCAGAAAAGGCTTTCAATATTTTGAGGTAGTCGCTGAAGGCACACATTTCAATTCCATTTCATCCGTACCTTCTTCAAAATTGCTCTTTACATTCCATAGCTGAGACTTAATTTGAAGTAATTTTCTTGTAGCATTTTGCTGTAAAGTAATGGTTATACAAATATTCTCAGAAATCCTTTGAAAGCCAATATAAGGTCCATTGGTAACCTATAGGGTAGCAGTTATTTATAGAAATCCATATATCAATTATTTATAGACATCCCCACGTCTTACAAGAAGGAATTCACACGGGGTTCTGTGCAATAAGCTATCATATTCCTCCACCCCCTTAATACTAGGATTATGTTTTAGTGATACCATTCTGGCAGATTTTAAACACTAACCAAAATATGGCAATCGTAACATGATACAATCTCAATCACATTTCTCGTGCAATTAATGGACAGCAGAAATCCTGCAGTTGTTGTAATCCCAGCAGGAAGCCTTTGTGAAACCAGATAACAGAGTAACAGGTACTTTAATTTGATAAATGAGCTTCGCTTGGACACCTGGTCCCTCTGTCTTACAGTACTTGGATGTGTCCTGATAGAAACACACCAGCTTGTCACAGTTTTTTACATTAACAATATTCCTCGACTCATGTCTGAGACAGTTTTATGTGTGTGTGAAATTGCGGGCCTTAAAACTGTAATCTTTATTAACACGCCGGCAGCAAGCTTTAGGAAGGTGTCTGTCAGCATGAGGTCTGATCGCAAGTATTACAAGGGACAGAATGAATCCATTGTAACTATGGCAACCTTCTTACTGGGGACTTGGGAAACTTTGGGGGGGGGGGAATCCTCCCAAAAACATAACTTTTGCTTCTGTCTTTATTGTCACTAGTAATTGATGGATGGGATTATCACATGTGATAACAAACAAAGAACTCCATATTCAGCCTCTCTTTTCTGAGCTTTGAGCTCATTCTGGGTCAGTGTGTTGATTTTACTTCAATCCAGCTCATAGACAACTCCAACCTCTATATGACCTCTATATCAAACTTCCCCTGAGTCGGCAACACAGATGAGGTTGGTCACATGACAGTGGTAGAAGTGATTCTCGTAGTATTAAGCTGGGGGGTGTGTGCAGTACAAATCCTTCCCAGCTCCCAGCAATGGAGCGAGCCAAAGATCTAACGGCATTATGTGACAGCTCTGCAGTGGGCGTGGGGTGAGCTGATGCAACACTTTAAGAGACTGGTGTTTTATACAGGCTGCTTGGAGACATTATCAGAGTGCATCTGCAAGGGCAGAGCAAAGAGAAAGTGGCTGCCAACAGAGACGATTGCAGATCCAGTATTTCAGGGAGGGAGAGATGAGAACGATTGGGGAGGAGAGGCTTACCAGTTCTTAGCTGTAAGGAAGCATCAGCATAGATCACAGATGCATACAGTATAGAGCATTTTGTGCTGCACACTGCCAAGTTTTTAATGATGGCAAATGGCAACCTGTGGCATATTAGTTCAAGTCAGATATGTGTTTATTTCTAAGCAGATCTGTGCTCATTTAACACGAGTGGTTAGACCAGATGGATAGTCTTTCAGCTTTTTACATTTCTTAGCTATGCTCATACCATTCACAACAACAGACTTTCAATAACCTTGCTCTCTCTTTTTAGACCTTGCAGTGGTGGCATCACTTTTTTTGGGTACAGCGAAACATTTTGGCTCTCTAGTCACAGAAACAACGTTGCCATTGAAATGTTATCGGCAAACCTGGCAAACCTTGGAGAACTGGCTCAGTTGCATCAGGCTCTCTAAAACTGAATTGTGCCCCTTTAATTGCTCAAATAATTTCTCGACAAAAGAGTATTTCATTACAGAATCTGCTGATGTTAAAATCCCTGGAAAGCCTATCTCTTATCCCTCTCTAATTCAGTCACGCCTTCTGAAGTTCGTATTCTTGGATATATTGTGCTTCATCGTGGCAATAAACAAACAAACCCTGCAAGAGGTTAATTCTGACTAGGACATGGAAGGGGTTAACACTCATTTCTCAATTGCAAAGCTTGGATAATCAGAAGCCCTTTAAATGGCATTCACATATGACTTCTTGTGTCTGAGCATTGATCCAAGGCAGGCATTTGAGTGAAAACTTCCTGTATGTTGAAATGGGCCATGAGTGCTGGATGTGAGCTCTGGACCGTTTGGTTGCTTTCCTTTGGCTTTAATCAAGTAGCTGAGAGTCATTGGAAGAGGTTTTAAGGACTTTTTTCAGGTCCAACTTCTGTCTTGCCCGATAACAACAGCAAATTCTTCGCAAGTCTTTTGTAGCTGAGCCTGTCAAACAGTAAAAGCTGCCAGATCCCTGTAGGTTCTCCAGGGCATTATTATCAGTTGGCCTGGACTAATGGCCCATGTTTTCCTCACTCCCTGAGAACAGCAGGACAGCATGACTGAAGGTAAATTATGCACATCATTTCTGCACTCTGCTGTGTAGCTCTTTCTTCCTGGGGACAAATTCATTTTGACAGAGCTGTGCACACTGGGAAAAGACTTTACAGTTTTGGAGAATCATGGTTACCTAAGTGGTTGAATTGTTTTGGACATGTATTTGTGGAGCTGCACGAAAAAAATGAAAATCTGCTAAAATCACTTTTGTATTAGCTATTTCAATGTGCCTGGTTGAACATATGCATATGAAAAACAGAATGTTTTTCACCCTGCACATTGACTCAGAGAAGCCTCTTTAACAGCCCTAGTAATGATTTTGTGCATTTATGCCTGCTGATTCCACACTCTCTAAAGTCTCAAGTAATCAGGCTCACATGTAACCCCTGGATCTTTGACGGAGAAGGAGCTTTCACCTCACGTGATGCATCAATCTGGTGCCAGGTAGAGCTGTTCACGAAAGTACTCTTTGGAAAGTCTTTTATGGAATTGCTCAGAGATTGCACAATAACGCCTCATTATTCACTGCAGTCAGAAGTGTCACCGTCTGGAAGGAATAATTCTGCCTTTTAGAACCAAATATTAAAAATCCCATTCCACAGAATAAGTGCATTCTGCAATAGTTCTACCAGAGTATAAAAATAGACCATTCTCTGCATTTTTGTATTATTCCTTTTTGCATTTTGTTTGGTTTCTACTTGTTTTTTTATAGTTTTTCAGCCTACTTTGCAATATTAAAATGTCATAGATCTTACTATCGTTATGTTCACATGAACTATTATTTGTAGTTTAGCATCCTATGTAGACACGCAGCCATTTCCTGTTGGTTGCTCTAGTCAATGCAATTTGGAGGAAAGATGAAAAACAACACTTTCCAACTGGTCTTCCTTATAACTGATAGATAGATGCAGGGAGTGAGACAATCAGGTTAAGCACACAGCAAAACGTTCCTCTGTAAATCTGGGATACTTTCAGATTAATGTGAGCTATAAGCTTGACAAATCGGTCTCAGTTATAGCCCATGACAGTTTTGGCCAGCAGGGCAGCGCACACTTGGGGCAAGCACAGTTGTGATGGAGGGTACTGGAAGAAAAAAATGTTTGCCACACATGAGCAACTCCTGTGGCTTCTCAGGCATCTGCAGGTCTAGGCTGATAGCTGTGCCATCTGCATCAGAACATCTGATTGGTGTGATAAATGCGCAAGAAGGCATGAGTTTGCAGTGTGAGAAATAGCAGACGGCTTTGACAACATACATATCAGAGGTTGTATATATTTTTTTTTGTTTTGCCATCCCTCCTCAAGCTGCATCGAACTCTTAGTGCTGTTTCAAGCTCAGTAATCGACAATTCCAAAGAGGGGCCATGAGAGTGCATTGAGGGCATGAGATTTAAAAATGTTTTGTAAGTGTTTGATAACAATCTTTGCTGACTCCAAGCTGTGCTTTAAGACAGGGATATTTCTCCCCGATTGATATAATTTTGATGATTATGTACATCATAAACTCCTTTGAGTAAGGATATTTTATGGGCCTGTGTACTTTAACACCCATTTAAATTTAAATTTCTAAGTAGAGTATTAACTATGGTAATAAAAACAAATATGCACAAATATGATCAACAATAATAATACAATACATTTATATTGTGTGTCTTTCATCCATGGAATCCTGACAATAAGCTGTGTTTTTATAGCAGTTTTCTGTATCTCAATTACCAGTGTATATCTTTGTGTTGCCAGTCAGTTTGATGTCCCCCTTTGCTGTATTTCGTTTGGTCATCATTTAGGGACCTGTTGGTATCCAGCTATCTTGTTCAGAACCAGTTTGACATGAATGACATCATGTTTTAATTGTGGCAAAGCTAAAAGACAGCTACAATTTCTGTACAAATATTTGTGTTTACTTATGTGTTTTTGTTTTACACAATCCTTAGAGTGTATTGCGTTTCATCAATTCATTCACCTATGTACTTTGCTAAAGCAGTGACTTGGAAATCCAGCAGTTCTAAACCAATCTCTGATGCAAAGTTCCCATAAAGTGGCTTGGCTGTATGTACTGTACAGCATCTTTGCAGGCCTAATGGATTTGATTTTCCATTTAGACAATAATGGGGTGGTTTACACTATTGTGCTGCATCCTTGATAAATCTCCTCCTTTGTGCCCTCTGACAGGTCTTTCTTCATGCCTGTGCCATCCCTTTCATATGCTATTTGCCCATAGAGAGCCATTAGTTTCACAGCGTAGCCCTGGATTTTATTTATGGCATTGTCCATATTGATTGTGGCCTATCAACACTGAGAAAGCAATTATTTTCATCAATAAGCAAAACATAACCAACATAAACAAACACACATGTACAACTGAGCTGGTTTGTGTAATGGATGAACTTCTTACACACCACCAAATGATAATGCAGTGGTTTAAAGCATGTTTCAGCACCATTTATACTACACAAAATTGAATGTTTCTAAATTGTTGCAGACTCACTCCCAGGGATATGAGATTTCTGTGCAGTGGAAACAGAATATAACTTCAATACAGTCCTGTTTCTTGAACTAAGACAGTTTTTTCTTAATAAAACTTCTCAAAGACCATTACCTTTCTATAGATGAATGAAAAAAACTAAAACAAACAAAAAATAAGCACTGAACAAGGAAGGGGAAAAAACAACACACCCACTTGTCCTCACTCTCCAATCCATAGTGGAAATTAATTTTAAAAACAGCAGCTCAAAGTCAATGCAATTTCCACTTGCTGTAACGGTGTAAAGAGCATGTATTAGTGTGTTAGCAGCAATTTATAACCTGCACTGAGCAATTTGGAGCTTAGAGCAGCTTCTGGGCTGTCATTGCAAAATGGATTATACCGAATACTGTAATACTGCTTATACTGAAACCTGGTTTTGGATCATTTTACCTCATTATTCTTTATTTTTAGAATCGGTTTCAATTCTGCCATTTGTAGGTAACTAGATGCACTGCGATATACATATATTTAGTCCTATCTTAATTTATTTTGTCCTGAAGCTGGAAAAGTGAGTAAAATTGGTGTTCAGGTGTGGCCTGGCTCTGTCCTGTCGAATCTCAGTTTGACATGAACTGGGAGCTGAATCTTATTAGCTCTTGGCATCTCTGCTACTGGCATTATTTGATAAGATTACAAAAAACAAAACAAATAACTTGAAAGCAGTGCCATTCAAAAAAGCAAGGGGCCATGAGGCAGGATTCTCCTGAACAGACAGATAAGGCTCCCTTGTGTGGTTTATTAGGCTTATCTGTGGTTGTTAGGCCTTAACTGTTATCGGGAGAAAGGATAGCTTCACCTCAGACTTGTCCTCTTTCGTGGCCGGGTACATAAATGGGCAGCCCAATAACCTTTAGAAATTAGGAATTTAGCACAGCGAAAGATGTCCCGTGCCTGAGAAACAACTGAGATAGTGATGCTAATATGAGATAATAAGTCATTATCAAAATAAATACTTTGGATTGGCTGACACAAATGAAGATACAACACCCTCAGAAAATCTGCTGTAGTAAAGATTCGGTCATACAGACAGGAACCACTGCATCATTGTGTGACCCTTAGTTATAAATCCAGAAATTAAATGAAAACTTCCTATTCTTTTTGCGAGTGGGGGCAAGGATGATTGTTTTTACAAATGTAATCCACAAAAGGCAGCAAATGTAACACTAAGAGACGGCAGCGCAATTTAATTCCGTTTTACTTCTTGTATTTACCTCGAGAGCAGGTTGTGTCTTTAACTTTAAATCAAAATGCGTTTTCTCAAGAGGAGGATTTCTTTTGTATAGTTTGCTGACTCTGAAAGTGATATTCTCTTGTCTTCCGGTCTTATGAATGCACTTCAAAGTCTTCTTCTGGCCGTGTTAAGTCAAACTGCCTGTGAATGTAATGAACAGAGAAACAGTGGTGCAAGTGTTCTTCAGATAGTGCTTTACGACTTGGCACTGTATAGGTTAGTAAAAGCCAAGCACAAACCCTTCCAACCACTTAAAGGTCAACCTAATATTATTCCTTGAGCAAATAATTATAGATGAGAAATTATGCATATCTTTCCTAGTGTTAAAATTGTACTGCTTTCAACAGCAGAAGAGTGCAGTGACCCACCTCTCTCTCTCTCTCTCTCTCTCTCGATTTAAAAATTATAAGGAAATACAGACTTCAACAGGCCTTTAGCTTCCACCAACAGTATCCCATAGATGCCTGTATAAACATTTAATAACAGACAATGATATGACATATATAACATGTTCTAATTGTGTGTACTGGTGTAATTACACTAGCCTTCATGCCTTTCATGGCTAAGTGTTTAAACTGAAACTTTCTCAGGCAGTTTCTCGAGTTCGTTCTTTAAGGGATACGAGAAATTGGTTGGACAGCAATGTAAAGATGTGACCTTTTTTGAGGCATATTGCTCTCATTGCTGGGCAATAAAAGCTGGCTCTGATTTTCACTGAAAGAAGCAGAAACTGAACCGAAACCTAAAGGCACTTCAGCGAGGTTGGCATTCCAGTTGATGCTAGCAGACACCCTCTGTCCGCAGTGCTCTGTATCAGTTCACAACATGGGTTTCAGATTCGGTAATGTCAACTTTCCCCTCTGCAGCTCTTGGCTTACAGCGTTCTTCTTACTCTCCGTGAATCCATCCTGTCTTCACGCCTTTTTTTCATTGCAAATTCTGTTACGCAAGGTGTGCGGAACATTTAAGCGCTTCTGAAATGCTTAACCCCTGCATTATTTATTTTCCTTTTTCTCGTTTTCTTCTTTGGAAGACCGTGCCCTTGAGCATAAGCAGTTGACAGTTTTGCATGCTTGTAACTCTGTGTAGCGGGAGGGACGTTTTTTGGTCTCAGCACAAGCGGTGTGTTCTCATTTTGTCGCTGTGTACTGTACAATCACTTGTGACATGCAGACGTTGGCCTGGTTTAACTGAAGTGAGTGGAAATGATTGTACCTGCCCTTGACCCTGTACATAACCTTCATTAGATGGGTTAGAAATGTTGGTGGTGGCTTAGTGTTACACTGACAGTTGGATACTTCACTTGGATAATAATACACACAGAAAAACTGCTATAGGTCCTAGGAAAGTCACTAAAAAATCACTAAATCCTTATCTCTTCAGTAACTGGCCAGTTATAAAATACCAGCTAGTAATAACTAGGTTATAACTACTCTAAATTGCAAAGAAACTGAAAAATAAAGAATCCTGACAATGTTTTTGATTGGAATAATCTTATTGAAAATGTGAATCTGAGTAGTGTGACTCGTGCTGGGTTTATAAATTCAGAATGTGTGTTATATAACTTTGGAGTACTGCTGTATAACATTGCGACAGTGATAGATCTTTCAGTGCATTACAGTCGAGTAGAGTTACGTTAATGTGTTTTATAGTGCTCTGCCCACACCATTAGCTGAAGGATTTCTTACAGTTTACTACGTGCGCTCTGAGCATTCCACCTAACTTCAGTTTGATTGGTGTATTTATTTATTGTCCAGGAGATAAGTGTGGACTGAATACATCTGTCAAATCTAAACAGAGTATTACTGGTCTCTTTATTTAGTATTCATCATTTCCTTTTCTGCTGTATGTTTATTTATTTACAAAAGAGATTACAGATTACATGATTTATGTCATATTAAACAGCTTCCTTTAACAATTAATCATTATATGTACCCATGCATAGTAGAAAAACCATAACATTGGACATCATCAGGGGATATTTCATGATGAGATAGCAGCTGATTTTTCTGACGGCTTCATCAGTTCTATATTAGTGTGCCTTGGCAGGAAACTAGAGGTGTCTGACTCAGTAGCTACTTCACATGGTCCTGTGAATTTTTCAAGGCCTTACCTGCAGGCAGATATTCACATTTACAATATTGGAAGTGATCACAGCCATAGAAAGCATTTCCTTACAAAGTCTGGTGCCGGTAATACTGCAGCACCTTGCTCTGGAAGCCGGAGGATGTCGACCCTGGAGGTGCTGACCCCATAATGTTCTTGAATCAATTAGATACCCACTGGGTCAATCCGAGGTGCCCACTTACCTGCTGTAATTTTTTGTGATCGCTAGTCTTCTAATGTTACATGTAACTGAGGCCCAGATTAGATTTGAAACCCCACTTAATTGTGCATTACAAACACAATCATTCTTTTCAACAGGCAAGTGACCTGAAGTTTCTAATGTAATCTGTGCCTTTGTTTTAGCGGCTGATTGTTTTTGCATGTATTATTGTAATTATTGTCAATTTTGTGTGCCTCTGTAGACTTTAGATTGATTGATTCAGGAGCAGTGGTATGTGCTTAATTAATTTCTTTCAATTCTTGGAAGTGGTTTTAACTGCGTGTGCGTGTACATGTGCGTGTGCATGCCAATGTCTTATCTCAAAAGGAATATCTGTGAAATAGAATGTAGTAATGTATATACAAATGAAAGCATTGAAAGTATAGACCTACAAAAGCATACCATTTACAACCTATCGCTATTCTCTTCGATGCGGTCGAGATGCTTTGTTACTAGTTGATTTGGAAATATAGTTGTATTCTTGTTCGTGGTATTTTGCTTCTGTCGACCATTCTGTTCTGTCAAGCTCTGATGTTCCCAATTCTTTTTGTCATCCCCAAATGCGCAATGCACAATTCTGTGTTATGGTTTTCACACGCTTTACAAGGGTAAGTGTATGAAACACCATGATACACAATTCCACAGGAAAACAATAGAAATGTTCAGTTTAATTCAGCAATGGTTGTTGCATTGCTCCATAATCTTGGACTTTTCACACATAAGACATTTATGTGGAGTTGTGGATTTTGTATTTATTCTTGTATTTATGGTAATTAGGTAACAATGCCAGCTGTGGATACAATTATTTCACATCAGGAGACAATGAAACTATGTAGTAATCACAGTGACTCAGAGGAGAAAAACAGCTTGCAAGAACTTTCAATTCAGCTTTTGTTATTTATCTATCGATTTCCCCAGTTCTTATTACTGTTCCTTTGACCTCGGTCACGCTCGCGGGGGAGAATTTAGTTCCGTTTTTCCGTTTTTATGGGTTTCATTATTCCAAGAAGGAGAAACAGCCCAGGCTGCAGTTTTCAGATTGGCTGTTCCACTTGATAGAGTCAGGATAGCTGTGATGTGATTGTGTGTGTTGTCAGGGTGGGGGGTACTCAGCTGAATCAGACTGCAGGCCTAGGAATTACACTTCCATTATACATGAAGGAAACAGTTTATCAGTGGTGCTTTAATATATATATATATATATATATATATATATATATATATATATATATATATATATATATATATATATATACTATAAGTGTAGATTTGCTATCTTGCCCCATATTCCCAGGCACTCTTTGATATTTTTACAGTCACCGTTACCCTGTAATAACTTATTGATATGATATGATTATTGCTGGCACCTTTAGCCAAGGTAACTTACTTACTAACTTACTTACTGTTTTTTTAAGCGCTATTAGCCTATACAGTGTACTATATATAAATAACATTTCAATGGTAGCAACATTATACTAAGAATGTATAAACTTAGTTTTAGTAGATTTATTCTTCCAAATAAAGTTACAATAAAATGTTGACACGTTTCCTGAATGTTTCCATTTCAGATATAGACCTGTTTAACTCAATATTTACTGTGCTGGTCAGTCCATTTGTAGAAGGGAATTGGAAGAATAGACAATTTTAAATACATTTGTAACTAATAATACTAATAATACTCAAGTCCCATTTATTTTAAAAATGTAGGTTCAATAAGAGATCATTGTAATATTATTCAGCCAATTTCAGTTTTTGAGAGACTTAGCACTCACTGTGCATAATTTTGTCTAGTTGAAAAAAACTAACAACTATCCTAAATATCAAAGTATCCAGGTAGCATCCCTTACGTATGAGGAAATAAATGGTCTGAGAAAGGCAATCTCAAAGCAGAATGAAATTGTATAGTGTGGGGATGTATTTTAGTTTTCCACAATCATGTTTTCATGGTACAGTTCCCACTTGCTTCTCAGGTGTTCTTACTGCCAGTAGTCTACATCAATAGAACCATTTTCTTTCTTCATCTTAGCTTTCTGGAAATAATCATTGAGCTCATATGATAAAAAATTAATGCATTAAGTGTGTGTGTGTGTGTTTTATTTATATATATATATATATATATATATATTAGAGCCTGACCAATACAGATTTTTTGGGACCGGAAATTGGTAAGCAAAATGTCCTGATTACATATATATTTGCTGATATTTACTTGTTTTGTTAGCATGCAAAACAGACATTTTCTAGCATGGATCTCTCATGAATACCATGGATTCCCTATCAGAAATTGTGTCAAATATGCACTGACTGCAGGACCTTTTATATTTTTACATTTTACATAATAAACTTAATTTTCATCATAAATAACAACCACAAATCAAACATTGTAAAAATAAATTAGAATAAGGGAGAATAAAGGAAAAATATGCATGCTCTTTACATTAGAGCAAATACTATGATAGTGTTAAGAGCTGGATTGGCTTATATTTGCATTTTTACATGCGTCAGGTTCTCTCGGGTTCGCAAGTCCTGCTTGCTGCAGGCAGCACAGAATAGCTGTATTTGTTTTACAAAATGTATTTTAAAATGCCCTTGAAATTGTAACTTATTTAATATGTATGTTAAACGTATTGCAATATGAATCATAGCCAAAATACAGTGTAAGATTTTAAATGGTTTCATAAATACCATGTACAGTTTCCGTTTTATCCAACATTGTCTGAGAGATGTGTTTTTCACTCTCATTTTCTTTAGATGTTTTACTGTGTTCTGAGTGTGCTTGTCATTTGGAGACAGTTTTTGTTTGCTGATATCCAGTCAGCATCTTCAGCGAACATTTACTGTGTTTATTCATTTTAATTGCTATTGTGAATTTTGAAAAGCGGTTTAATTAACTTTTCAGTAAAATTAAGCCTTTACGCCATAGTATACTGTAGTATATTCAGTCATGACGAAAATAAACAATCAAAACCATGGATACTCAAATGCAGCGCAGCTTTCAAAAACACTTTCTATCGGTTATGAGGGTTTTAGTAAAACACATGTTTATTGGTTTATGAGCCCTGTGTTCCTCAGTGGGCGTGATTGTTTCACCACGGCGCTCAGTAGTGTGCGCGGCGCCGCTGTGCATGAGAGTCACTGTGGAATCAGAGCATCCAGCGAAAACTAAAATACCATAAATGTAACAAAATAATGGTAAATAAGTATAATGACTGTAAAACCAAAGAAACAGGTATGTATTTATTGTCTGAAGACTGAGGACGGTTTTATGGTAATTTGAAAAAACTATTTAGCCAATAGTTTGAGAAAATACAGTGAGGGAAAAAAGTATTTGATCCCCTGCTGATTTTGTAAGTTTTCCCACTGACAAAGAAATGATCAGTCTATAATTTTAATGGTAGGTGTATTTTAACAGTGAGAGACAGAATAACAACAAAAAAGTTATAAATTGATTTGCATGTTAATGAGGGAAATAAGTATTTGACCCCTTCGACTTAGTACTTGGTGGCAAAACTCTTGCTGGCAATCACAGAGGTCAGACTTTTCTTGTAGTTGGCCACCAGGTTTGCACACATCTCAGGAGGGATTTTGTCCCACTCCTCTTTGCAGATCCTCTCCAAGTCATTAAGGTTTCGAGGCTGACGTTTGGCAACTCGAACCTTCAGCTCCTTCCACAGATTTTCTATGGGATTAAGGTCTGGAGACTGGCTAGGCCACTCCAGGACCTTAATGTGCTTCTTCTTGAGCCAATCCTTTGTTGCCTTGGCTGTGTGTTTTGGGTCATTGTCATGCTGGAATACCCATCCACGACCCATTTTCAATGCCCTGGCTGAGGGAAGGAGGTTCTCACCCAAGATTTGATGGTACATGGCCCTGTCCATCGTCCCTTTGATGCGGAGCAGTTGTCCTGTCCCCTTAGCAGAAAAACACGCCCAAAGCATAATGTTTCCACCTCCATGTTTGACGGTGGGGATGGTGTTCTTGGGGTCATTCCTCCTCCTCCAAACACAGCGAGTTGAGTTGATGCCAAAGAGCTTGATTTTGGTCTCATCTGACCACAACACTTTCACCCAGTTCTCCTCTGAATCATTTAGATGTTCATTGGCAAACTTCAGACGGGCCTGTACATGTGCTTTCTTGAGCAGGGGGACCTTGCGGGCGCTGCAGGATTTCAGTCCTTCACGGCGTAGTGTGTTACCAATTGTTTTCTTGGTGACTGTGGTCCCAGCTGCCTTGAGATCATTAACAAGATCCTCCCGTGTAGTTCTGGGCTGATTCCTCACCGTTCTCATGATCATTGAAACTCCACGAGGTGAGATCTTGCATGGAGCCCCAGACCGAGGGAGACTGACAGTTATTTTGTGTTTCTTCCATTTGCGAATAATCACACCAACTGTTGTCACCTTCTCACCAAGCTGCTTGGCGATGGTCTTGTAGCCCATTCCAGCCTTGTGTAGGTCTACAGTCTTGTCCCTGACATCCTTTGACAGCTCTTTGGTCTTGGCCATGGTGGAGAGTTTGGAATCTGATTGATTGATTGCTTCTGTGGACAGGTGTCTTTTATACAGGTAACGAGCTGAGATTTGGAGCACTCCCTTTAAGAGAGTGCTCCTAATCTCAGCTCGTTACCTGTATAAAAGACACCTGGGAGCCAGAAATCTTGCTGATTGATAGGGGATCAAATACTTATTTCCGTCATTAACATGCAAATCAATGTATACATTTTTTGAAATGCGTTTTTCTGGATTTTTTTGTTGTTATTCTGTCTCTCACTGTTAAAATACACCTACCATTAAAATTATAGACTGATCATTTCTTTGTCAGTGGGCAAATGTACAAAATCAGCAGGGGATCAAATACTTTTTTCCCTCACTGTATATCCGTGGATTATCGGTGGAAGATGTGCCGATACAGATATTTCTGTTAAGGTGTTCCGATATATCTGTTGGGCCCTAATATATATGTGAGTGTGTTTCATCATTTGTGCTTATTGCTTATTTTCAAGATATATATATATATATATATAATTATTTCCAACTAACTATTGTAAAATTACTTATTTATGTTAATTAAGGGTTGGTTTGTGTGTGGGGAGTGATATATATATATATATATATATATGTATACAAAAAAATATGAGACCACTGCAAATGTTTCTTAAATCAGCATCTCTACATGTATGGCAGCCATTCCATTCCATTCATATTTTTATTTGAAATTTGGGAGAAATGTTGTCTGTAGTTTATAGAATAAAACAAAAATGTTCATTTTACCCAAACAAATACCTATAAATTGTAAAACGAGAGAAACTGATAATTTTGCAGTGGTCTTTTAATTTTTCCCAGAGCTGTGTGTGTGTATATATATATATATTTTTATTTTTTTTATGTCAATATATTGTTACCTATATATTGATTGCTAACACTGGAATGTGGAGCTCTGGATTATTTTGTAGCTTTGGCAGTGAGTGACTAAAATAATTAAATTGCATGTGTTTTTGTCTATAGGCAACTTAAAAAGATAAATAAATAACAATAACCTCTCTTACCTTATTAGCATTGATCTGTGCCATTAGGAAAAATCCATTGACCCTAAAACAAAAGGTTCATTTAACTGCAATTTGAACAAGGATTATCGCTATCTAAAATACCAATCAGTGGAAATCTTTCAACAGTAAAAAAACAATAAAAAAAAAACAATCAATGCACAGCGATGCTGTATATCAGTGGATCTGTGTGGGTGATCGGTGAGGTTTCAGGATAAGACCTCTTTTATATGGGCAAAACCATCTGTTGTCCAAGTATTAATCAACACATACTTTGTCATTTTAGCTCTGCTGTATGCAACCATCTTTGGTAACGTGACGACGATCTTCCAGCAAATGTATGCCAACACCAACAGGTACCACGAGATGCTCAACAGTGTTCGTGACTTCCTGAAGCTCTACCAGGTTCCCAAAGGTCTGAGCGAGAGGGTCATGGACTACATCGTCTCTACCTGGTCCATGTCCAGAGGCATAGATACTGAAAAGGTATCTCTAACTGTAAGCCAGACATTCATTAGCTCGCATGCTGGTGTGTCTGTCAACGCACGCATGGTAGATGGTAGTAAAACTTGGGATTCTGGAAATGGCCTGCTGGAGAGAGGGAGTGAGAGAGAGAGAGAAGAAGAAGAAACATAGCGCCTCCATTTGGCTAACACTTGATGAGACTGCTTAGCTAGAGTCTGAGCTAAACTAACCTTTTAAATTGCCTTGATCTATCTATTTGCTTGAAATGGTTGGAAAGCCTCTTATTTTTGCTTGCTGCTCCATGGCTTAGCAAAAATGTGTTGCATAAAGCGTCGTCTAACAGCCCTACCTACACTTATAGTAAGTTGATGTGCTTTTGCTGTGCTGCCTGCTTTGCTTAAGATTTTGACAGCTATTATGTAACGAGAATAGCTTTCTAATAGGCCATGCCACCCTACCTTCTAAGTTGTATGTTTCACTTGAATGCATGTGAGTGTGTGTTCGTGTATACATAATTACTGTGTATTTATTTGGTAACTACCACTGTAATTATGATTATTTACACTGTAACAAGTAATTACAGTGTAAATACACAGTAATTAGGGACACTTAATGTAAAGTGTTACCGAATGTATTTTTACACAAACACACACTCACATGCATTCAAGTGTTAAGAAGTGGATAACTTAACAAATAACACAGATATTCAGTGTGAAACCTGAAGAGTTTTTTCACTTTAGTTCAGATTGATTCAGATAATTTTATGAGGAAGACTGCTGTTATTTATTGTATGCATTTGCATATTAGTGCATCATGTTAACAGGCAATCTCTAAATATTCTTGACAGGATTGAAAGAGATACAGGGCCCGATATTCAAAAATGTGTGCCTCCCAAACAAAATGTAATTTGCCCCCAAAAAAAGAGAGATATTTTAACATGGCGCAAAGTTTTGAGCAGCACTGGAATATAGATTTTGTTTCCTGTGCCTCGCAAACCCGCCTGCACATTCCACAGTGCACTGTTATTCCCACTGTTTGAGCACAACTTTGCACAGCTATTGGATGAATACATCACGCAAATATCACTCAAAATGTTTTATATTCAGTCGAATTAGGGCTTTCACGCAATTAAAATTCGATTGCGCTATGTGCATGTTTAACATCAGCCCTGAATACATTTGCATCTCATGTTTCCAATTACTGAGTCATTATAATATATTAATAGATCCACAGCATTACAGGAACAGGACTCTATAGGTGGATAAATTAAGGGAGTGTGCTGGACAGAGGCACGTGTCATGTTTTTGCACTCGTTTGTGATGTTTTAACAGCTTGCTAATAGGCCCTGCCACCCTACGTTCTAAGTTGTATGTTTCACAGACACTGCTTTCAAAATGCTGTAGTCATGGCACACAGTTAACAGTAGAAAGGAAATGGTTAAAACCGTACACACACTAAAGGAGCAAACATTTTGCAAAGGAAAAAATAAACATTTTTAAGAACTTTTGACCTAGGGTAGGAAGAATTTTGTAAGTCTTTGAAGCTTTTTTTCCCAAGGTAAATACTCAAATTAAAGCTCTTATAGTCATTTAACATTATATTAAATGCATCAAATAGAGATAATAAGTGAGAGATAGCGGTATTATTATTCCTGTTTTTAAACCATTTATTTGTGAAAAGACATTTGATTTCAGGCAAATAACTATACGGCTTTAGATTAAGCAGAAATGTCTGGAAGATAATCCTATTTTATTGTGCAGTCTAAGAGCATATATGGTATAAACCATCACGTGATACACACTTATATAAAGCATATTTGATCTGTTGCAGTAACTGTAGGTATCTTTGTCAAACTGACAATGTTCACTATTATTTCTGGAGTTATTAATTTACTTTTCAGACACAAGATCATGCAATGTTTACATCCAGTGGGATTCAATTACATTAGCATTAAGTGAAGCCAAACCCAATAGCTCATAATACAAAAATGTAATTGATACTATGGTCAGGAATAAAACTACACATTCAAAGTATTTTATCCTAATTCCAGTGCGTGACTGTAAAATAATTGGAATTTGTTTTTAATTTGTAGTTCATTCCCTTTTGTTAATGTGTGAAGAAAGGATTTTTCAGACCGTGGCATAGTGTCCTGCCTGACAAACAATAAAATCTTTCTTGTTTGCAAAATCTGAAATTGGACTAACAGAGCTTGTGGTGGTTAAAAAGAAAATACTGTACGACTAATAGAAGCCTTCTGCCCAGTCTTTTGAGGCCAGGATATATTGATTTTTGCTTTCAGATACCAATTTCAGAAGACTGCCCTCATTAATTAAACATGGCTTTAAGGTCCTTGCATTGTGGCAGCAGAGAAGATTGCAGCATGTACTTTGCTCGGTTCAGTTGTGTCGATGCAATGACTGTAGAGCCCATATGAAAGACAAACTGGGGTGGCACTGACTTAGAAATTCCTTCATAACAGAAATTCACCACCAAACTGAACTAAATTAATTCCAAAAGCACACAATGGGAGCTACTGAGGGTTGCGTGCTTTTGCCTCATGCAGATCCATTTCCCAGTCAGTTCATTCATACTATTGGTTGCTCTTTTGCTATATGGCTTGCCTTCTGATCAATCTTTTACAGGTGTGGAGGAGAAACCCCCATTCTGTAACCATTTTTGGATTTCTGAAAGGGAGAAACATGTTTGAATGTTACTTTTCTAGAATTGACCATATACCACCCATACAGAACTGTTCACAGACAGACACTAAAGGATCTGGAGAGTCATTGAGAAGTTTGCATGGCCTTCGATAACTCTGGATGCATAAAGTTGTGTTGGCTTTCGTGTGGCGTCTATGTGACTCAGAGTACCATTCCTGGGTCTTATGGGGGGCCTTGACTTCCCCAAACATTTGAAAGCTATTGTGCATGAACACTGCTAATAAAATCTCCTAGCCTGCTCCAAGTTTTCTTGGTTTTTAAACAGTTTCCTGAAGTACACTCTCCAAATGCATTGGTTTAATTCAAATTAAATGAGTTCACCTTCAATACAAGTTCAATACAAGTAGATTAGATTGGCATTTAATATTTCACACGCTGTAGACCACACATTCAAACCTGACAAAAAGTATATCTTATGGATAAATATCAGTCATGATGGTTGTTGTTGTTTGTTTTCTGATCTATATCAATATGTATGGCTCTTCTGTAGACTACAAGCAATAGCTTTAGCAAGCCATACATGGAAATTAATCACTTTTAGTTCATACAGAAATCTGCTCAGCATATTTTAAGTGTGTCGTTTATACAAGTCACTGTTAAGTGGAGGTGAGTAACGGTGCATCTGAGTGCTAAAATGATGAAAAGTACAATCCAGTTAGGAGTCAAGAGAGGGCCTTTGTATTTCTACACTGAGGCACTCCTAATCGTCTATATAACGGCGCGTGGGATTTGAAAGTGATGAGATGTCAAAATGATTAATACAGCTGGGTTATCCAAATAAAGCAAGGGACAATGTTTGGCTCTATAGTTTTCTTTATTTAAAAAATAAAAAAATGAATTGGTAACCAGAGAGATTGAGGTTCTTTTTAAAATGTGCATAAACTTGCGATTATCTTTCACTGCCTTTGAAGGAATTTCTCCAGCATCTGGAAAGCTACCTTAGAAGCCTCTTGGTTGTGCATCTGGAAAGCTACCTTAGAAGCCTCTTGGTTGTGCAACAACACGTGTCCTGTAAATATTAAAGCCAGTTTTTTTTGGTCTGCATTGGTTACAAACCTTTTCAGCCTCTTTTTTGGTTCTCTCCTAGGTGTTACAGATCTGCCCAAAGGACATGAGAGCAGACATATGCGTCCATTTGAACCGCAAAGTCTTTAAGGAGCACCCGGCCTTCAGACTGGCAAGTGATGGCTGCTTGCGTGCTTTAGCCATGGAGTTTCAGACCATCCACTGTGCTCCTGGGGACCTTATTTATCACGCAGGTGAAAGTGTGGACAGCCTCTGCTTTGTAGTGTCGGGGTCCTTAGAAGTGATACAGGATGATGAAGTGGTGGCCATTCTAGGTAAGTTCGGTGTTTAACCTTGTGTCTTGTATGTTCTGAAATTATAGAAGCATTCACTAATCACTCTGTATGCATTGTTTCAAGTTAAACTTGGTGTTCACTCCATTGCTGCCCATTCCAATCCTAATTGGTTGTTAATTGGTTGCTCTGTATGTATTTTGCTTCTGCTGAGAAACAGATTTTTTTGAAAATGTAACATTCTGCTGCTGTATTCTCGCTCCTGCATAATGTCTGAAGCTCTGTTTTTGTTTATATCTGAATAATTGTTTGAGCTCATATATGCCGTAATTTGTTTTTATGTCTTATGTTTTTTATAATGTTTTATTTGGTCTGAATATATATGAAATGCAAATAAGTAGCCCTCTCTTTGCAAGTTTCAAATTCAAAGTGAACAAGAGATAGGTAGAAGTCCTCTCGATGCTATATGCAACTAATACTGTTGTAGGGACCACTAAACTGATCGTTGTTAACTCTTTTTGCCCTCCAGAAATGTGGATCATAAACCTATTTTCTTCTAACTGCTTGGGAAGCTATGACTGTTAATTGCTTGTCTCAGCAAAAACAAATAGATAATAATAGCAGCAAAGCCATCATTCTCTGCACTTTTAATGTCCCTTAAGGTCTGTATGTTGGGATACCAGCCCTATTTTCTTGTATTTGTGCCCAAAAGTATAGTGTTCTGCTATTTTGTTTTATTACAATTCCCTTTTGCCAATCTCTCGCCTGCAAGAAAGACCAAAACGAGACCCTGGATTGTAATGAGGTCACATTTCAAATGGAGCAAGAAACAGAGCATTGCAATCGTGCTTTAGAATAATAAAACCAGAAGCTCCTGGCAATTGCTGTATTTATCCACTGGCATGAACTCCCCAGATTGTGACCAATGAGAATGCACTGCTCATAATTAGCTTGCATTCAGCACAGATCTTGGGAGCAAATTTGTATGGTCTTTATACTGCCTTTAAACACCTCTACCCTGATCTGCATCTGAAAATAATACATAATAGATTTAAGAATGAGAATATGACCGGTGATTCCTCATATGCTGAGACCTGTGATTAGGGTCTCAGTCAGCCCATGTGCAGATACAAAAGTGCCATTTCACAATATGTAAGAATAGCGACCAGGGTACCAACTAATACACAGTGTCATAATACAATTGTAAACATTAGGCCTAGTATTAGTATTATTATTAGTAGTAGTACACAATTATTGAATGTATGGTATCATTTTACGTTAAGTGTCCCTAATTACTGTGTATTTAACTACCAGTGTAATTATGCCTATTTACACTGTAATTACACTGTAAAGTAATTACAGTGTAAATACACAGTAATTAGGCACACTTAGTGTAAAGGAACAGGACTCTGCAGGTGGATAAATAAAAGGCAGTGGGAACGTCATGTTTTTGTACTTGTTTTTGATGTTTGAAATGTTCAGTTATTTGTACAGATTCATATATGAGAGAACAACATTAGCAAGTACATGTACATTGTCCTGACAGAGCACACAACGAGGCTCATATGCATAGTATTGTGGTACAAACACAATATTGTGGACGTAGTAGTAATAGATATTACACAATACCCATAATTGCTGTCTTACTGCAGGATAATACACATACACAGAATCAAACATAATGCTATTATGTACATTACTACTGCTGTGTGTCCATCATTAATGTGTCCAGCACCTACTGTAGTGCTGTGTAGCCACAATATCATTATTGATTAGCTATTCATTAGCTTACTTACTTACTCAAAAAGTGAGTTTATTTTTATCTTTTGAAAAAAACTTTGCTTACAATCCTTCTGACAAAAAGAATGTATTTATTTTACTTGAGCACATATTTGGATGTCCTATTATTATAATAATAATAATAATAATAATAATAATAATAATAATAATAACAATTCTTATTGATTTCTTATTTAGTTTGGCTGCATTTGATTAATGATCCACTCTTACTGGATATCAGTGAGTTAATTTGCTTTGCTTTTTCTTACATTTGCCACTAGTTCATGTTTCTTGAACTGTGTTATTGAAATGCAATTCTTATTAAGAAAAACTGTGTGAAAGCCTTATGAATTACCTTATCACCTTAACTGTTTGTTCTACTCCGATGCCATTAAACTTCAGAAAAAAAAAAGAATTAAAAATATAACAAATATCTCCCTACATCTAGAATTGAATCCAGTAGGATTGCAGCACTGTTTCTTAACCACTGCACCAACAGAGATACAAGGCTAAGATTCAAACAAAACCTGTTATAAGTAGCCTACAGCCACCACAGCCAACTGTCCCGATTACTTGTATAGGATTCAATTACTGCAGTTAGTCTCGAATAAATATATAAATTAGCAATAAGAACATATATTTGTATGTATATGTTATTTGCCTGTACAATAAGTTAATGCACTCATGTTGAGAACGTATGAGGGGGCAAATTGGAGGCTGGTACACCTTCAGCACGTCAGGGTTGCCGTTGCCGGGTGTACAGTGCAGCATTACTGTCCAAATGACCACGGATACACGCTGCATGCTACTTTTCCTATTTATGTATGTATTTATGTATTGCCATTCAGTCAAATATAGAGTTAGGGACTTGTTTTGATGCAGCACACATAAAACCATATATAAAAACAGAAAATTCCCATTGTGGACTGTGTGATGTAATGTCGCTGACATCCTGTAATGTTAACACCATCGTTTTCAACGCGTTACTTTGCGCGTCGCAAAACCTGTTTTTAGTGTTGTTCACATCTACGAATGAAGCAGGAATCAGCATAATTTCAGCAACTCACCCCATATTGCACCATGCATATGATTATGTGGTGAGTGGCGCAGAATGGATTGTGACACGCAAGACGGTGTTTTGAATATATAGCAAATAATGCGCATTTGTGCGTGATAGCCAATTGCGATACGCATACCCCTCTCCGTGGTGTGCAAACCCTATGAATATCGGGCCCACAGTCACTGTCTTAAATTTGTATATTATTATTATTATTATTATTATTATTATTATTATTATTATTAAGAAGAAGAAGAAGAAGAAAAATACTATGAATATGCCAATGTTCTTCATTAGGTCAACATAGTTGGTGCTGGAGTGCAAATAAAACGGCATTGCTTGGCTTAATATTCCGAGACAAATTTATAAGTTCCTTCAGAGGTGTGCCGGGTAAAAAGCCGTCTTGTCACCTCATCCATTTGGTTTAAAAAACGAACTTCAAACACCTCCGGTGATACCATCTGTGGCCCAGTCCTCATGGCCAGTGCTGCCGGCAGAGAAGATAAAAAAAGAAAACACGGCCCTGTCACGAAAAAACAAGAGGGCTGAAATAAACACACAGGACACTTGAAACTGTAACCACGTGTGTTAGCCATCGGCCAGCCCCCTACACCTCCGTGTCACATCTCATTCATCCCACTGCCAGACACGCTGAGCTCAAATACTTGTCCTACATGAGGAAGTGTGACTTGGCTTTTGTGATACCAGGCTTGTTTTAAACTCACAATGGTGCCAGCTCAGCATCAGGACATTGTTAAAGGTAGAACTGGCAGATTTAGTGACTGTGATGCAGAGTGGGATTGATATTTATATCAATGCAGAGCTGCTTAATAACTATTTTAAATTGATTTTGCTATTATTATTTATTTCTTAGCTGACGCCCTTATCCAGGGGGACTTACAGTTTACACAACATTTCAAAGCATTCCAAAGTGCCGTAATACAATCAGTCCAAATACAATAGGCCTACAGTCCAATGAGCTGATAAGTGAAGACATAATTCAGTTAAGTCCTAGATATGTGCTAAAGGTAGAAGTAGGCATGGGAGCAGTTGCAGTAAAATGATAGAAGTGCTAACAATACAAAAGCAGGAGCATAAAGAAGCATAGTTAAAATACAAATTGCATAAGAGCAAATTTTTCTATGGATTTTGAAATTTTATTTATTTGAAGTAGATGGTGGAAGTGTATTGGTGTTGCACATATGTTTGCTAGTTTCCACCGATTTCAGGGCATTGTGCCACACCAATATGTGCCCGCCTTCCATATGTCATCACAAACAGCATTGAGAAAGCATTGGAAAGCAGTCAATGCTCTCGATACAATTGAGTGACACACAATTGTGTTAAAAAATATTCAGCTACGACTGAAATAGTGTACACCTGAGTAAGTTTTGAGTTTAAAGTTTTGAGTCAGAGTGAAAGATTGTGAGATGCTTAAGCTTATTTTTGTATAGACTGCGGCTGGATTTTCCCATCTGGGTCTCCCATCTGAACTTAAAGTTGCAGATTACACTGTTGCTCCATTAGCATACCTTAATCAGATGGCAGGGCTCTGTAGTACCTTTAGAAGATATAAGAAACCTGTCAAATGATCATTCTTCACATCAATAAGCTGTGCACAATGTCTGCCGTTACTTCACAGAGTCTGTTTTGGCAGATGCAAAAATAATTTGCATCAGTTCTACTGTTGTGTGAGGTAAAAACAAACACAGTGGAAAAAGTTGCTGTGTTAAATAAATGTATATGAAAAGATAGCAGGGTGCAAGGCTCGATTTGCCACTTGACTAAAACCTTCATGCCATTTCTGTGGAGTAATCTATATAGACCAAGACTGGGATGAAATGAGATAGAAAAATACAAACCTGTACTCTGTGGCAGCTGTATTTATTTTCAGATGCTTCTTTCTTCTGCTCATAAATATAACGTCTATTAAGTCCAGGTCTGTAGTTTGCCATTACTGCGTGGGTCAATATTTAATTGAATCTGGCCCCAAGTCTCATTCCTGTGAGTCAAAGGTTCACTGGCTTTCATGCCATCTGGACTCTTTGTCAGACGAATTGAATCATTTACTTATTTAATCAGTCGAGTTACAACTTTCTCCATGTGCAATGCCACCAATGATTCAGAAATAAGTGGCCTCTCCATTCCTGTGGGATCCATCTAACATTTAATGAATCATAGAAGGATTTCGTGATGCTCTCCTCTGCTGGTGCAGGAAAGCATTATTCTTGTTCCTTGGTCAACTCAATGTTTAACCTCTCGCCCCACTCCAAATAACCAGTCTCTTACCATTTTGATTTTAATTACATTTTTCACCTGAGACTGACCCTATGCACCATATAGCCCGTGAAGTGAATTATTCTGTCAGTTGTAAAAAGGTCATGTCTGTCTTTCCGTGGCCTGTAGCTCTGTCTTGCTCAGTTATTCGCAGGCCTATGTATGACCAAATTGCCTTTCATGGTGCAAGAGAAGCGAGAATTCATTACCAGTAAATGACCCATGACGTTATTGACTTCCATGTGAAATTCTCAGGCTTCTTTTGAAAACATAAAGGTTGTGCGCTTTCGATTCAAAGACTGGTCTCCGTTTACAGGGGCCATTGTTTTGAGGTCTTTGATTGATGTACAGCAAGCTTTGTGAACCTCAGCTAAACTGCTGGAACTGCACTCTCATCTGAAAACAGACAAACAGTCAATAAAGAAAAATGTTCCTTTCCCTGGTCTCAGAGATCATCGATTTGATAAAGTATTTGATTAAACAAGGTTTTCTTTTAAATGCAGTACTTTAGAGATCATTTGAGACAAACACCTCAATATTATTCACGTAAGTAAGGACCAGGTTTGTCCTAATCTGGAAAAAGTAATATGATTCATTTAAACAATTTAAAGAATCCATATGGGAGCACATTAGGGGCTGCTGTCAAGGGTCTCTTTCAGATTGATGGCACTAATAAACAACTGGGTCACAAGCGTCCCAATATTAAGTGACCCCGAAACAACATTTTAAGGTTGGCAGAAGTAAAGCTATTTAATACATGCACCCGGAGTTTTGAGGCTTGGCAGGAAGTTATGACCTGTCACTGACCTCCCACTGGTGCTGCCAACTGCTCCCATCAGCCAATGAAATGTGAGAGACTTCCAATACCAGTCTGAGAGTTGTATAGATGGTTTGGGGTTTGGTGACCAGTGACTAAGATATGGTAATGTCCCAAAATGCTGCACAATGTGGAAATCACAGTGTTCAATTGCCATTCGGATTTGCAGAAGGTAGTTTGACATATGCAGAATGAGATTTTACTCCTGTGACAAACCACCCAAGTGTTTTAAGACATGCTGATGAAAAATGCATATTGAACAGGTGTCAAGTGTTGTACTGATATCATGATCGCCATGGGTCTATCTTCTCACGTAAGGCTCTTCCTGCACATTTTGAAGTATTTCTACAGACATCGAGATGAGTCAGATGCAGGCATCTCCCTCTCCAGAGGTTAAATTGTCTGTGTCGTTATTCCTATCAAAAAACTGTATCGGGCTGGAACGAGAGATAAAGAGGCTTCCTATTCATCAATCAGGCGGATTCAGACAATTCTCTTGGACATGGGCCGTTTTATTCTAGTAATGAAAGCAAAGACCAAATCATGCACATTCCTCTGTAGTCTTTTTGATTTGTAGCAGACAAAAGAGTACATTGTGTAATGCAAAATTGTACACTGAAAAGTCATGCTTTTCCAACGTTTTGTGTGTTTTTATTTTTGCAGTAAAAGTGGCATTTGCTTATAATGGATAAATCTGTTACCATTTTTGGTTTGTTTGTTTAAATGTTATTTCAGAATAAGAGACCATTAAAAGTTATTGAAGTAATTCTGAAAAAATATAGTACAGCATAGCTTGAAATAGAAGAATATTGTACACACTAGTGACACTAGTAATTTTATGGTGTCATTGTACAGTCAAATTATGAATGTAGAGTATCTTTGCATTGATGGAGTGTGGATACAGGGACAAAACTCTTCAGCAATCTTTTTATATTCTCTCTGTTTGGTTCTTCAATTGTGTTATACCCCAGCATATGAGATGTGAATAATAAAATCAATTTACCATGCCAAATGACAAACTTAATCTAACAAATACATTATTATCTGTCATGCAGAAGTAAACAAAAATGGAACAATTACAAACATTTGGAGTTGTGTTCGAGTTAACATGAGTCAGATGTGTATTGAAGCAGAAAAAAGCCACACTATTGCTAATTTATGGCTTAAAATTCCATCTGCAGAAGATTAATTCAACAATAAGGACATATTCTGCATATTTGTGCTTATTTCTCAGAATAAGATAAGAGAGATTGGGCCTTGTCTGCTGGAGCCACAGCTGTGTGGGCTCTTGCGTCACACCAGTAGGTTGCAGCAGCAGCAGCAGCAGCAATTACATACAACTGTGATAAAACAATGTGCCTCTTGAAGAGAATGTTTAATGAGACTAAAGGTTAAACAAAGAGATTTGAGAAGAGGAAATGACAGGAAGAGAGTGACGCAGCCGTGGCCCAAATAGGCCAACTGAAATTGTGACTGAAAGACTGCTGAAATCAGCAGACTCTTGACATTCGTTCAGTCCAATTTTTTCACAAACCTTGAAAGCTTACAGTAAGTTGGACAAAGTAATGAGTAGGCTTCCACACTCTCTTAATTAGTAGAATTAAGACTACATCCCAGTCTTGCTATCACATATGAAGTCTTTCTACTTTTTCAAAGCCCTGCTCCTGGAGGGCTGTGGGTTTTCTGATCTTCATTCCAGCCCAACTCTTAATTACTTAACAGAACTAATTATTGTCTCTCAAGGAACAGATGGGTCTTTCAAATATATGGGTTGCATACCCTTTGGTATTCATGAATTGGTCTATTACAATCAGACTTCTCACAAGTAAGGCTGTGATACAGAATTGATTCTGTCCAGGAATTGTAGTTTTTTATCAATTATCAATGAATGACATTATAATGATTTGGCTTTGCGGCTTTAATGAAGGTGAAATAAATATGTGAAACCTACATCAATGATCAGGTTCTTCTGAATGTCTGGTGCACACTGTATGGAGATACACAGTTAATATAAAGCTTCTTCTCTTGTACCATTTGGTTGATTTGTGTTGTCCGGAATAAATGGATCCATAGCCATTATCCTAATGGCGCTTTCTGACCCGTTGAACCTCTGATTGAGGCTTTATTCAATCTAATGGAAAACAATAGTTGAGTTACTAGGGCTATAATTAAGGAGCTCCTGGAGACATCCATTTTAATATATTAATTAGCTCAGGGTTGTAACGCAGGGTGAGACTGAACTGAAACATTTTTTTTCTAAGCATCCCTGTCATAAAACATCTGCTGCACCTGCCTTGGCAGGGAGACCGGTCTATTATTATTATTTGTGTAGCTGTGTAGGAGTATGGGATTTTAATCCTATGTAGGGTTGTCTCTATGTGGGAGCTACTTTTGCACGTTTGCTTTTTTTGATCTGGAATATATATTTATTTTCCCTTTCTGTCACATGGCTTGACAACAAGACCTTACACATGTGCTTATCTCTGTAAAACAGCTTAAGGAGTGGTTAGACTGTGGGCTTTTCAAACGCTTCCTCTTGGGTTAAAGCGTGAATCTACAACTGTCAAGAGCACAGGACAAATTAACTCAGCCTTGGAGTCCATAGCCTTTAGATACTGCAATGATACATTCTGTTTTGGCCTCCTCTTACAGATGCGTAAGCACTGTCAAACTTGGTATTCAAGGGTGGCTGCTCACTTCACCCGCTTACAGCCAAGACGATTGTGGAGATGCGTGTGATAATGGCCTCTGTCAGGACCTGAATCCTAAACACTGCGTGACATCCTCCAGACTGTGTGTGAATCTCGATCACCCAGCAGTTCTTTTACAGATCATGCTTTCTCTCTGTAGCACAAGAAACATATATTCTAAACTATACTTGGGTTCAAATGCATCTGCAAATACTTTATCGTTTTAAATTCTCCCGTCCTCAAAATGAGACCTGTTAAATCAATGCAATTACATCTGATCACGATCTTCTCCATCTTTGAAGGTGACAGTGTTCAAGTGGTTGAAGTGATGAAGGAGGTGACTCTAAATTGAGTTAAAGGGAGGGTAACTGGTAAAACTGTGCTTAGGTGTCACTTTGAGGCATTGGGGTGAAAGCAATCTGCAAAGTACCTGTTCCTGAAGTACACATGCATTGGAACCCAAGTATAGGTAGTACCAGTACTCGAATTGTAAACGGTTAACTAGGGGAACTCTCAAAATTAATCACCAATGCAAGTCCTAAATACCAGGGATATAATAGTCAGTTCAATATAGTCTGTTTATTTTTGGTGCCTTTGAGTCAAAATAATTATAATGTATCCTAATATACAGCGATCAGCCATAACATTATGACCACTGACAGTTGAAGTGAATAACACTGATAATCTCATTATCATGGCACCTGTCAGTGGGTGGGATATATTAGGCAGCAAGTGAACATTCTGTCCTCAAGTTGATGTGTTAGAAGCAGGAAAAATGGGCAAGCATAAGGATCTGAGCGACTTTGACAAGGGTCAAATTGTGATGGCTAGATGACTGGGTCAGAGCATCTCCAAAACTGCAGCTCTTGTGGGGTGTTCCCGGTCTGCAGTGGTCAGTACCTATCAAAAGTGGTCCAAGGAAGGAAAAGCGATGAACAGGCGACAGGGTCATGGGCGGCCAAGGCTCATTTATGCACGGGGGAGCGAAGGCTGGCCCGTGTGGTCCGATCCAACAGACGGGATACTGTAGCTCAAATTGCTGAAAAAGTTAATGCTGGTTCTGATAGAAAGGTATCAGAACACACAGTGCATCACAGTTTGTTGCGTATGGGGCTGCGTAGCCACAGACCAGTCAGGGTGCCCATGCTGACCCCTGTCCACTGCCAAAAGCACCTACAATGGGCACGTGAGCATCAGAACTAGACCACGGAGCAATGGAAGAAGGTGGCCTGGTCTGATGAATCACGAGGTCAAGGTGTTGACTTGGCCTCCAAATTCCCCAGATCTCAATCCAATCGAGCATCTGTGGGATGTGCTGGCCAAACAAGTCCGATCCACCTCGCAACTTGCAGGACTTAAAGGATCTGCTGCTAACGTCTTGGTGGTCTATTGGAGTCCATGCCTTGATGGGTCAGGGCTGTTTTGGCGGCAAAAGGGGGACCTACACAATATTAGGCATGTAGTCATAATGTTATGGCTGATCGGTGTATTTGTTCAAGGGGGATATAGGTTTTTATCAGAAATAAAACCAAATTAAAATAAAGTGAAGTACTGGGTGTAAAAATGCTACCACAATATTTTCCAAATCTTTTCTTAAATATGCTTGGCAGTGTTTTTGCTTCGAATCCTGGTGCTAATATCTGTCGCTAAAACATTGTTCTTTGGCCAACCCACTCTTGGTATGAGAACATGGAGAGAATTTGTGCAGGAGGTGGAGCAATGCATTTTATACAAGCAAGGCTTCCCAACTCCATTAAAGCACATTTTGTCACTTTCAATAATCATCAACGGGCTGTATCCCCTTTCACAGTCTTCTGTTGACACCACAACTGTATTGATTCATTTTAGAAGAGGTTTCAGTTAGTCTGGAATGCTTGATATATTACTTTCCCGAAAAAGCAAATACATGATTTGACTCTATTCTGACTGATTATTTCCTCTTAAGGGACCACGTTTATTTTTTAACTCTAATATGCTGTTGTTTACAAAAAACTATTGCAGCTCACTAATGGGGGAATTAAATCAAAACACTGACCTACCTGCTAATCAAAATAAATACTTTTGTGCATTTTGGTTCAATTTAGAGCTGACTTGCTCAAAGCATTTAGGGGTTTTTGTTTTAACTGACCACAACTATTTAAATAAGAATTAAAAAAAGGTGTGTAAAAACGGTTATCATGGAAAAAATCTCCTCTAGGAAAAGAGCTGGCACTGTAATTGTACTTCAGGATTTTTTGTTACCTAAAATGTTATTAAATTTTTGTTATATGGTTATTCCCATGCAATGATACCATTTTTTATTGGACTCTTTTACTGGAGGAAGTTTGAAACCGCACACAAAGATCTTCTAGTTGCTCGGCCCAAATGCCTGTACATAGTGTTGCATTAGAGGAAAAAAATATCTCCTTCAGTGAGAGATATTCTTTGACAAGTGTTTTCTGCTAATTCCCTGGAAAACAGTCTGTGGACCTAGAGCTCAATTGCCTAAGATGATGGACTGAAATGCCTTTGTGTCCATCCACTTGAAAACTGCAATCCCCTCCCAACAATTCAGATAAACACTGTGATACCCCTGTAATTTTCTGGGGGAAACACTGAGGTCTGTTATTTAAGTCACAACGGTTCCTTCAATTAACATACTGATGATTTGTATGTGGCCCTCTTGTTATCATCTATAACTGCGCCCCAATTCTCATGTTTACTGACCTATAATTACTTTGGAGGTGTTCTCGCCATCACTGTGTTTATTTCACACTGTGTTGTGTGTCAGGGTCCTCTTGTCTGTACACTTTATATTTACTCAATGCTATGGGGCTTGCTGTCCACACAGTCCTTCTGGGCAAATGTCAGATATCATTGATTTTGAATTGCAAGAATAGTTCCCATCTGGGCAATTGAATTAATGAGTTAATTAATTTGTGATACAGTATACTATCAGTCCATGATCAGGGTTGAACCCAGGTGAAAAATAATAATAAATAAATAGGGTGAGCAGATAACCTTGAGAACCATCTGAAACCACTTATTGGCTTCAGTTAATAAGTGATTCACAGATAATTTGTGCAGAAAATCAAAAATCAAATCAAATCAAACGTTCCTGTGCACCTCCTGTAGACGAGAAGTATTTTTCATAGAGAATATAAATACAAATACATCTCTCAATCAAAGCTACAGCAAATTTAGGAAATGGTCCCCACGTGCTTTTATACACGCATCTCCACGTCTGTTTTTCTGGTTTCTCTTGACTTCTGTAGGTTCAAGGAGACTGTGAGGAGTCTTTGTAGACTAGGCATAGATGCATGTCTAAGAGGACATGGGGACCATTTCCAAATTAAAAATTTAAATTAAAAATTAAAATGAAAAAATATCACTTATCCATTAACTATTTAAAATAGGTATGCTTACCTAATAGGCAGTCATTTCTGTATATTTTTTCTTTCAGCTGTTATAATATTTTACTTTTCTTAAAAATAAGAGTCCTATTGCTCCCAACACACTGGGAAAACCTGAAAAGTCAAAATTAATGTATTTTTAGGGCTTGCAGTTCAGGCATGCTCTCAGGGAAACATAGGAATGTACGCATTCGGCTCAAAAAAGCATACATGGTAATGCACGGGAGAACATTTTGGTACATCTCATGGTAATAATAAGTGGTAGACCACATCTACACTCCATTTTGGCAGCTTACTGCAGGAACACCCAACATTAAGTATTAATCAACAGCTTAACCACTAATTCTTTCCACAAAATAGTTTAACTGAATCTTTGTTTAGTTCATCCCCCCTGTCATTTCTGACTCTTAAAATGTGCCCAAACCATTAGTATGTCTAGCTCTGATTGTTTGCAGCAGGTGCACAGAGACTTTTGACTCACCCTGTAGGGTTTCATTAAGCCTTTTCTGAGAGGTACTCAGAGAGTCAAAATTCCCATTACTCTTAGTGTAAACAGGGGCCTCCTGATTGCAGTCCTAAACAATTATACCTCGTTTACAGTAATGCTAATCATTTAATAGTAATCCTCTTCTCGTGTCACTATAGTTTCAAGGACATCCTCACAATTGATGGCAAGAGGGGTTCTTTCATATTTGACTTGCAGCATTAGGGAAATGACTTTGCTCCAGCCATTAATTCAGGTGATCACAAGAAATGTGGAAGAGCAAAGGCTGACGTTTTTTTATGTTTTAATTAATTGAAACGACACCTTTCGCAGCAATATTTAATTAGTGTGTCCCCGCCCCCCTTACCATTACTAATTATTTAGTTCCATGTTAAAGGCTCTGTATGTGGAAATCTATAGTATGTAGCAACTGGAAGCCTGTTGCCATTCGCCTGTATCTAATATATTCAGCATCAGTCAAATTTACTGGCTGCTGTATTTCTTTTGCAAACCTGACTGCTGAGTACTGAAAGGCTTATTTATAAACTGTCTTTATAAATTATTTAAATGCACAATACATTTTTATTAAGGAAACTGGCATTAAAGAAATACATCACAATTCAGTGATATTAGGTCATATTATGTTTGTTTCTGTATAAATTGTACAATTATGGACATGCTGGTCAAAGGTTTTACATGTTCAGTCTGGGGAATTGTATTTGCTGTACCAGTTATGATGTCATATACAGCTCTGGGAAAAAAAAAATAAAAAAAAAAAAAATATATATATATATATATATATATATATATATATACACTCACCTCAAGGATTATTAGGAACAATTTCTCATTAATGCAATTATCTAACCAACCAATCACATGGCAGTTGCTTCAATGCATTTAGGGGTGTGGTCCTGGTCAAGACAATCTCCTGAACTCCAAACTGAATGTCTGAATGGGAAAGAAAGGTGATTTAAGCAATTTTGAGCGTGGCATGGTTGTTGGTGCCAGACGGGCCGGTCTGAGTATTTCACAATCTGCTCAGTTACTGGGATTTTCACGCACAACCATTTCTAGGGTTTACAAAGAATGGTGTGAAAAGGGAAAAACATCCAGTATGCGGCAGTCCTGTGGGCGAAAATGCCGAAAATGTTGATGCTAGAGGTCAGAGGAGAATGGGCCGACTGATTCAAGCTGATAGAAGAGCAACTTTGACTGAAATAACCACTCGTTACAACCGAGGTATGCAGCAAAGCATTTGTGAAGCCACAACACGTACAACCTTGAGGCGGATGGGCTACAACAGCAGAAGACCCCACCGGGTACCACTCATCTCCACTACAAATAGGAAAAAGAGGCTACAATTTGCACAAGCTCACCAAAATTGGACAGTTGAAGACTGGAAAAATGTTGCCTGGTCTGATGAGTCTCGATTTCTGTTGAGACATTCAGATGGTAGAGTCAGAATTTGGCGTAAACAGAATGAGAACATGGATCCATCATGCCTTGTTACCACTGTGCAGGCTGGTGGTGGTGGTGTAATGGTGTGGGGGATGTTTTCTTGGCACACTTAAGGCCCCTTAGTGCCAATTGGGCATCGTTTAAATGCCACGGCCTACCTGAGCATTGTTTCTGACCATGTCCATCCCTTTATGACCACCATGTACCCATCCTCTGATGGCTACTTCCAGCAGGATAATGCACCATGTCACAAAGATCGAATCATTTCAAATTGGTTTCTTGAACATGACAATGAGTTCACTGTACTAAACTGGCCCCCACAGTCACCAGATCTCAACCCAATAGAGCATCTTTGGGATGTGGTGGAACGGGAGCTTCGTGCCCTGGATGTGCATCCCACAAATCTCCATCAACTGCAAGATGCTATCCTATCAATATGGGCCAACATTTCTAAAGAATGCTTTTAGCACCTTGTTGAATCAATGCCACGTAGAATTAAGGCAGTTCTGAAGGCGAAAGGGGGTCAAACACAGTATTAGTATGGTGTTCCTAATAATCCTTTAGGTGAGTGTATATTGTTATCCCCTTGAAGAATAAGTTCAGAATATGCCAAAGACTGAAACTAATAGGCCCTACATGAATGCCCTTTCATGTGGGCAGGCTGAAATATTGGACACCTAATGTATAATATTTCAATAAAGAGCACATTGCTGCAATATTACCTCAGTACACGACGTCTGGCCATGGCATTCTCCAACTGCGCTGCCAAACATAATTACACAACCTGAACTAGGGTTTCAGGCTCATTGAAAAGCTCAGACTGCAATCAACCTCACACGCACACACACAGTGGAAGACTGTAATCTCTATGGCATTGAAGTGTAACTACTTACGCAAACATTAAGACTTTGTATTTTTCTTTCTGCACACATGTATGCCTTTTAAATTAAATAACATAATTTCAGTGAGATATAATCAGCATGGAGTGCTTACTTTCAATTTGCTTTTCACAAGCCCTTGGATAATTTTTTAACAAGCTCTGACAAATAAAACAAAAAAAATGAAGAGAAAAGAAATCAATTACAAAACCGCTCTTTTATTTTCAAAACCTTGACTTTATTATTTTTTCCAGCAGGCATTTCAGTACATTAAAAAACCAAATCCCATTAGTGTCTAATGAACTTGTTTTAGTATGTGTCAAAAACCATCCTAATTACAGCCACCCACTCTCATAATTGTAGTTGTGTGCTTTCTGTATAGTAAGCACTTGAACATTTGAATTTCTTTATTTTTGGAGCTCTCCATGTATTGAAAATATTAAGTGACCTTAACGATTGCCTTCTCCATTGGAAGTCTAGACACATTTCAGATGAGCTGTGAATGTAGTTGTTAAGTGCCTTTGGCCTTGCTTCAGTATTACAGTCATGTGTGGCTTCCATTTGCCAGTTAACTCATTTTGTCAGCATACTCTGTATAACCTGTAGAGATGGTAAATGTATATGCATGTTCCCTGTGTAGGAGTTATACCCTGCTATATCCTGGACCCAACCTCATCAATCCACTGTTTTTCCAAATAAGGCCTTCACGTTGGTTTAAAAGCAATACGTTTTACATAAAATATTTAGACACTTTTCAGCCACTTCTCATTAACCATATACTAACTGCAATTTTTACATAACCCCATTTATTTTTCCATTATTTTACCAAGGTGTAAAAAATTCAAAGAAATTCTTTCATTCCAATTAGTGTCAAAACTATTTTGAGAACCGAGCTGTCTGCTATGTAAATAGGTCTGGATCTCGACCCTGGCTCTTGGGAAAGTGATACACTTGATGTGGTTTGACAGATCCACTAATATATAAACTCTCAATCTCTTTTGCTCACACAGCCCCTTTTAAATTAAGCACTGAATCATCCAGCCCAGGTGTTATCTTTGACCACTAAATTGAAAACCATGTAATTTCAAAGCACAGTGAAAGCTATGTAAACAAATTGTGTTATGCAGTACTCCGCTTATGATCAAATCCAATTTGTCCTTGTTGAAAGGTTCAGTTAAATGATTCTGGGTGTACTGTAAGAGTTTCTACAAATTATTTTATTTCTGTGGAGGAGTGTATAATATTTAAGATGCTTTCCACCCAGATAGACCTAGACTTCTGAAGTGTGTGTAGCCCTTAGCCTTTGTTGTCACAGAGGGGTGTCTTGGGGATTTAATTCCCATTAGAGCTCTCAGGTACTTAATGTTGCTCTGTTTTCAATTAACATTTCAATATTTTAGATTTTTTTCAAGGTGTTTCACAGATGTTAGCCTAAAAGGTTATTTTGAAGGTGCATTGCTTATAAAAGAATTTGCCGCCTACAGAACTCTATTAAGTGAATTAGTTAATTAAACCATTTAAGAAGCTTGGAGCTGGTTGGGAACAAAAGGCAGAAAATACTGCAAGGGATGTAGGGATGAGCTAGGTCCCTGCTCTAACAGAGGTGAGGCTCTCAGCCGGGCAGGTTTGAGACTCATGCAAATAAATGGTGCCATCATATTTGTATGTAGTATGCAGGCTTCCTAGTTCCTCAGAGGGTTAAATACCATGGATGGAAATTGGCATGGGCCACATGGTCCAAGGATTGCTTGTTCAAAATTGCAAATTGAAGGTTAATCAAGTGGTGGAGTTTTACTAAAGAGGGATACTCTTTAGTGATGGAGCCCAACTGACTTAAGCACTGCTAGGGTTGTGTGGGTTTTCGATGTCAACCTTGACGCCTGTAGTCTTTTACAGACCTTGAGACTGCATTGTTGCCAAATACAGCTATGTAAATCCTCTGCTGTTGGGTTTGTAACTTCACATTTTGGATGAAGCTTGCGTTTTATCTTCATTTCCCCTGTGCTGGTTCAAGGGTTGTAGTAGATCAGAACGTGGCATTTCTGAAGAGGAATTCAAAGAATGAAAATCTTGCAACTAAAACATTGCACAACATAATAAATGTGTGGACTGTCTATCTCATTTTCTTGTATGCTAATAACTAATTGTTCCATTATTTTCATGCAGCTGTTAATTGACTTATCCTAAAGTGTCAGATTCCACAAACATGGCTGTGTAACTTGTTCCAGACTCCCACAAGCCCTTGCCAAGGAGGAACATCTCTTTTTCACTCTTGGAAGCACTCCCTCACAGATAGGAGAAATAACTCCCAGTGTCGTCTTCTCTCTTCAGGGAAAGGAGACGTGTTCGGGGATGTCTTCTGGAAGGAAGTGAATCTGGCTCAGGCCTGCGCGAACGTCAGAGCCTTGACGTACTGTGACCTGCATGTCATCAAGCGGGACGCCTTGCAGAAGGTGCTGGAGTTCTACACCGCATTCTCCAACCACTTCTCACGGAACCTCCTACTGACGTACAACCTGAGGAAGAGGGTAGGAGTCTTTGGGCTTTTCTCTATCAACCCATTGAGTCTCACGTTTCCAATTCAGCCTTGGCTGCTCTAAGAAAGCATCAAGAGATGAGGAGACCTTGCGTGCTATAAACTGTGTTGGATATATTGCTGTAGCTCTCAGAGGCCCTCCCCCACAAGAGAAAACCATGTCCTTATCACATGAGCTTACTCGTTGCTTAAAGCCTAGGGTGTACATTGCATGTGTGTGTATCTGCAGAGTAATTCAATTTCAGGCATCTGAATAAGTTCCTACTTTTTCTCCCTCTCGTTTTAAAGAGAAACCTGACTTTCCACGGAAGGCTCAGGTGGCTGAATCATTAGTGTGGCTGCAGCACTGTGATGTGCGCTTTATTTGATACTCAATGCCTTGATTAGGGTGGACTCATTATTTGTGCTCTGGAGGGCTTGGCGGGGTGAAGAGGAAATGACTTCCAGGAAGGCAAAGCGAACGGACTGACCGGAGGGCACTGGCTGGAATTAGAACCGAACTCACTTTGGTTATGAAAGGCGGCAAAGCTCACACAAGTGTGTTTCCGAATCAGCATTTCTCACGTTCTCACTGCCTCTGTCTGCAAGAGTCTCAAATGTTAGCTTTTTCCAGTTGAAGGGTGCTCTGCTTTCAGATGAGAAAGCCTTTGCATTAATTTTCCTCCCACCCCACCTCCGCACCCTGTCTCAAGCCAGTTCCAAATTGTAATTTAAATATTGCTTTTTGTGTCACATCATGTTTTGCTATCAACGGTGGCAGACAAGTCTGTTGATTCAAAGTGCTACTCAGAATACGACAGCAACAGAGAGTGAGCAAATGGGGTACAAAACAATTGAAAACAATTAGAGCTGGTCAATCTTGAGCCGAATGAGTGGCAATTTGACTAGTGTACTGAAATCAGCTGGGGTGGCCTTTCTTGTTGACTCAGGTATCCTTAGTACCCAAGCTCAAGGATCCAGTGGCATTGTTTATTCAAAAGTTGCTGGGTTGAGCTGATACTAGAGACAAGAGCCCAAAGTCGTGTTTGAGGCCAAAAAGACAAATGCAGACAGCAACATGCATGAGATGTGCTGAGATTAGCATAAGGATCTCATTCAGAAGCATCAAAGGGAGTTCTCTTAAGGATTATAAAGCACTTCATGTATCCTCCCAAGCTTGATAGCTCTTCACAGTCTTTGATTCTGACATCCTTCCTGCAAGTCTCTAAATATTGGTGCTGTCTGTCTGTGTTAGTGGCTCTTGATTCCAACTCATATTTTGCAGGAATTCTGAAGTTCCCAAGATCCTGCTTTCCATTATTATACCTCCTCCGACTGCAGAACGTAGCCACACAGTCAATCTTGACCTTTACTTTGTTCCTGAAACTCCACATGTTTTGCTCTGCTTTTTCTGGTTATAGATAATATCTCTGTAGTTAGCCTAATGCAAAGCACCCTGTAATATGCATACAAGGAGGGCACTGCAAGAATATAATGCAACAGAATGATTGACAGATGAAAATGTAGTTATTCCGGGGGAAAAAAACAGTGCTGTCGGTTTTACATAAGCAAAGTACTTTACGAATTACGAATGCAAAGTGCTGTCTGTTAACGGGGCCATCTTGCATTGGCCCACCAATGGCAGCTGTGTGTGATAGCTATTAGCTTGACTGTCATCTCTCCTCAGCTCTAGTTAAGAGTATTGGTGGTTTTATACTGCAAAGTCATGGCTCAGTCTGTCTAGCAGGGGGCTCAGTGGTTTTGCAAAGGCCTTTCCGGGTATCTGGGTGGGATCTCTTGAAGCCCATTAAGGTCGCCTGTTGATGATGTCACAGCTGCTTAAGGATTCAGCTCCATTCTTGCTTTGCAAATTATCTTTCTCCCTTGATAGATTCTCTACATATATCATTTATTATTATTGCCTGCTGTCATTTTCATCGCTTCGGGTACCCTGAATCTCATCGCTCTTTGCCGGATCTTTGTCAGCGATGATCTGCCTGACAGTCTGATTAAACCCCCAATAGCTAATGCAACAATTCACAACACCATATACAGCTCTGGAAAAAATTAAGAGACCACTCCAACTTCAGAAATCAATGTTAAGTGGTCTCTTAATTTTTTCCAGAGCTGTACAGTGAGGTAAAAAAGTATTTGATCCCCTGCTAATTTTGTATGTTTGCCCACTGACAAAGAAATGATCAGTCTATAATTTTAATGGTAGGTGTATTTTAACAGTGAGAGACAGAATAACAGCAAATAAATCCAGAAAAACGCATTTCAAAAAAGTTATAATTTGATTTGCATGTTAATGAGTGAAATAAGTATTTGACCCTTCGACCTAGTTCTTGGTGGCAAAACCCTTGTTGGCAATCACACAGGTCAGACGTTTCTTCTAGTTGGCCACCAGGTTTGCACAGTTGTAGTTGTCCTGTCCCCTTAGAAGAAAAACACCCCCAAAGCATAATGTTACCACCTCCATGTTTGATGGTGGGGATGGTGTTCTTGGGGTCATAGGCAGCATTCCTCCTCCTCCAAACACGGCGAGTTGAGTTGATGCCAAAGAGCTCGATTTTGGTCTCATCTGACCACAACACTTTCACCCAGTTCTCCTCTGAATCATTCAGATGTTCATTGGCAAACTTCAGATGGGCCTGTACATGTGCTTTCTTGAGCAGGGGGGACCTTGCGGGCGCTGCAGGATTTCAGTCCTTCATGGCGTAGCGTGTTACCAATTGTTTTCTTGGTGACTATGGTCCCAGCTGCCTTGAGATCATTAACAAGATCCTCCTGTGTAGTTCTGGGCTGATTCCTCACCGTTCTCATGATCATTGAAACTCCACGAGGTGAGATCTTGCATGGAGCCCCAGACCGAGTGAGACTGACAGTTATTTTGTGTTTCTTCCATTTGCGAATAATCACACCAACTGTTGTCACCTTCTCACCAAGCTGCTTGGCGATGGTCTTGTAGCCCATTCCAGCCTTGTGTAGGTCTACAATTTGTCCCTGACATCCTTGGACAGCTCTTTGGTCTTGGCCATGGTGGAGAGTTTGGAATCTGATTGATTGATTGCTTCTGTGGACAGGTGTCTTTTATACAGGTAACGAGCTGAGATTAGGAGCACTTCCTTTAAGAGAGTGCTCCTAATCTCAGCTCGTTACCTGTATAAAAGACACCTGGGAGCCAGAAATCTTGCTGATTGATAGGGGATCAAATACTTATTTCCCTCATTAACATGCAAATCAATTTATAACTTTTTTGAAATGCATTTTTCTGGATATTTTCGTTGTTATTCTGTCTCTCACTGTTAAAATACACCAACCATTAAAATTATAGACTGATCATTTCTTTGTCAGTGGGCAAACGTACAAAATCAGCAGGGGATCAAATACTTTTTTCCCTCACTGTAGATCCTATAAAAGAAAGTGAAGTAACCGAGTACTTTGGCCTCACTGCAGTATGACTCCACGTTTTTCCTTAACATATACTGTTTTCCATGGATTTTCAGAGGGATGAAGTGTGCAAAGTGTTTTAATACTTCAAACCGGCTAGTTCTCATTGAGGATCCCAGGGTGTTCAGAATATATGGGGCTAGAAAACTGACCGGCAGTCTGAAGTAGTGGGTGAGGGTGGGACAGCACAACAGCTTCTTGTTTTATCCACATTGTGACTTGATTAATTGAGCCAATTACCGGGGCTTAATAAGTCAAACTGACAAGTATGCATGCATGCATTCTCAATGATTGATAATTTAGACCTGCAAAACGACACAATTTGTAGTACAACACAAATTACACTACATATGGCAGGACATGAAAGAGCTGGGTTAGAACAAGTCATAACATGTCTTCATGTGTGCAGGAATTATGTACCTCCCTCCCCCTGACTCCTTCCCACACACACAGTCACTGAAGGTTACTGAGGGACTCTGTGGGGGAACTCTGTGAATTTGTAGCTGCTGTGAAGGTTATCTCAAAACAGCATTCATTACTGCTATAGACAGAGCTAAGAGGGATCAAAGTGCCAGCTAGGCCTCCCTGTTTTTTTTTTTTTCCTTATCGTTCAATCATTACGTTTTTACTACAGCGGGGTCCCAATGCGCTCGAGTGTCACTGTGATTTATATTCTGTTCTGAGTTGTTTTGACTTGATTTCTCATAGGGTCTCTGCAAGGCTGATGTTTATTTGCCTGATAGGTGAAATCCCTGTTTCTCTATTTATAGAAGGCAAATTGTACATGGTGCAGCATGGCCTCAGAGATTAAGATATGTCACACAGCAAATCTCAGCATTCAGGTATATATTTGCATTAAAAGAAACAAGTTAATTCCAATTTGCAGTAGAATCTGTATGTAAAGCAAGCCTACAGTTGGGTTCTTTTTAATAGAAAACAGTGACAAAGTTAGTAATGCATTAGTTAGTTTTGTATTGTGTTATGTTTTGGATGATGGGCTTTAGCAAATGGAGTCTACCTCTCCAAAAGCCAAGTCTATATTATATATTATATCTATATTATTATTTCTTCTCTTTTTCTCCTTTTCCTCTTCTTTAATAATAATCAAAATTGTCGAGCAGTATTCTAGACCAGGTTTGTTATTAATCAAAATGATGGGCGAAGAAAGGCTAGTTTAATTGTAATGGCTTTTCATTAATTATAAGGCCATTAAGGCTGTTGGATACACAAGGGGGATCTTGAGTTTTCCATTGAGTTAGAAGAATGGCCTGGGGGCTTAAGAGATGGAGCTTATGATTTCTGGTTTCACCTGTTAAACATCTGCTTAGGCCTTGTGTTGCCTTGCCTTATTATGAAGCATATGCCACGGACAGATGTGCAACGGCTCAGTGCAAGTTGTCCTTACGATTCAGTGGTAGAATTATTTGTGTGGCGCTGGTGCATTTAAAATCAGACATCTAAATTATTTAATTAATTCAGTCCGTTTCTTTTGTTGGATCCAGAACACCAAAACGAAGGATGGAACTCCATGTATAACATGCATGTCTTCCCAGGCCCTGGAGGAAATGACTGTGGCTTCGGTGAAAATGTGAGGAGGCACCTTTCAATGGCCAGTTTTCTGATGTCTTCCCAACCTTTTACTTGGCGAGACCCCATTTAAATGTTGGTAATGTTTTCTGACCACTGAGAGGGATGTGTCTCTCCTCCAATCGGCACTGATCCCTCCCATCCAGCATGGTGAAAAGAGATGGGTGGCCCCTCACCCTCCACATGTGACGGTGAGAGTTGCATTAGTAATTCCAAAATTATGGGAGGAGAAAAACAAAACAAAATAACAAAAGATGTCACCCTGAATTTGTGACCCCATTTATTACCTTCACCAAATTGGGAACCACTGTCAAAAAAAAACTTGAGGTGGAAAGGTGTTTGAAAATGTAGAATTATTTGTATAATTAACAGAATTTTCCATAGAGAACAATGCGTCTCTGGACAGATTAAAAGTATTTTAGTCAAAATGAAAAACCAGGTTTCATTTCAATTACACTTTTATAGTAAACTAACCAGTGCAGCTTATTTACAGAACCATTTTCAAATAATGCAGGAAACCATAATCCTTCCTGAAAGAAATCCCTGTGAGATGAGTTCTTGACAGATCATTCTCAAAGCCAAAACGTACATGGCATTTAAATTTGCTGCTTGACACATGATTTTGCTGGAAGGTACTTGGGACTCTGCCATTCACGTTAACATTGTATTAGTGTTTTCATATACAAAAAAAATATATCCAGAAATGGTACAAGTAACACGCTGATGCTAATCTTTAAAGACTCCTGTGAAGTTCTAATGGACTTCTCCAGCTCCGTTCTTCACACTGCATGACAGAGCAGGCAGTGCATCCTGACTCTACATTTACCGATCCATTTATTCAGGCTTTATGTCAATGGTTTTCGTTATCCTTTTACACAATTTATGTGTGCTTAAGATGGAAAAATCTTTATTTTTTATTTTTTGCATACCTACAAATGCCATCACATACCATTACAGTCTTTGACGTTTAAAAAGGAGCCAGGGTTGCGTAATCTTTAATACAAGGTGCCTGCCTAGATAAGCTGTGGGATTTTCAGAAGAAAGTGCTAATGGACTTAAACCGGGCAGACATAAAATGGCTTCATAATTCTTTTTTATAACCAATTTGATGATAATGTTTTCTGTTCCTGCACCCTTGTGCGTATGCTATCACAAGGGAAGAGGACCACTCATGTTGACTTCTAGTGCGTGTCACACAGTATACACATATTTAAGCTCTGCCTGTTTCTTCCCAAACATCATCTCCTCTTACCATGGATGATGGAAACAGACCCTGCTGTACCCAGAGGCACCTGAAACATATTTTACACCATGCATTGTAGATTCACAGCAACACTTTGTGGGGCATGATTCAAGTTACTAAAGTACTAAAATAATGCCAGTATTATTCACCTTGATGTACCTGTAAATGTAGGTGATTTAATTGTATGCTATGGTACATTCTGTGCTATTAGTATAAAGCATATAAACTAAAAATACCAAAAAGACACACACACAAAAACTGTGAATTTCAACTCAAGGCCACTGCAAAATCTATTATCTCAATGTAGTTAGTGTAATACTGTGGCATGTGTTTATTGAAAATTCCAAATATGCAACGATATCTTTGATCTTCCCATCATCATGAGACAATGTTTTTTTTGTGTGCTTTTGTAGCATTTTCTCTGTAGTGCTTCAGTATTCTACAGATTTTTATGAGTGGCTGAGCTTTTGCAGGTCATTCCCACGCATAGCCATGTCCCTTTTGTTGATATCGCCAAGGTTAGTATTACGTAAGAAATAGCTCAGAGATTGTGCCATCCTCTACATTCCTCCCAGCACAAGGTTTTGTTAGGATAAAAATCAGCTCCTTGTAAAAGTACATCTCACAGTTAGTATGTGGTCAAGATACAATTCCTAGTGCCATCAATTCCTAGTGTTTGAGACATTGAATTAAAGCCATACATAGCATTTTATACTAACAAATGCTTTCTATTTTGTATTCATATATCCTCTGATATATGTCTTCCAGAGAAGTAATGCCTTATTAGCTTGGACTTTCAGCCACATCACAGAGAGATGGGAATTTTGTATTTCAACGTCTTTTGTTTTTTAAGCAAAGGAAAAAGCAGTAAAGACCGTTTGAAGACATTTGTAAATATTCTTCCAAGGCACACGCGGCTGCAGCAGGCCTTACAGCGCCTTATGATTAATCAGGAATTCGCGGCGGTTCCTGTTTTGTTTTGCGCTTTGTCATTGTATTCCCTTTGCGAGAGCTGCCTGTCTCGTCTCATTTCGTTCAGCCCCCCTCCTCTGGTGAGCCGCTTCCTCGCGTTGCGGTGGCATGCTTCGATGGGCCTCCGTGTTCGAAAGCACGGATTGTAGGCCCGTCTGTTTTCACGATCATTAAAACCATGAGCTGCTGTTAGCTCCCAGAGCCAGAAGTGGCCCACAATCGCAATCACGTCACCTCTTCCATTGTTTTTTTTTCTCTCCTGTGATTTTACCCTAAAGTTTTACATTCCATGATAAAAGAGGTAGAGCGACAAGCTATCAACACTAGTTAAAAAACAACAACACACAATACATTAATTCATACATTAAGGGGAAAATGACAACGTATAGATTTTAGCTCTTCCTGTTAATTTCCATTTCAACATACATTAAACAAGAGTTAATAGGATGTCTGTGATAGGGTGCAAGGGCTGTTTTAAGTTGCAACTGTCTCAAAGATGTGTTTTCAAAATGGGATTTACAATGAATGGTGGCAGTAATCACTTTTTCATTGATTTGGATGGGGCTCTTTCCTGAAAGTGTCTGTTCAGCCTGAAACATGACTTTGTAATCTCTGTATAAAAGTACCTTATTGTATATCTACAATATATATATAAAAATAACTCTTGATACAAATATCTATTCATAACCCAGCTCTGTTCTTGTGTTAATTACGTTTCTTTGTATTTTTCTTATGTTGACAAAATGCAAAATAGGCCTGCTGACAATAAGAGGATTTAATATGCCCTGTGTGGAATTATTGAAGCCCTCTTAAACAGTCTCTTGAGTCAAGTCTTTTAAGGCTCAATTAGATTCCTAGAGCTCGGCAACAAAATTCCAGTCCTTTGAGATACAATGCACCTTAGCATTTTTTTGGAGATTAATTTTTTTTAATGAGCTTGTAAGGAGCCAAATCTGCAGAAACCAAATGGGAGAAATGGTGCGAGGTTCATTTGTGTTTCCATTCCAAACTCTTGATGCATCTAATTAATGTTACACTTATAGTAGTCTGTTTTAGAATTAGAAGCTGTCTACAAATTGTGACTAGTTGTTATTTAGATCACCCATGCATGTCATAAAAGCATATTGAGATGAAAATACAACTTCTACTTTCCAGTTACTTGGAGCCAATAACGTATTGTTGAACATGGGGATGTGGTTTTCTCTATTTAATACTGAGACATTTACTTCACCGCTGAAGAATATAATTTAGACCATTTCAAGTTAATAGATGAGAGCCCAGTGAAAAATGAAATTGAGGTCTCTGGAGATCAAATTATTGGACTTTGTAGACGTGAAGAGTGCCCGGCCAGGTGAGGTCACCAATTTGTCAAGGCTTCAGCCTGGCATAATGAGCAATTTGTCTGGCCTTTTTATGGTCTCAGCTTAGGGCCTTTTTTCTTTGTTTTTTTAAAGCTGAAACTTCACTGTGGATTCTACATTTTGCTGGCTAAGAGCCTTAAGCAGAAAGTAGCAAGGTTTTGAAAATGATAATTATAATTTACAAAAATTACATGACTGTGCCTGGATTGGCCTTATTTCTTTTTTAAATGTCATTGTTTATATGTATATTCTTTAAGTATAACAATTTAAACTTTATAGTGTTTCTTGAGGTGGAGAAATCACTCTAAACACAAAACCTTTGAAGTATTAACATTATATAGTCTTTATAAACAAGATTATATGTTTAAGTTTTTTGCTCTATCATGTTGCTCTACTGTTAATACTTGTGTGTGACATGACATGCAGAGAATTTAGGCAGATATTTTTCTAACAGTCATTCACATCAGAGCTCTAGATATGTTAAAGCAGTCTGAGAGAACCCTTTTGCCACAAGTGAAGTGATTTACGCTGCTGGAAGCTGAATAAATCTGGATCCTGGGGAACATCTTTAGGAGCAAGCTATTGTTTGCAATTACTTCACATTACATGCAGTCCAGCCCAGATACATAACAGAGGTACATAGTAAGGCTGGGAGTGAGTTTAATTTTTTCACAGAATGTTTACAGTAATACATAAATGATTACAAGTATTGTTTGAATGCATACAAAACTTAAAAAATGTCTCCACCTGATCTGGGGGTGAGGAGTAAAAATTGAATGTTAAAGAAAAACAAATGGTGGAACTCCAATCTAACTGAATGGCACAGCTAACTGATTAACACAAGTAGACATTTAGAGTTGGAAGTGTGTGGGGCCACTAGTGATCAGATGATGTAATTTATTGATTAATTCAAACATTGTCAGAGGGAGCTCAAAACAACTCGGGTACCTTAAGAAAGAAATTAATTAAGTTCTACTAATTCAGCCCTATATTTCCCCCCTTTTCACTATTATACTGCAGAGCCTCCCTCAGCTTATTTTCTGCAAACCAGCTCACTGCATGCTCAGTTCTTCATTCTGCTTATTAAAGGTTTGATTTAAGCCACCCTACACTTGGCTGCGATGTGCATCAGTCTCTGCCTGGTCTTTATTTCCATGCACATTTGTACCTCTCTCTTGATTGCCAAGCGTCTCAGTGAAGTGGATGGCAGGAAAGTGGTAATGAGAGCCTGCTTAATTAGAGAGGTGCTTGGCATCCTTTGCAGACTCGACTGTATCTGTGCCTTACTTATTCCCTCAAGCTTTTGTAAAAGGCCATTCAACAGTATCTGATCCTGCAGAAATGAAAGAGAAGAATATTTTCAGACTCCTTATGTATAGAGTAGGTTATAATAAAGCTCGGCACCCACAGGTACAGGTGTATTTTGGGGTATATTTAAATATGCCACTAATATTACCCAGGTAACATGATGCATATGCACATTTTTGTGTGGAATGTTAGCTTTGGGTGAATTTTGAAGCTGAAGATAACAATGAAAAAAACACAAAGTTATACTTCTGTTTTTGCACCTGCTTGTCTCTTTAATTTTGGTGAATTGAAAGATGAAGCTTGGAAAGGTACATGACGAAAGCACAGATATTGTACTTTCCCCTTTACATGGAGCAGACATTGATAGAAGTTTTCTTCCTGTGTACTTCCTGTGTACATTTCATAATATTAGTCATACAGTTAGGTCCATAAATATTTGGACAGTGACACAATTGTCATCATTTTGGCTTTGTACGCCACCACAATAGATTTGCATAGGCAAAACACGCCAAGAACAAGCAGGAACTAAAGACAGCTGCAGTACAGGCCTGGCAGAGCATCACCAGGGAAGAAACCCAACATCTGGTGATGTCTATGGGTTCCAGACATCAGGCAGTCATTGACTGCAAAGGATTTGCAACCAAGTATTGAAACTCACAATTTAATTCATGATCATGTTAGTTTGTCCGAATACTTTTGAGCCCCTAAAATTGGGGGGACCACATATACAAATGGGTCTAATTCCTACACCATTCACCCAATTTGGATGTAGCTACCCTCAAATTAAAGATGAAAGTTTACACTTTGTTTCCTTTCAAATCCATTGTGGTGGCGTACAGAGCCAAAATTATGACAATTATGTCACTGTCCAAATATTTATGGACCTAACTATACATTCATTGTCCATGCTCTATAGTTTGGGCAACATACAGGTTACAAAATCTTTAGGTAAATGTCATTTTGTTGACAGAAATGAATGCTTACAGTGACATGTGTGTGTATGGCTAAGGATGATGGGTTGTTTTCTACCCTGAGGCTTTGTATCACTTCGTGAAAATGATAAATAAGAAGTGACATGAAGGAAGCAACAGATTTAATGCCAACTGCAGTGAATACAGTTAATTTATTCCTAAATGGCAGTTTTCAGAAAGCATTTACATTGAAGTTGAAACTTTGTACGTACTGTCGTAGTAATTCAGTGTCATACATGTCGTTCCAGTTCCAGTTATATACATCATCACATTGGATTGAATCATCTCCCATAGCCAGACATAAAGTGGAATCGATATAGAAATTGGACCACTGTTGAGTTCTTTAAATACAAAAATATGTTTCCTGGCAAAAAGGTAAAAACCCACTCAATGATTTAGGGATTTCTGGGTCTTCAGGGAATGCACATACTAATATATTCACATTTTCATTCATAGTATGCAACGTGAACAGTAATGATATATATTATATATATTTATATATATATATATATATATATATATATATATATATATATATATATATATATATATATATATATATATATATTGCACCGACCTCACTGAAGTTTGGAGTCGATACATGTTCTTGCCACAGCTGAACTCTTGTGGTGTCTGTAGAGTTCTTGGTTTTGCCTTGGCAGCAGTTGTGTGTTTCCTCAGTGTGGTTGACATGCATGCATGAATGGTCCTAGATGTGTATCCGTGCGCTTACAGCCGTGTGCATTAGCATAGTAGATGGCCCAAAACTATGAATTTCACGGTCAACCTAGAGGAGGAAGCGCAAGCTGTTTTGGTGTGGGTGCCTTGTCCCTTTGAAAGCGTCCTTCAAATTAACCCCTAGGGCTTGTCATTCTCGATTTGGGATCTGACAGTCCTGAAACACTATAGAACCAAGAGGTCCAATTAACCTTTCTGGAGGAATCGAAACAGGAGGTGTGGGGGCAGGAGGGAGGGGTCCAGCATCTGCTATACACTGTAATGATTAATTTTGCTGTGCAGCGCAATTCCATTAGCTGAGTGGGTTCACCAGAGAGATCTTAATTAGGAGAGCGGGGTTATTAAAGAAAAACTAAGATAAATAGCACATATAAAAATGTTTTACATTCCCATGGTCTTTAAATGTTAAGAGTCCAAATCACGTATTTTCATTATGTCAAAACCTCCCCAACACACAACACATTAATTCTGACAATACATAAAACAGGACTTAGTACTGCATAAACTCATGATTATTGGGGAAAGCATAATTTAAAACTCAGTGTTCCGCAAGCTATGAAGTTCCTACAGAAACAAGTGATTGTTGTCAGTCTGGTCCAGATGAAAAAATGGTCAGTAAAGAATGTGTTTCAATGAAGTTTTCAGGTAAATGTTAGGTTTCGTATAAAATCCTATTTATCAGTTTGTAAACTATCCATCACTTTGTACATCATGAATGTGGATATGTATCCTTTGACCCTGGCAGTCATAAACTAGGAGACGATTGAAAACCGTTTTCTGGCCAACTATCCAACATTCTATGTAATAACATTCATACATAATGCTTTCCCTGGGTGTACAGCATTATTGTACATCAGTAGTCTTTGGGGATATGTGTTCATGTTAAATGGTTATTAAAAATATTAATATTGCATGATGCGAGCAGGAGCAATAATACGTGGAGGAAATTCATGACAACCAGAATCTGTGATGAGAAAACACAAAAATGATAATAGGACCCAATCAGACTAATATATGACCCAAAACATTGTACAATCTGAAATAAAATATCACTGCCCCACAGTAATTGAGTGTAACATATCCAAAGTACAATGTGAATGAAGCGTGAAATACTGCAGTTACTGGAATACAAGCAAACATTATATTATTATTCTTGTTAGGTGCTTTTGTTCCTGCTGCTTTGATACGGAGTCTGATTCAGATTCTGAAAGTGAACACACTACAGAATACACAAAGGTGTGTATAGGCTGTGCACCATGATAATTTTATTGAAAAGTAAATGGCCATAAACAGGAACAACCCTCTAAGCTGTGTATCATCAGGTCTGATCATATTCAAAAGCCACATGCTGAATGGAAATATATAGTGTATTATTATTAGCCTGTTATTTGTCACTTCAATATGAAATAAATTCAACACCGTTTGAATGACAGCTTTATATCCAAACAGATTACGTGAATTACCTCTGAAGAGGTCTTCTCCAGCTTCCCTGTGAGCCTCATTTTTGAAAACAGACATAATCTGTGCAGTCAAACAGCATGTTTCAGGGTTTGTTTTATGAGTTTGTAAGCCCGAAATGGACATAGTTTTGCATTTTGAGAACCACGTAATGATCCAGCTGTGAGACTAATAAGTGTCAAGTATCTGCATTTTTCAATTTGTGGCTTGTATCTGCGTCATTTAAGTTCCATCATGTTTTTTCTTTTTTTGTTTGTTCATCATAAAGTAGGGTTTACTTGCCTATGAAATGATTGCTCATATCATTATAGATGAATTGTAGGTGCATAATTAGATGTTCCCATTCTTACCACGCTTGCAATATTTAATTTCTCAAGATCAGAACTATCTTTTTTTTCCAATTGAATTCAAACTATCCAATTGTCCTTAAAAATATTTTAGCACGGACGAGTAGAAAGATTATTGTAATTTTTTTTTTAATTTGGACCGTTTTCCCCAGATCAAACATTTGGTCGCAGATTAACTTTTCTTGTCAAAAGAGAGAAAAACATTAAGTGCCGAATACGAGAGCGATGGAAAGGCAGCCACCCTTGCTGTGCTTAATTAAGGCTTGTTTAATTTTTCAACCGACGTGAAAGTAACTGCTTTGAGAATTGTTCCCCACTCCATCTCCACATGGCAGCCACGGTGCCCAGGGAGTCATGTTACTGTCAGGGAGCGAATTCTCAGCCAGGAGAAACACGCACCCAAGCGTGATATACTGATTGGACTTACTGCTAATATAATTGCATGGAGTGAGCTATAATTCTTTTTTCCCTACAACTGCACTGCAGCAAGAGGGGCGGGGGTTATCGGTTGGCTGAGAAGGGCAGTTGGAGGTTCTAAAATCAGCTTTCTGTTTTCCAAGCAACCTTTCTCATCTTCCACATCCACACACTTGACATAAGTAAACAGAGACCCTTATTTGGACAGGGCACTGAATTATACCTACAGGGGTGAAATATGATCATGGCTAATGCTTAACTATGCCTTCCCTTTGCCTCATAAAATACAATTGGGTGGATAAGTAGATAACAGCTGCTAGTAACTATGCTACTATTAATTACATTGTAAATCACATATGAGAAACCATCCAATCACAGCTCAGCATTTCCAAACATTTGTATACTTCCTGTGTCACATTTCAGGGAGCTGAAGTGCTGTCAGTCTAATGGGATGTTCATTTCTTTTTAATAAATAGTTTATTACATTTAAATAGTATGAAAACACAACACAGATTGTCTACTGTAGGTCAGTTACAAGAGATCCTGCACCAAACTATTTTTAGACGGGGAGTATGGGGGTTGATTATTATATTCTAAACCTTTAGATGTGTGATTTATTATAAGTTAATACGTTGTGTTGTATAGGATGACATTTCACAAAGTTTTTGGAGCCCAAATTGCACTTGATAGCATTCCTTATTCAATAAGAGACACCTTTCACACAACATATTAAGTCAGGGGTCCCTAACAGGTCGATCGCGAGCTACCAATTGATCGTGGGACCTCGCCCAACTACAGTTGCCTCCCCAGGACCGAGGACAAAATACTTATACAGGATGAGAACAGATGATATAAAAGAGGTGGATTAATTCGCTGTCCCTAGCATTGGTCCGCATAGCCCACATGTATTAAGTATAAGCCAGGCAATAGCAGTGTATTGTTGCTCTTTCCACCTCTGCTCATGATTGGCAGTGTGAGTCAAGGCACAGGTTTCTATAAAGATGCATTGTACAGATAGCCACTGTTTGAGGGGTTGGAGAGATGTTCCCATTCTTCCATTCTTGTGCTTGATCTAGTAATGGCGTGTTTTGACACAGTGAAATAGTGCTGTAACAAGCACAGTGCCTGGCCAATTTGGAAGGCCATTTAGAATGCTGGCAGGTCTGCATCCTTTCGCATGGCAAAAGTGTAATGGAGAAGTCAGCTGAGTTTCGCCTTCCCGATAACTGATATTGCACTGCGTGTCTCTGTGCCTCCACTACATTGATCTCTGTGTTGTGCTCGACTCAAGCGTGGGAACCGGAGAGCGAGCTATTATTTTAAATTAAACAGCAATAACAGCAAGAGGAGTTGAAACCCATTGACCGATATGTTTTGGAGCTCCTCAGTAATTTGTGATATGACACACACACATAAAAACAGCAGCAGCAAGGAAAACAATCTAGCATTGTGTTTCTTTTTTTTTCATCATCTGGAAGATATTGTGGTGTGCTGTGCATTGTAGTGTTACCATACTATTGATATGTTTTATTTTTTTATTTTCCTGTTTATCAGCTAGTATATTTGTCTTGTATATCTCTTGTTTCTATTTTACTTTTTGTTCAGCCTCAGTGAACCCAGAACACTACTAATTTAAAACCACGGATATCCTTGATCTCGTAAAGGGCATTAATTATGTACATGTTATATTGGTAGGTTTTTCTCACAATCCTCACATTTAAATCATGCCAGCAAATACACTATATGTACCTGTATTCCTGCATATGTAAGCTATTGTACAGTGAGGGAAAAAAGTATTTGATCCCCTGCTGATTTTGTACGTTTGCCCACTGACAAAGAAATGATCAGTCTATAATTTTAATGGTAGGTGTATTTTAACAGTGAGAGACAGAATAACAACATAAAAATCCAGAAGAACGCATTTCAAAAAAGTTATAAATTGATTTGCATGTTAATGAAGGAAATAAGTATTTGACCCCTTAGACTTAGTACTTGGTGGCAAAACCCTTGTTGGCAATCACAGAGGTCAGAGGTTTCTTGTAGTTGGCCACCAGGTTTGCACACATCTCAGGAGGGATTTTGTCCCACTCCTCTTTGCAGATCCTCTCCAAGTCATTAAGATTTTGAGGCTGACGCTTAGCAACTTGAACCTTCAGCTCCCTCCACAGATTTTCTATGGGATTAAGGTCTGGAGACTGGCTAGGCTACTCCAGGACCTTAATGTGCTTCTTCTTGAGCCACTCCCTTGTTGCCTTGGCTGTGTGTTTTGGGTTATTGTCATGCTGGAATGCCCATCCACGACCCATTTTCAATGCCCTGGCTGACGGAAGGAGGTTCTCACCCAAGATTTGACAGAACATGGCCCTGTCTATCGTCCCTTTGATGCGGTGCAGTTGTCCTGTTCCCTTAGCAGAAAAACACCCCCAAAGCATAATGTTTCCACCTCCATGTTTGACGGTGGGAATGGTGTTCTTGGGGTCATTCCTCCTCCTCCAAACACGGCGAGTTGAGTTGATGCCAAAGAGCTCGATTTTGGTCTCATCTGACCACAACACTTTCACCCAGTTCTACTCTGAACCATTCAGATGTTGGCAAACTTCAGATGGGCCTGTACATGTGCTTTCTTGAGCAGGGGGACCTTGCGGGCGCTGCAGGATTTCAGTCCTTCACGGCGTAGTGTGTTACCAATTGTTTTCTTGGTGACTATGGTCCCAGCTGCCTTGAGATCATTAACAAGATCCTCCCGTGTAGTTCTGGGCTAATTCTTCACCGTTCTAATGATCATTGAAACTCCACGAGGTGAGATCTTGCATGGAGCCCCAGACCGAGGGAGACTGACAGTTATTTTGTGTTTCATCCATTTGTGAATAATCGCACCAACTGTTGTCACCTTCTCACCAAGCTGCTTGGCGATGGTCTTGTAGCCCATTCCAGCCTTGTGTAGGTCTACAATCTTGTCCCTGACATCCTTGGACAGCTCTTTGGTCTTGGCCATGGTGGAGAGTTTGGAATCTGATTGATTGATTGCTTCTGTGGACAGGTGTCTTTTATACAGGTAACGAGCTGAGATTAGGAGCACTCCCTTTAAGAGACTGCTCCTAATCTCAGCTCGTTACCTGTATAAAAGACACCTGGGAGCCAGAAATCTTGCTGATTGATAGGGGATCAAATACTTATTTCCCTCATTAACATGCAAATCAATGTATAACTTTTTTGAAATGCGTTTTTCTGGATTTTTTTGTTGTTATTCTGTCTCTCACTGTTAAAATACACCTACCATTAAAATTATAGATTGATCATTTCTTTGTCAGTGGGCAAACGTACAAAATCCGCAGGGGATCTTTTTTCCCTCACTGTATATGTTGTCTTTTTTGTATTCATTGCATTAAGAATTTGTTAAACAAGTTATGTTTTTATTAAAGATCACTTAATGAGCAAACATCTGCACCACGAATAAATATTCAAAGCTGGTTTTGCACAGTTCATTGGGAATTTGTAGTCATTCACAACTCAGAAAGAGAAAGAACTAAGCAGGATCTAATTGGGATTTGTACCAAAATGGAAAGAATGAATACAGAAATAAATAAATATGCTTTTTTTCTTTCTCTGCATCTGTTCAGCCACCCGTCTTTTTTCTTGCTTTCTTTTACTGTCTTTCTTTAATTAACCTAATTTTTCATATTACTACTCCAGCTACTCTTGGTATTTGATTGGTTGTTAGCATGCTGTTGTGTTTTGCAATGTCTGTTGGAAACCAGAAAATGATAATGCCAATGGATTGCACAGCTGGGTAGTATAGGAGCACACCTGGCATACCAAATCATTGCATGAATACGAGTCGGGTGCTAATGATAATTCTAAACATAAAGGGCTGCTAAAATACTGTGGGATGTGTTCCAGACACCAGATGATTTTTAACGTCCCAAAAGTAGACAATTCAAAATATTGTCATTGTTCATTGTTATTGCCTACTGTTGCCTCCTACTGTCTGCCGCTGCTTGT